>NC_092744.1:144543990-144849130 GCF_047496795.1 Chiloscyllium punctatum | reverse complement strand
TCATTCTTCTTCGCTCCAGGGTGAAAATCCCTAGCTCCCTCAAACTTTCTTCTAAGACATGTCCTCCAGTCCAGGCAGCATTCTGGCAAATCTCCTCTGCATACTCTCTAAGGCTTCCATATCCTTCCTATGATGAGGCAAACAGAACTGAACACAATATTCCAAATCTGTTTGAACCACAGCTTTATAGAGCTAAGCATTAACTTCACTGCTCTTAAACTCAATCCCCCTGCGAATGAAAGCCAACACACCATACACCGTCTTAACAACTTTATCAACTTGGGTGACAATTTTGTGGGACCTATGGACATGGACCCCAAGATCCCTCTGTTCCTCCCCATTGCCAAGAATTCTGCATTTATCTCTGTATTCTGTATTCAAATGCAACTTTCCAAAATAAAACACTTCACACTTTTTAAGGATGAACTTTATCTGCCAATTATTAGCCCAGCGCCGCATCCTGTCAATGTCCTGTTGCAACCTACAACAGCCCTCCACACTATCCACAACTCTATCAACCTGCATGTCTTCGGTAAACTTACTAACCCACCATTCCACTTCCTTATCAAAGTTATTTATAAAAATCACAAACAGCACAGGTCCTAGAACCGATCCTTGTGGAACACCACTGGTCTTTGAGCTCCAGGCTGAATACATTCCATCTGCAACCATCCCTCTGTATTCTATGGGCCAGCCACGCCCGGATCCAGAGAGCCAAATTTCCCTGTGTCCCATGCCTCCTTACCTTCTGAATGAGTCTACAATGGGGAACCTTATCAAACGCCTTGCTAAAATTTGTGTTCACCACATCTCCTTCGGTCTACCTTCATCAACATGAAGTTTTCACATCTTCAAATAATTCAATAAGGTTTGTGAACCTCCTATCTCTAATCAAATTATCATTTTCTAAATAATTGTAAATCCTGCCTCTCAGAAGCGTTTCCAATACTTTGCCTACCACTGATGTAAGACTGACTGTTCGGTCATTCCCAGGATTATCCCTATTCCATTCCTTGAACAAGGGAATAACATTTCCCACACTCCAATCATCTGGCCCCACTCTAGTGGACAGTGAAGACACAACGATCATCACCAAAGGCACATCTTCCACCACTTGCTGGAGTAACCTCGTGTATACCCAATCTGGCCCAAGGGATTTATCTATCCTTATGTTTGTGCTTCAATCAGTCTGTATTTCCCCTCAACTTGTCTACACCCTGCCCAACCAACTGATTGAATGCTTTCCATTTCAGTGATATATATAGTGCTGCCTTCCTGAGCAAGTATAGTTCCCCAAGGTCCTGTGAATCACGGAATCAAAGAAAAAGGAACGCACCAATCCCTTCCTGATGAAGAGCGCATGCTCGAACCGTTGACTCTCTTGCTCCTCGGATGCTGCCTGACCTGCTGTGCTTTTCCAGCATCATACTTTTCGACTCCAATCTCCAAGAACTGCAGTCCTCACTTTCTCCATTACTGAGGGCTGTCCCCTCTGCACACTGAGCAGGGAATTAACCATCAAAAATCATTTTATGTGGAGCTGACTGCTCAGTTCTGGAAAGTTGCACTTGATGAATACATTTAAAAAAAAAGAAATTACAATTCAACAAATAGTCATTCAGTCCCAGAGTTACAATTTTGGTTCATGATTTGAGCAGCCTGATAACAAACAGTGAATGATTGAGGAACTCCGGGGCACAGAGTATTCCAGGTGTTATATTCCAGCTTACATTAATGCTGGGAGTATTATCAGACAGACTGTTGTGACAATGGCATGAGTTGACATGGAACTTTTTTGCCATCACAGAGACGTGTTTGAGAGGGGTCAGGGCTAACAACTCAATATTCTATTGTACTGGAACTATAGTCAGGACAGGAGAGGGTGTTAAAGAGGAGGTGGTATTGCATTATCAATTCAGGATCAGTTACTGCAGTAAGGAGGGAAGATACCTTGGACGTGTCTTAAAATGAGGCTTTATTGGTCGAGGTTAGGGTCCAAAAGATGACAGACACAATGCTGGGGATATTTTAAAGAGCCCCAGAAAGATGAACATGCAGATGCAAATGCATAAGCAATTCACTGAGGTGTGTAAAAACCAATTCACTGAGGTGTGAAGGAAAGCAAGTCCGAAGATGTTACATAGATAGGAAAGCAAGGCTAGAGATGTTACAGGGATAGGAAAGCAAGGTTGGAGATGTTACAGGGATAGGAAAGCAAGGTTGGAGATGTTACAGAGATAGGAAAGCAAGGCAGGAGATGTTACAGGGATAGGAAAGCAAGGTTGGAGATGTTACACAGATAGGAAAACAAGGCAGGAGATGTTACAGGGATAGGAAGGCAAGGTTGGAGATGTTACACAGATAGGAAAGCAAGTTCTAAATGTTACAGGGATATGAAAGCAATGCTGGAGATGTTTCAGAGAGAGGAAAACAAGGCTGGAGATGTTACAGAGATAGGAATGAAAGGCTGGAAATGTTACAGAGAGATGAAAACAAGGTTCTAGATGTTACAGAGATAGGAAAACAATGCAGGAGATGTTATAGAGAGAGGAAAGCAAGGCTAGAGATGCAACAGAGGTAGGAAAGAAAGGCTGGACATGTTACAGAGAGAGGATAAAAAGGATGGAAATGTTACAGAGAGAGAGGAACGCAAGACTGGAAATGTAACAGAGATAAGAAAGCAAGGTGCGAGATGTTACAGAGATAGGAAAGCAAGACTGTAGGTATTACAGAAATAATGTGGCCTGTGCATGCTAGAACAGGTTAGTGAGATATTTTTGAACTCCTTCCTAGGATATGGGGAAAGGTGAAGCAGCTGGAGTTTAGAGAGATATGGAGGGGTGTCGGGGCTGGCGGAGTTTACAGTGATAGGTGGGGCTATAGTATGATATAAATGTTGTAGTGATTACGGAGGGTTACTGAGATACAGATGGATGCAGCGGCTGGAGGAGATGACAGGGAAAGATACAGAGATACACGTAGATAGTTTAAAAATGGAATTGTGCAATGTCTTAATAGAGAAAATATTGTTGACATCTGTGGAATAAACAAGGTACTGGGAGGAACTGAAGGAGTGAGACCTTGGACTGTCCAATCACAAAAGTTATAGAGTGTCATACAGCACAGAAGAGGCCCTTCGATTGATAGTGACAGAAAAGTAAAAGCCCTGCAGACACTGGAAATCCCTCCTTCCTGACGTTTGGGGGCTAGGGCTAAATGTGGGAGAGGCGTCCTACAGACTCCTCAAGCAACAATGTGACAAAATGAAGCCTCACGTGTCAGATCAAACACAGAGACGGAAACGTCCTGTTGACTCCCTTCCTTCAGCTGATGGATCAGTGTCCCTCTACATTGAACATTTGGAGGAAACACTGACAGAGTGAATGAGCTGAAGAATGTATACTGGGTGGGCTATTTCAAAATCACCACCAACAGGTGCTCAGCAGCACTATTCCTGATCGGGATGGTCATGTCAAAAAGAATATAGCTGAGAGAATGGGTCTGCACCAGGTGGGGAGGGAACGACTGACAGGGAGAAACATACTTGACCTCATCTTCACCACGGCTGCAGAGAAATTGATCGATGGCCATATTGGGAACAATGACTACCGCACACAGTATTTCTGGAGACACACACACACAATTCACAATGAGTCTGTGTGTGTGTGTGTGTGTGTGTACACGCGTGAGCGCACGTGTGAGAGATACTATCCCCATGCTAAACGGGACAGATTTCGAAGAGATCTAGAACTCAGCACTGGCCTGTGTGAGGTGATTCAGGTCATGACCAACAACAGCAGAATAGTACTCCAGCACAATTTTCACTGTCACTGCTTGGCATATGGTCCACTTTACCCTGACCATCAGGCCAGGGGATAAACCCTTGTTCAATGAAGAATACTGCAGGCCTGGCCAAGAGCAGCACCAGGTACACCTCACAATGAGGTGATGTTACCAAACAGGACCACTTACTCACCAAATAGCATAAACAGCTAGTGACAGACAGATCTAACCAACAAATCTGACCTAATCTCCACAATCCTGTCACATGTAGTCAGGTTGAATGGTGGTGTCAATCAAACAACTCACTGGAGGAGGTGGATCCCCACATATCACCTTCCTCAGTGACGGAAGAACCCAATACAACAATAGAAAAGCTCAGGCTGAAACGACTACAACAATGTTCAGACAGAAGTATCGATAGGAGGATCTATTTTAGTCTCCTCCAGATGGCAGTCTTCAGCTAATTCGATTCACTGTGTATGGTAATTCCAAACGGTTGGAGGGATGGGGAATGCAAAGGCTGTGGGCCCTGATAACATTCCATTCAAGCTGTTCCTGTTGGGATACAGCACTGGCATCAACCTGTCAATGTGGGAAACTATCCGGGTGTGTCCTGTACACACACAGACAAACCATCAGACAATCATTGACTGCCCCATTGCTCTCATCTCTATCGTTAATAAAGGGATGGAAGATGTCACCCACAGTGGGATCAAGCAACACTTCCTCAGCACCAACCTGCTCACTGAAGCTCAGATTGGGCTCTCATCCCTTGGACTCATTGAAGCCGTGGTTTAACGATTTACAACAAGAGACCGCGCAGCTGAATTCTAGAGGTGAGGCAACAGTGACTGCACTTAACATAATCATAACTACCTTTGACCAAGTGTCGTATCCAGGATTAACAGCAAAACTGGAGCAAATAGGAATCGTTTACACTGACTGAAGTTATACCTGGTACAAAGGAAGGTGGTTGGGTTTGGAGTTGGAGGAGAGCAGCCATCTCAGTTCCAGGACAGCTCCACACCAGTTCCCCTGTATTGGTGTTTGAGTAAGCCTGTAGATAAGAAATGGTAAAGTAAGGTACCATACTCCTACAGGATGATAGGGCTGCTCTCTCGTTAGACAAAGACGACTGGCGGTAGTTTAACTGGACAGTCATAATGCCTCAGGTAAGGGAGATGTGGGGTAGGACAGCCCTTTTCAGTCACCTCAGTCAGTGCAGCATTGAACCCACACTGTTAGTATTAACCTGCATTACAAACTAGCCGTCCAACTGATTGAGCTAACCAAGTCCTCACTCAGCTCCTTGGGTTAGATATTGTAATATTATTCCATTTAGATATGTTGTTAGACACCTCTGCAGAAGGTGGAACTAGAAGCAAGCTTCCCAACTCAGAGAGAGGGACAGCATCAGTGAGCTATAAGAGTGCTCTCTGCCCTAGGCCCAATAATTTTCAGCTGCTTCATAAATGACTGAAAAATCACAAGTGGGGATGTTTGCTTAGATTATGCAACGTTCAACACTATTCGTGATTTACTCAGATACTGTAACAGTCCTTTTCCAAATGGAACATGACCTGGAAATATGACAATCCCATTTCCATTACACGTGTGCCAGACAACGATTACTTCTAACAATGGATAATTGAACCACATCCTCTAACGTTCAATGCCACCACCATCACTTAACACACAAAATGCAATATCGCAGGGATTACCATTAACCTGAACTGGACTGACCATATGATTTCATTACCCATTCCTATAATGGGCTTATACTGAAACATTAACTCTCCTGTACCTCAGATGCTGCCTGACCTGTTTTTCCATTTCCAGCACCACTTTTTGACGCATATTGGCTACAAGAATATGTCAGGGGCGAGAAATTCTGCAGGAATAACTCACCCCAAAATTTCCGAAAGCCTGTCACCTATTGCTAAGACACATGTTGAATGTGTGTGTGATTAAATACTTCCATTTACCAGGTGAGTGCAGCTTCACCCCCCATCCACTGACACTCAGTAGCAGCAATACCTGACATCTACACGGTGCTCTGCAGAAATTTACCAAGGCTCCTTACAATAGACCTCTGAACCCCCGACCATCAAGAAGGACAAGGGAAGCAGATACACGGGACCCCCACCATGTTCGCTTCTGTCCCAAGCCATCTACCATCCTGATTGGGAAGTATATTGCTGTTCCTTCAGTGTCACTGTTTCAAGTTCCCTATCTATCAATAAATGACGTTCCAATCACATTTCATGAATAAATTAACATTTAAAAAATTGTCTAGACCTGTTCAATGCTGGGTTTTGTGAGCTCACGCTGTTTGGTCCAGGCAATACCTTGCTTGTTGTGAACAGCTGAAGGGATATGATATTTTGAAACAATCTGTCAGTCTCTCAGAGGCATGGCCTACATATTAAGCACCACAGAATCTGGCATTTTCATCCCACATCACTGACCTCTGAGATAGACAGAAGCAACTGAAAACGTACTCATATTTGACTGGAACATGTTTAAACACAGTGATATTTTTGCCACGAAAATGATTATGAGTGGATATTAGCAGGGAGAAAGTGAGGACTGCAGATGCTGGAGATAAGAGTCAAAAAGTGTGGTTCTGAAAAAAAAACTCAGATGTTCAGGCAGCATCTGAGGAGCAGAAGAATCGACTATTCGTTAACAATATTAATACAAGGGAAAATAATTGTATATTTTCAAAGTCCTTGTACTTAATAACAATTTGATCTTGGGAGTGGCAATGAGACTCATCATTTCAATGCTACTTACTGTGAGTTTTCATCATATTGTTGTTATAACAGTGTATTGAATAAATGGTTGGATTTTGTGCTTATTGGACAATCTAAAAGTTGGTATTATGAAAGGATATCGGACCTTCAGGAAAGAGACTTTACTTAATGGTTGTTAACGATGAGAACAAAGCTGCAAACACTTCGACAGAAATAACCAGCTCAAGTCACACACAAGGTTGTTTGGCTGGGATCACGCTGGCCATCAATGGAGCTGCACAATTCTGTTTGGATACTGACATTGTGGGGCTAACATACACTGGATATGGTTTATGAGGGATTCAATGTAAGATGCCATGTGCTGCGGGAGACCATCACCTTTATAACACCTTCATTCAGGATCAGGGCCAAGGTTCAGAATTACAGAGTTTAGGTGGAACACAAGAAGAGATATACTTGCAAGACATGGCTGTTTACAGGTCGTTGTTATAAATATTGAACTGCATCTGGACCAGTGCCATGTGCGAGTCCATTGACCATTCTGCCCCACACACATCTCCCTGTTGTTCAGGTATGTCTCTAACCAGTCTATTGTGGGGGATTGTGAGAGTAACTGCCCAGCTCCAGTTTGGAAGCTCTCTGGACAGATTTTGGAGATGGCCAGTGTTTTGGAGGTCGTGGTGAGGCCCAATAACACTGTGTCTGAATTCAGGCTTTTCCTCAAAGTCATTTCCAACAGCTTTGCTGACTGCGAGATGGTGTGTTCACTGATCTGAACATGAATCGGCTGTTTACTACAGTCACTGAATTGTGTAATAGTTAGGTGTGTGCTCTGGTATTTCAATTATTGTTCACTTCAATTGTTTTCAACTGAAAAACAATGATGTTTGGTTTATTTTAAAATATGCAAGAAATAAAGTGATATTAACTCTTCATTACAGAAAATGTGAAAGTGACCTGGTATCTATTTCCCTTGGACTAATCAAGCAACAGTCAGATATTGTCTGTCAAGCAGGATTCTGTGAACAGGACTATGTCCCAGGCAACATCACCACCCTCGCTGGTAGGTTCTGTCCCACTGACAGGACACAGCCAGGCAGAGGGGGACAGCTCCTTGGTATATCGTCAATATAGGGTGGTTCGCGCTGCTGCCTGATAGCAACAGGATCCCAGCTTTGATTCCAGCCTCGGGCAACTGCCTGTGTGGAGTTTGCACATTCTCCCTGTGTCTGCGTGGGTTTCCTCCCACAGTCCATAGATGTGCAGCTCTGGTGAATTGGTCATGGTAAACTGCCCAAAGTGTTCATGCATTCGTCAGAGAAGCGTGTGTTGGTCTTCGGACGGTCAGTGTGGACTGGTTGGGCCGAAGGGCCAGTTTCCATAGTGTGTGGAATCCAATCTAATGATGGTGCTCAGCATTGATGCTGGATCCTGTGGCTGCTAGACTGCTCTGTGGCAGGTTATGGTGGAATCAATAAAAGGGAAACATATCATTGACCACATCATCACCGATCTGCCTGCTGCAGATACGCCTCTCCATTTCAAATATCAGTAAGAATGGTTACTCCACAATGGGGAGCAAGGACTACCTTCACATTTTGCAGACCCTCCTCACCATGATATGTAGCCCCTTGAGTACTGACTGGGACAGACTGTAAACAGATTGATTAATTAATGATGATGCAGCCATGAGGTGCAGAGGGCCATCGGCAGCAGCAGAATCATACTCTGTACAGCTCATTCACTCTTCAACCTCACAGCCAGACAGACCTCCCACTGTACAGTAACCATCACGGCCTAACATACCTCCCACTGTACAGTAACCATCAGATTAACATACCTCCCACTGTACAGTAACCATCACGGCCTAACATACCTCCCACTGTACAGTAACCATCAGATTAACATACCTCCCACACTACAGTAACCATCACGGCCTAACATACCTCCCACTGTACAGTAACCATCAGATTAACATACCTCCCACTGTACAGTAACCATCACACCCCGACATACCTCCCACTGTACAGTAACCATCACACCCCGACATACCTCCCACTGTACAGTAACCATCACGGCCCGACATACCTCCCACTGTACAGTAACCATCACGGCCCATCATATGTCCCACTCTACGGGCATCATCAAGAGTGGCATGGTGGCTCACAGCGCCAAGGTCCTGGGTTCGATTCCAGCCTCGGACGACCGCCTGTGTGGAGTTTGCACATTCCCCCCGTGTCTGCATGGGTTTCCTCCCACAAACCAGGTGAATTGGCCATGCAAATTTTTTTAAGTGTTTTAGTCAGAGGGAATTGGGTATCCGTGGGTTACTCTTCACAGGGTTGATGTGGACGGGTTAGGCCAAAGGGCCTGTTTCCACACTGTAGGGAATCCAATCTACTCTGCAAGGTTCAAGTCAGGAATATGATGGAATAATCACTTGTCTGAATGAGTGCAGCTCCAACAGTACTCTAGTATGGACTTACTAGCAACAGGCAACACAGTTGCGTGGGGAGGATCATGTCTCACAAACTTAATTGAATGTTTTGAGGAAATGACAAAACTGATTGATGAGGGCATGGGGCTGAATGTTGGCCAATTGGACCTTAGCAAGTCCTTTGGTGTGGTTCCTTATGGCAGGCTCATACAGAAGGTGAAGTAAAATGGGATCAGCGGTCAGTTAGTAAGATGGATAGAGAACTGCTTGGTCATAGAAGACAGAGTAGGGGTGGAACTGTGTTTCTGTGACTGGAGATCTGTAAATAGATTGGCGGAGTTGCAGATTGGGTGGATGATTGCCAGATAATACAGCAGGATGTAGGTCAGCTGCAGACTTGGACAGAGAAAACACAGATGTAACTTTATCTGGACAGTGGTGACGTGATAAATTTTAGAAGGTCAAATGCAGGAGAGAAGTATAAAGTGGATGGAAAAACTATTGATTGCATCAATATCCGAAGGATCTAGGTGTACAGCTCCACAGTTTCCTGAAAGTGGTAACACGGGTGGAGAGGGTGATCAAGAAGACTGATGGCAAACTTGCAGACAGGCATCGGAGCATGCAGTATGAAAATTAGCAGGTCATATTGCAGCTGTAGAGAAACTTAGTTCGAGTTACATTTAGAATTATGTGCTCAGTACTAGTTGCCACACGATGCTGAAGTGTTGGAGAGGGTATGGAAAAGTTTTACGAGGATGTTGTCTGGTTTGGAGGGTATTACCCAGAAGGAGAAATTGAACACACATGGTTAATTTGCACATGGGCATCATTGGCTATGGGGCTACCTGATAGATATTTACAAAATTATCAGAGGCATAGACAGAAGGACAGCTAGAGGCTTCCCCCCACCACCCACCACCCAGAGTGCAAATATCAATTACTCAGGACCTTAGGTTTTAGGTAAAAGGGAGAAGGTTCAGGCGATGTGATAGGTAAGGGGTTTTTTGCTGTTCCAGACAGAATGTGAAAGTGCCTGAAATGCACTGATAGAGGGCAAGAAGCCAATATAGCAAGGTTTCAGAGGGATCTTGGCACAAGTATGAGTAAGTAGGGAATAGTATGACATAGAGGGTATTGGAGCAAAGACTTCTGTTTTAACTTTAGAAGGTCATCCTGTATCAATGCGGGCTTGCTGGGCTGAAGGGCCTGTTCCTGTGCTGGACTGTTCTTTAAGACAAGATTTGAGCACGGGAGTGGCGAGGTGCTCATTGAATGATTACTGATTATCAACAGCCACATTATTGTGGATCCCTCCCCTCATCATCTTGCAGCTTCAGATCCTTTCCCAATGTGGGGAAACTGAATATTGAGAATTTGACATGAATGTCAGAGCTGGTACCTGGTGAAGCCACCTTGACCCTCGCTCCTGCAGACTTCTGTCTTGGACACCAACGTCTCCGGGGACACTGCACTGACAGAAGCTGCATGTCCTCCACACCCACCAATGCTGGCATCTGACACATGCCAGCTTCACCATGCCATCCCAGCACATCTCCGACCCGCTGATAGTACACTTCTGCACTTCAATGCTGCAGCTCATGGTGCACTGACAAGTCTCATTGCAATACTGCTACAAGGACACTGTGCTCAGGGACACACACCCAGCTCATGGGCTGTCCCTCTGGGCTGGTCACTCAGTGTTTGTACACACACAATCCTGCTGCAAGGACACTGTGCTCAGGGGACACACACCCCGCTCATGGGCTGTCTCTCTGGGTTGCTCAATCCATGTTTGTACGCATTCACTTTGAACTGACTTGAATGCTCACAGAATTATTGCCTTGCCTTACCCTGCCTTTAGCAGCGTTTCTCCTCGGCTACATGCACTAGGCTCACCCATCCGCTGTATTGTCCTGGTGTTTAGCAGAAACACAAACCCAGGAAGCTTGATATCATTGTCCACAGTCAGTCACGGTGCCCAGCACAGTGAGTCAGGGGGAGTCTCAGATCCCAGTCCGGGAGCTCGGACACGGCCAGTCACGGTGCCCAGCACAGTGAGTCAGGGGGAGTCTCAGATCCCAGTGCAGGAGCTTGGACACGGTCAGTCACGGTGCCCAGCACAGTGAGTCAGGGGGAGTCTCAGATCCCAGCCCGGGAGCTCGGACACGGTCAGTCACGGTGCCCAGCACAGTGAGTCAGGGGGAGTCTCAGATCCCAGCCCGGGAGCTCGGACATGGTCAGTCACGGTGCCCAGCACAGTTAGTCAGGGGGAGTCTCAGATCCCAGTCCGGGAGCTCGGACACGGTCAGTCACGGTGCCCAGCACAGTGAGACAGGGGGAGTCTCAGATCCCAGTCTGGGAGCTCGGACACGGTCAGTCACGGTGCCCAGCACAGTGAGACAGGGGGAGTCTCAGATCCCAGTCTGGGACCTTGGACACGGTCAGTCACGGTGCCCAGCACAGTGAGCCAGGGGGAGTCTCAGATCCCAGTCTGGGACCTTGGACACGGTCAGTCACGGTGCCCAGCACAGTGAGTCAGGGGGAGTCTCAGATCCCAGTCAGCGAGTTTGGACACAGTCAGTCACGGTGCCCAGCACAGTGAGTCAGGGGGAGTCTCAGATCCCAGTCAGGGAGTTTGGACACGGTCTGTCAGCCTCTCATGGTTGGTGGGGTCAGGATCCTTCCCCTTGAGGGGGTGAGGAGATGAATATTAGGCTGCCCCATATCCCTCTTCGCTCTTTGAGCCCTAGTGTGGGATGGTTCCTTCTGGAATGTGAGAATTACCAAGGAGGATTAGTGAAATGGAAGTGGTTGGTACAGCTGTTAGTGCTGGGACAGCTGGGGGAAAGGTGTCGAGGTGTTCTGAGTGAGGGAGTGGGCAGCACAGACACCAGGCAGAGTTGGGCAGAGGGGCAGAGAAGAGATTACAGAGAGACTGAGAGAAGGTGCTGCATTCACTGAGGGTGGGAGAAAATGAGCCTTGGTGGGAGGTGGGTGCAGTAACAGAGAGAGTGAGGGTGAGGTCACAAATTTCAGATGGTGGCACTTACCCTGGTGGAGTGGAGAAGGTCACTGACCTCCTTCCTATACTGCTGGGTATTCACCCGGAAGGCTGGTACCTCACTGACCTTGGGGTCAGCCTCGGACGAGGCTGGCAGGGTCTGGTGTCATAGCTTCCCCTGCCAGCCCTGGAGGAAGATAATGTCCCTCTCCTGCACCATGCCATTCACCAGAAACTCAGGGGCTTGGCCACAAAGTGAAGCCCCAGTTTTACCCCCTCTGCCATGTCCAGGACAGTTTCAGATTCACAATCCAAGAGTAAAATGACTTTTTAAAGATGGCTCTGGGAAACTGGGATTCCGGTGCATTCTGGGATATCCAGGCAGAGGGCAGTTGTTGTGACAAAGGGGAAAAATCATCGTGTTAGTGTCAGATGAGAGGAAGACCACGTGGGCAGGGAGGGTAGTTAATGAGGCAGTTTGGGGATGGTATCATGAGAAAATGCAATTCACCTTGTGGAGAGAAACCCTCCATAAAACCAGATTAAAATGAGACTTGACCAATCATAAGATGGGTTCGGCCTTTGTCTGTCTGGATCAAAATAGGGATGAAATATTGGGAGCAACAAACTTGGAGCGGACAAATATACAGGAGATTCAAACCCTTAGAAAGAGGCAACGCAATGTTCCAGACTGTTAAAAGGAGCCGGGGAAAATTCCCGGCCTTATAGTTACCCACATTATCCAATCCTCACTGGATGCAGGGATGGTGCCGGAGGCCTGGAGAACGGCTAATACCGCGACTTTGTTTAATGTAGAGCAAGGGACTGACTGAATAGGTCGCGGCTGGAATTCTGAGACAGTGGATAAACGGTCACTGAGGAAGTCCCAGGGACTCCAGGACAGTCGGTCTGGATTTGTTCAAGGAAGATCGTGTGTAATTAATCTGACTGTGTCGGTTTGAGGCACTAACCCGTAACTGCATGTGAATTTCTTGGATTTGACGAGAGATCCCATGGCAGACTGTTTAAAAACAGAAACTATAAGATCCAGGGGAATGGAGCAAATAACCCAGAGAAGTGCAAGGCAAGGCATTTGGGGACATCAACAAGAGAGAGGAATACACAATAAATGAGAGTATGGTCAGTGTGGGCAGGTAAATGAAGTAGGCTGGACTGGAAAGGGAATAGAGGAGATCCGTTACCCTGTGACAGCGGAAGTGCAGTTATCGGGAAAATTTGGAATGGAGGATACTGAGAGGAGATTTGATTGGGGTGCACGTAATGTCAGGAGTCTGGGTAGAAAGGGAGAGAATACCTTATTCCTGTTGGAGAGCTCAGTTACCTGTGGTGAATACTTAATATATGTGGTTGAAATAGTGGAGACATGATGAGGAAAGTTGTGATTTCACCCAGAGTATGATCGGGTTCTGGGAGTCACACATAGAAGCGGAGTAGAGGCAGAAACTCTCAAACCATTTTAAAAAGGTGTTGGGATCTGCACCTGAAGTCCATCACTGTCTGGGGAGACAGAACTTGGGCTTTAAAAAACAACGATACATCTTGTCCAACACAGACAGTGGACAGAGGTATCTCCTCTATACTGTGCTATTTTCTGAAGTTTGCAAAGGTGACCAACATCTGATGGGATTAATATGCAGACATGAGGGGTTAGGGCAGAGAGGAGCAGTGTGTAAATTGATGAGCATCACAATAATACTGATCCCATCCTTTATACACAATGCTACTTCACTGTATTGGCCTGTTTATCCTTCCTGTAGAAATGGGGAAAAGATTTGATTATCCAGGTCTGTCGTGGTCACACTACAGCTCCATCTCCATCTGATCTGGTTCACACTATTTAAAGCTACCATTTCACTGGTCTTGTTGAAAAGTTCCCAGCTTCATTCTTGCCCCATTGAAGACTGCTGTCTGTCAACTAATGTTTCTCACTCTCAATTATTGCATTTCATTCGCTACCACTATCCTGAACTTTACAATACAATGATCGCTGCGCCCCAAAACCATCCCCTACTGACACTGGATCCACTTGCCCCACCTCTTTCCCAAGGACCAGAACCAATAGTACATGCTCTCTTGGGTTGGATACATACTCCTGCAGTCAGCTCTCCTCCAGGTAATCCAGGAACACTTGACCCTCGTGATCCTTCACCACCAGTATCTCTGTCTGTATCTGGAAACATTAATTTCCTCAGTATAACTAATCTGTAGTATTGTCATCGCTCTCAAATGACCCAGCGTATTTATTATCTCCATCATTTCTTTGGTTCTTGGCAGACAGACTGTACCTCACAGTTGAATTGCATACTTTTTGTTGTGTAGCTCCAGCCAAATTCTGTCCTTGGACGGATCCTCTTTCTCTTGGACGCCCTAACTAATACTAATCTAAACCAATACTTCTACCTTCATTCTTTCCCTTCCCTTCTATCATTTTGGAATCCTTTATACCCAGCAATATTTAACACACAGTCCTGCCATTCCTTGAACCAGCTCTCGGTGATCAGTACATCAGATTTCCACACACTAATCTACATCTGGAACTCCCTACATTCCGAGTATTTATGTTCCTGCAGAGTACGTCAGATTAAGGCTTCCTTTCTTACTCCATCTTCCACTAATTAACTTGTTGTTGTAAGTTAGTACCAACTGTAGCTCCCATTATTTTGAGAATCCTGGTAGTCTCCTCTACTATTCCTTTTTGGATCCTAAGCACACATCAAGTTATTTTCAATCCCTCCAACACAGCCCACAATGAATTCAGTCCCAGCTCTGTCACGTTAGCCCATCCAGCTTGTCTAGTTGCTGCCTTCCACAGAACCAGTCCCAATGTCCCAGGAATCTGAAGCCCTTCCTGCTGCACCATCGTTCCAGTCACACTCTCATCTACCTAAAACAGAACCACAACAACGAGCACACGAGCTACAAATCTTCTCCCAAACTTTGAATTGATTATTGGCTCACAATTTCACTTCTCCCTCTTATTTCTGTGCTCAACCCTTATTTCAGAAGTTAAAAAACATTGCAAACTTACAGCAATTAACTGACAGTTGCTAATACCGGTGTATTTACCAGCCAATGAACTTGCAGATTTTTCTGTGATGGCTCTTGCACTTCTTTCAAACTCAGTGCAGGCAGGTTCCAGCAGCAGAAAGTTGTCTCTGTGACTCCCAGGTATGTGTAATCCCCCAGCTCCCACTCCACCCTGTTCCCTCACAGGGTCACCGTCTCTGTGACTCCCAGGTACGGGTAATCTTCCAGCTCCCACTCCACTCTGCTCCCTCACACGGTCACCGTCTCTGTGATTCCCAGGTCCGTGTAATCCTCCAGCTCCCACTCCACCCTGCTCCCTCACACGGTCACCGTCTCTGTGATTCCCAGGTCCGTGTAATCCTTCAGCTCCCACTACACTCTGCTCCCTCACAGGGTCACCGTCTCTGTGACTCCCAGGGAAGTGTAATCCTCCAGCTCCCACTCCACTCTTCTTCTTCACAGGGTCACCGTCTCTGTGACTCCCAGGGACGTGTAATCCTCCAGCTCCCACTCCACTCTGCTCCCTCACAGGGTCACCGTCTCTGTGACACCCAGGGAAGTGTAATCCTCCAGCTTCCACTCCACTCCGCTCCCTCACAGGGTCACCGTCTCTGTGACACCCAGGGAAGTGTAATCCCCCAGCTCCCACTCCACTCTTCTTCTTCACAGGGTCACCGTCTCTGTGACTCCCAGGGACGTGTAAACCTCCAGCTCCCACTCCACTCTGCTCCCTCACAGGGTCACTGTCTCTGTGATTCCCAGGCACGATTAGGCCTTGATCCTCAGTGTTGATTTATATCCTCCCACTTTGCTGCCTCTGTAACTCCCAGGTGTGAGTTAGCCTCATGCTCCTGCTCCAAGTTGTTCTGTCACATGGTCACTCCCTCTGTGATTCGGTGCTGATTTCGAGGCTCCTGCTCTGCTGTTTCTCCAACTCCAAGTCCCAGTTGGCCTCGATCCTCGTTGCGGATGTATATTCTCCCGGTTTGTGCTGCTCTCTCTCAGGTTCCCTCCCTTTGTGACTCCCAGGTAATGGTAGGTCTCAAGCCTCAGCTGAGGTTTATAACACCCCATTCCGCACTGGTCTCTTATAGGATTGCTGTTGTGCCTGGAAGACAGTGGGAAAGAGGAGGATTAGACAGAGCAGAGGGTGTTACAGTATTGAGCGAGCTATATGGGGTGGAACAGGTTATCTGGGGAGCTAGGCAGACCTGTAGCAACTAAAGAAGTTTGCTGGAAGATACAGTGAGAGTTTCAGACATTGAAGAAGGCAAAGGAAATAGAGAGATAGTGGCTTGTTCATGACGGAGCTTTGTAGAGTCTAAAAGGCTTTTTCTGAGCTGCTGACAGAAATGTGTAGACTTCAACAAATGCAAATTGACAGCCAGCAAGTGGTGTAAGGTACTGGAGACTGTTAAATGTTACAGAGTTAGAAGACTTGCAGCAACTGGGCGGAATATAAACTTTTGGAGCACTTGTGGTGTTCAAGGACCCTCAGGACATGAGGAGGTGCAGAGAATGGGAGCGTTCCAAATATGGGGATTATAGGGGCTGGAAGTTCTTAGATGGATAAGGAGGATGAAAAGTGCCAATTTAGCACATGCACCCATTGTAATTATAGAGATTTAGGAAGGGAACCTGTGCTATCATTGATTACAGTTATGTGGAGAGTTACAGAAGCTTAAGGGTTTACAAATTTAAAAAGGGATTGAGTTGAGGTAATCAGAACTTTAAACAAGAATAAAGAAATTTTGGAGATCTCAGGCACAGATGGGAATGGATGAGGTGAGATATTGTGAGGAACTACAAGAGTTATAAGTCGGGGTGGATGTCAGATATAAAAGGTAGAGCTGCATTGTCTGTGTGCAGTTCGAGACATGAGGAGTGTTGTAGCGCCTGCTGGAGGGGACACAGATAACAACAGCTCCAACGGCTGGTGCAGTGGTTCAGGAAGTCAGCTCACCACCACCTTCTCAGGGACAACTCCAAATCAACAATAAATGCTGGCTCAGCCAACAAAGCTCATGTTCACCAATGAATGAAGGAATAAAAGATCTACAAGTAGCACTGAGGTCACTCGGACAGGCCCTTTCAACAGTACTTCACAAACCTGTAACCACTATACCCTGGAAGGACAGGAGCTCCAGGTGCACGGGAACACCAACATTTCCAAGGTGCCCTCCAAACCACTCTCCATCCTCCCAGCACTGTGTCTGTCCTTACACCCAAAGGACTGCAATGGGTCAGGAAGGCAGCTCCCCACCACCTTTTCCAGGGAATGACAGATGGGAAGGTAATGGGGAAACTCTGCTGTTTACAGCCAGACAGAAAAATAAATCCAGCAGTGGGTGTGAAATGAAATTTCCCTGTCACAACAACATGCTGACCATGGAGAGAGGATTTGTCTGATTGGCACAAGGCAGAGAGTGTGAAGAAAGGGGTCTTTTTCACGATGGGAACTGGTGACGAGGGGAGAGCCGCAGGGGTCAGTGTTGGGACGACACGCTACACGTTATACATTCAGAGTCTGAACAAAGGATGTGAAGGGGTACGAGAGATGGGTTTCCAAGAAAGATTTCAGGGATGAAATTCATGTCATATGAGAAGCAGGTGAAGTCTCTGGGTCTGCACTTGATGAAGTTTCAGAGAATCTCATTAAAACTTACAGAATACTGAGGGGCCTGGATGGAGTGGACGTGGGCAAGATGTTTCCACGAGCAGGAGAGACCAGGGGCCAAGGGCACAGCTTCAGAGTGAAGGGACGACCCTTTAGAATAGAGATGTGGGGAAATTTATTAAGCCAGAGGGTGATGGATCTGTGGAACTCACTGCCTCATGGGGCTGTGGATGCGAAGTGATTCAGTGTATCTTACTCAGAGATAAGCAGGTTCTGGATGAAGAAGGAGATCAAGGGTTACAGGGAGTGAGAGAATGGGGTTGAGAAACAATTCGTCCATAATTGAATAGTGGAATAGACCTGATGGACCGAATGGCCTAATTCTATCCCTATACATGATGGTCTTATGGACTGCGTTTATTCCATAGGTTTCTAAGTGTGCAGTTAGTATTTCTGGCATATCGTTTAACATTCCAGCACTTTCGTGATTATTGCTGTCAGCTCTTGGTTTCAGATCAACTGCAGAAAGCTACGCTATGGTGTAACTTGGGAATCCTGGTGTATAAATCTCAGAAAGGTAGCATATAGGGCCAGCAGGATATTGAGAAGGTAAATGGAATGCTGGCATTGATGTCAAAGGGAATGGAGAATAAAACTAGGGAAGACTTTTCATAAATATAGAGAACTCCAGTCAGCCCACACTGAGAATACTGTGAACAGGTTTGGTCCCCTATCTGGAGGGAAAATGTCCTTGCATTGGAGGCAGCCCAGAGACGGTTCACCAGGCTGATCTTCAAAATGGAGGGACATTGATGAGAAGAGCTGGAGAAGATTGAACTTACAGTCGTTAAAATTTAGAAAATGAGGCAAATATATCGATACACCAAAGATTCTTGTTTTCTTACAGATTCAGTACATTGTTTCACTGAGCAAGGATCTTTAACTGGAGATAAAGGGGAATACAGATACCAGAGAAGCGAACAGAGAAAAGCTGGGTGGTAGAGACTGGAGGACGTTACAGAGTTTGAGTGGTTTGAGATCACTATTGGTGGTTAGAGATCAGATGGTTGTAGGGCTGAAAGATGTCAAGGAGAGATACAGGATTATCAGTTCTGAAGGAGTTACAGAGATCGGGAGGAATATAGGGACGAGAGATTACACAGTAGTAGTTGGAGCTACAGGAGGTTATAGAGAAAGGGAGGGTTATAGGCACTGGAGATTACACAGATGGAGTGGTATTTGGAGCTACAGGAGTTTATAGAGAAAGGGAGGATTGGACGGACTGGAGATTACACGGATTGTGATGGTAGTTGGAGCTGCAGGAGTTTATTGAGACTGGGAGGATTGTTGGTGCCGGGAATTACACTGACATGGACAATTGTTGGAGCTGCAGGAGTGAGTGAGATAGGGAGGGTTGAAGAGGTTGGATTAGTTTACACAGCCAGGGAGAAGTGTAGGGATTGGAGGAGCCAGAGATACTGAGGGTTATAGGGCTGCAGGAGTTCAGAGAGTTATTGAGGGCTGTGAAGGCAGGTTTACAGCATTCCTATCAGTTACACAGAGATGTGGAGTTCTGTTGTGGAGGGGGTTACAGAAATCAACTGGGTTGTAGATACTGGAAGACACTGCAAAGGCAGTGAGCTGTAATATTTGAGGAGGTTACAGGGACAGGGTGCGTTGAGGAGTTGACGGCTGCTCCAGGTGTTAAACATGCTGCAAGGGATCAATAACCTTACATCGATCAGGGGGATTGGAAACTCTGAAGATAAAGAATGAGAATTGCAGTAACTGAAGAATATCACAGAGATGGGGAGGAACATATGAGTTAGAGGAGTTATAACATGTATTCAACGGAGTCAGGGAAGATATAGGGAGATCTGAAGAGACTACAGGTGATCAAAAGGACAGGGAGGCTTCTCAGTGTAGGATTGGGGCAGTTTATGCAGACAGAAAGTATTTTATGGAATGGTGCTATTTACAGAGATTATGAAGTTGTATAGAATTGAGGGACGAACAGAGATATGGAAGGCTGTAGTTAATGAAGACTTTTGTTGATGTCAGATGCTGAGGTTCTGGAAAGTATACGGACTGGTAAGCTGTACAATCTGTCAGAGCTTACAGAGACAGGAACAGCAATAAAGCCTGGAGACACTAACACAGATAGGGATCATGGCACGCACTGGAGGAAGTTTCTGCTTTAGGGAGGGTTGTAGGGAAGTGTAACGTTTACACAGATAGGGGTGTAAGAGCTGAAGGAAGTTATGGAGATGATTAGATTGATGGGGAGACTGGAGGAGCTTACATTGACAGGGCTGGTGATAGTGACAGGAGGATGTTACATAGATAATAAGTCTTGTAGAAACTGATCGGGAGAGTCACAAGCATTGGAGCTGGTTCCACAGATCGGGGGTTTTACAGGGTCCTGAGAGGATTAGCAGATAGGGATGGTTGTAGGATGTCAACATTTGCAGACTGTTTCAGGACTGGAAAAGGTTACACAGTGAAAGAGGGATGTTGGAGCTGTGGGAGTTCACAGAGACTTGGAGGTGTGAAGGGTTTGGGGCTGTTTATGGATAGAGGGATGTATTTAGGGACAGTAATATGGAACGCAGAGGGAGAGTTTAGATTAGATTCCCTACAGCATGGGAACAGGTACTTCGGCCAAACAAGTCCACACTAACTCTCCAAAGAGTAACCCACCCAGACCCACTTCTCTCCAACAATGCACCTAACACTATGGACAATTTAGCATGGCCAATTCCCCTGAGTTGCACATCTTTGGACCGTGGGTGGAAACCAGAGCACCTGGAGGAAACCCACGCAGACACGGGGAGAACGTGGAAACTCCACACCGACAGTCACCGGAGGCTGGGGTCGAACCCAGGTCTCTGGTGCTGTGAAGCACTATTGTTCACCACTGAGCCTTCGTGCTGCCCCAAATTGCAGAATTATGCAAATAGAGAGTGTTTGAGATGCTGGGAGGATTGTAGGAATGGACGAGCAAACAGAGATGTGGACTGCTGTTGTGGCTTGAAACAGGCCTGGAGCTGTTTACACAGATAAGGAAGTTGGTAGGGATGGGAGAAGGTTACTGAGGTCGTGTGGTGCTATAGGCCAGGATTCAGGAGTGTGATCGGAACTGCAGGAGGTTACAGTGATATTATGTTCTCTTGGGGCATGAGGAAGGAACATGCGTGGGTATTTTGGTCCAGGCTGGATGATTTTACAGAGATGGAGGCACTGTAAGTATTGTGCAAAACTACAGAAATAGGAATTATTGTACTGGGTGCAGGATGAGATTATTGAGATTGGGCATGTTATTGACTTTGGTGCAATTTACATACAGGGAGAGTCGTCAGCATTGGAGTAGGTTTCAAATATACAGCGGGAATATGGAAGTGATGGAGGTTACAGAAATAGGAAAAATTCTGTGAATTACAAGCATTCAAGACATTGGCACAAACAAGTAAGACCGAAAGCATGTTTCCTTGCTGTATGACTCTATCTCATGACAAGAGACAGCGTGAGGAGGCAATATAGAACAGAAAGATCCCAGGTTTCAATACCATCTCCTTAAGGAGGCCTGCTTTCCCCTCTGTTGTACTGATCCTCACTAAGACAGCACAGGCATGGATTGACATAGGAAGGCTCAGTACAGCAGAGTTAAAAATTAACAAGGGGGGGAGGTGTTTGAGCCTGGGACCATCATGCACTGTGTTCGTTCTTCAACACTGTATCTATGACATGTCTTCTAGACCAAAGTTCGATTCCTTAAATACACTCTGCTCTGTTCACTGTGAGTGATTTTACCGACCTGCACGATTTACTGAAGGCTCCAGATCTCACTCTCCATCTCTCTGGCTGACTAACTGTCTTCAATGTGGTGATGAACGAAACAGGAATTGGGAATTCTGCTAAGTCAGGAGCATCCTGAGTACCTACAGGAGACAGAGAAAGAGACAGAATGGGACATTAGACTGATACAGTGAGGGTTACACATGGAGAATGGCACTGAGTCCCACAGAGATCTGGAAAATCCCAGTCTCCATCCCTGGTCTGTGCTGCTGCGTCTCCCTGGTGTGGAGAATACTGTTGGCTCAGGATCTGGAATAACTGCAAAAGGTGCAGCCACGGGCAGCAATTAGACCCTCACAGTGAGGGATACCATTGGAGAGATACTGAGTGATAGCACCAGAGTGCTGGAAGGTATCAGGATCAAATCACGGTCAGGAAGAAGGTGCACTGGGTGCAGTACTCAGGGATAAGGGACCAATTAGTGGACTAGGCAATGGCCTCGTGTTACTCTCACTCGACTACTCATCCAGAATTTAATGCCGGTAGTAGGGATACCCATCTGACTTACTTAATACCCTTTAAGTAAGGAAATCTGTTATGGACTGACGGTCTGGCCTACATATGAATCCAGACCCAGAGCAAGGATGTTGACTCTCAACTGCCCACTGGAATGATCGGGAAGCCATTCAGCTAAAGGGCAGCTTGGGTTGGTCATGAAATGCTGGCCCGCCAGAGACAGCAACAGACAGCTGGGAGCAGTGTCCGGGCCAATCATTTCGGTGGGTTTATGGACAGGGCTTTAAACTGACAGAGAGGATGCAGGGACAGGGTTCAGGTGAAAGGAGCTTTCCAAATCCAAAGAGAAAAGGTGACGCATCAGAACAGCGTGGGAATGTGACTGAAAGGGACAGTGAATTAGGCTCTGACGGGAAATTCTAGGAAAAAATCAATTTCAGTTTTTTTTGGAATTGTCAAAGTATCAGCAAGGTTTGGTCACCAGAAAGCTGTGGTTACAGGAGAAACTGTGCTGTACTGTTCTGTGTTCCAAACAGGGAGGGTTACAATGGCAGGAAGAGGTTTCACGAGGCTGAACGGGATGAGATGTGAATGAATAGACACAATTAGTAAGGTTTTCTCAGAGTGCCAGAGGTAACAGAAACACGGTGGCACGGTGGCACAGTGGTTAGCACTGCTGCCTCGCAGCGCCGGAGACCCGGGTTCATTTCCCGCCTCAGGCGACTGACTGTGTGGAGTTTGCACGTTCTCCCCGTGTCTGCGTGGGTTTCCTCCGGGTGCTCCGGTTTCCTCCCACAGTCCAAAGATGTGCAGGTCAGGTGAATTGGCCATGCTAAATTGCCCGTAGTGTTAGGTAAGGGGTAGATGTAGATGTAGGGGTATGGGTGGGTTACGCTTCGGCGGGGCGGTGTGGACTTGTTGGGCCGAAGGGCCTGTTTCCACATTGTAAGTAATCTAATCTAATCTAACAAAAACCAATGGCCTGATCTGAAACAGATGACCCAGACTGGGATGGGTGTGGGGATTGGAGGTGGTTTCACAGGGAGGGAGGACCATAGAGCCATGGGAGAGAACAGAAATTCGGAGAGCTGTAGGGCCTGCAGGAGTTCAGGGAGATGGAGAGGTTGGGAGGGATGGGCCAGTTGACAGGGATAAGCATGTTGATTGGATGGAGCGGTTTACACAGGCAGGAATGTTTTAGGCGAATCGAGCAGATTACAGTGATAAAGTGGGTTGTATTGACTGGAGGAAGAATCAGAGATATGGAGGGTAGGCATGGCTGAAGATGTTTATAGATACAGGAATGTTTAGGCTCTCCAGGTGAGCTAGATATGAAGGGTGTGGTCCCTGACAGATTTACCAGAAGGGCAGTAATTTTGTTTGGAGACGGTTTCACAGATAATGGAGCTTTAGTAACCATCTCCAGAATGGTCAAAGTAGGAAGGGTTGTAGGGGATTTTCCCTTCACACTAACAGGGACATACTGGATTCTTGAGATCACACTTTTAAAAGCCTCCCATTTGCCAGTTATTCCTTTTCAAACAGACTGACCCATGATTTGGACGTGCCGGTGTTGGACTGGGATGGGTAAAGTTAAAAATCACACAACACCAGCTTACAAGTGCACTAGGTCTATTTAGAAGCAATGGCTTTCTTCATCAGGTGGTTGTGGAGCACAGTCATAAGGCACAGAATTTACAGCAACAGGATGGCAGTGTCATGGAATGAAATATTAAACAAGTTTTGATTAAGTCTTTCATCTTTTAGAATGATTACCAGCGCTTCCAAACACAGAGGGTCCTTGATTATCCAAATATCAATTATCCGAATATCGGATTATCCAAAGGAGATCTTGAGGTCCCGATAGAAACATTACATCGAAGAGCTGTTTCAACCCTGACTGTTTTTTTTTGTTCACACTGATTAAAACAGATCTTGGCTTACCGAAATACTGCCGAGAACAGTCCTGGACATTGAGCCCAGGTACCATCTCCAAATGACTGGCCTCCTACCATCTCTCACTCTCCAGACTTAGACTGGAGTTCTACATAGGGGTAAATCCGAAATCCCCCTTCCCCAGATATTCTCTCGAACATTGTCCTGCACAGGGCAGACGTGGAACTTTTCAAAATGTTGAAGGAAAAGTTGTGTGCGTGGCTATGTGTGCATGTGCGCGTGCGCTGTTTGGAGACTTACCCACCAAAGGCAGTAGCTGTCTTACTGTTGGTGTCCGCTCTAGCTGCCCAGGAGGGGGAGGAGATGATGGGGGCAGGGGTGCACAAGGAGGTGGTGGGGCAGCTGGGGGTATGGGCGCGAATGGTGGGTGGGGCAGGCGGGGGGTGTAATGCTGGACAGGTTTGGGGTCGGGCGGGGGGGCGCTTTTGGAAGCGGCAGGGGCAGTGTTTGACAGTTTTGGGGGAGCTGAGGGTGATGTTGGATGGATTTGGAGGCAAGCGGGGTAATCTGCTGGTGGTGGGCGGCGGGGGATGTTGGATGGGTTTGGAGGCAAGCGGGGTGATCTGTTGGAGGTGGGTGGAGGGTGATGTTGGATGGGTTTGGGGTGGGCAGGGTGCTCTGTTGGAGGTGGGCGGAGGGGGATGTTGGATGGGTTTGGGGGTGGACAGGGTGCTCTGTTGGAGGTGGGCGGAGGGGGATGTTGGATGGGTTTGGGGGTGGGCAGGGTGCTCTGTTGCAGGTGGGCGGAGGGGGATGTTGGATGGGTTTGGGGGTGGACAGGGTGCTCTGTTGGAGGTGGGCGGAGGGTGACGTTGGATGGGTTTGGGGGTGGGCAGTGTGCTCTGTTGGAGGTGGGTGAAGGGTGATGTTGGATGGGTTTGGGGGAGGGCAGGGTGCTCTGTTGGAGGTGGGTGAAGGGTGATGCTGGATGGGTTTGGGGGTGGGCAGGGTACTCTGTTGGAGGTGGGCGGGGGGGATGTTGGATGGGTTTGGGGGTGGGCAGGGTGCTCTGTTGGAGGTGGGCGGGGGGGGATGTTGGATGGGTTTGGGGGTGGGCAGGGTGCTCTGTTGGAGGTGGGTGAAGGGTGATGCTGGATGGGTTTGGGGGTGGGCAGGGTGCTCTGTTGGAGGTGGGCGGGGGGGGATGTTGGATGGGTTTGGGGGTGGGCAGGGTGCTCTGTCGGAGGTGGGTGAAGGGTGATGCTGGATGGGTTTGGGGGTGGGCAGGGTGCTCTGTTGGAGGTGGGTGAAGGGTGATGCTGGATGGGTTTGGGGGTGGGCAGGGTGCTCTGTCGGAGGTGGGTGAAGGGTGATGCTGGATGGGTTTGGGGGGGGCAGGGTGCTCTGTTGGAGGCGGGCAGAGGGTGGTGTTGGATGGGTTTGGGGGTGGGCAGGGTGCTCTGTTGGAGGCGGGCAGAGGGTGGTGTTGGATGGGTTTGGGGGTGGGCAGGGTGCTCTGTTGGAGGCGGGCAGAGGGTGGTGTTGGATGAGTTTGGGGGTGGGCAGGGTGCTCTGTTGGAGGCGGGCAGAGGGTGGTGTTGGATGGGTTTGGGGTGGGCAGGGTGCTCTGTTGGAGGCGGGCAGAGGGTGGTGTTGGATGAGTTTGGGAATGGGCGGGGGCGATGTTGAGGGGTGAGGGGGCGGTGCTGGAAGATTTTGTGGGCGAGCAGTGGGGCGGTTTTTGGGGCTGATGGGGCGTGAGGTCTCACGCCTGGTTTGCTGCTGCCTCGTCACCTCAATGTGAACTCGGCATTACCGAAAACTCCAAGCCCTCGAGGAACGACATGGAATCAATTAATCGAATAACCAATTATCTGAATGTACTATCTCGTTCAGATAATCAAGGTTCCTGTGTAAAGAGCTGGATGTTAACCTGGTGTTGTGTGATTTTTACCTTCACCCAAATAATCGATCCTTCTGAATGGCCCCAATATTGACCCTGTTCCAGTTTAAGATCTGAATCTGTGGACCTATCTGATCTTTCTCCATAACTATGTTAAAAACGAAGACAGTTGTGGTCACTGGACCCAAAGTGCTCTCTGACTGATACTTCAGTCACTTGCCCGACCTCGGTTTCTGAGGGGAGGTCCAGTGTTGCATCCGTCTGAGTAGCATGGAGCCCTCTACATCTTGGTTTAGGAAACTTTCTGAGACGTATTTGACAAATTCCACCCCGTGCGGTCCTTTTACAATCTGGGTGACCCAGTCAATCCACGGGAAGTTAAAATCTCCATCCAGTACTACTTTATTATTTTTATAGGTACCTGCAATCCCAGTACACATTTTCTCCTCTCGTACCTGCTGGCTATTTGGGCGTCTCGAACACCATCCCAGCAGACTGACCATCCCCTTATTGTTTCTAACTTTTGAAAATATGGCCTCATTTAATGACTGCTTAACAATATTGTCTCTCAGCACTATTGTTCTGTCCTCCCTAATCAAAGGGACAACTTCCCCATCTCACTTACTTTTCCTTCTCTCACGCCTGTAGCTTCTGTATACTGGAACACTGAGCTGTCAGTCCTGCCCTTCTCTCAGCCATGTTTCTGTTATGGCTATAATATCCCAGTCCCCAGAGCTCATCCATGGTCTGAACTTGTCTGCCTTACCAGTCAGGCTTCGTGCGTTGAAATTACTTCCCTGAAAACCAAACATCTTTTCCCTCCCTATACTGTGCCCCGGATATCCTGGATAGGAAACTTGCTGTCAATGGCTGATGTATTTTCCCCTGTCTAGTTGATGGCCCCTGTCTTATTCAGAGTCTCAACTCCCTGCCAAAATAGTTTAAAGCCTGCCAGGTAATACAAGCAAATCTCCTCCCTGGGATACTGGTGCCCCTCTGCATCCAGTGCCATCCATCCCCCTGGTACATTTCACCTCTACCCAAGAAGAGACGCCAATGTCCCAATTCTGAGGGACAGTTTGAATTAATAACTGGAAAGGTAAGGATTGATTAGGGATAGTCAGCACGGATTTGATACAGGAAGATCTTGTCTGATGAAATGGTGTCTGAAAATATTGATGAGGGCAGTGCAGATGATGTGGGTACCATGGAGTTCATGAAGGCCTTCGACAAGGTCCCACAAGGAAGGCTGGTCCAAAAGGGAAGATCCCATGGGATCGCAGGCATGTTGGCAAATTCGATCCACAATTGGTGGAGGGTTGGTTTTGTGATTGAAAGCCTTTGCCCAGCGGATGTACCACAGGGATCTGTGCATGAGCCATTGTTCTTCCTTATGGACATTAATAACTCGGATGTGAAAGCAGAAGGTATCATTATCAGGTTTGCAAAAGACAGGAAAGATGAGGGTGTTGTCTACAGTGAGGGGGACGGTCTCCGGCTGCAGTCTGAAGGTTGAGGCAGGGACAGAATTTCAACAAAGTAATTTCAATTGATAACCAGGCAAGAGCACAGCAGGCAAAGTAAACTGCATTTACTTTGATGTAAACTGCCTGACAGGTAAGGCAGATGAATGCACGGCCTGGATGCAAACATGGGACTGGGAAATGACAGGAATTACAGAAACACAGCTGAGGGAGGGACAGGACTCGCAGATCATTGTTCCAGAGGACAGATTCAACAGGAAGGATAAATGGGGAGGCAAGAGAGTAGGGGGAGTGGAGATTTTGATCAGTGAAAACATTACTGCAACACTGACAGAGGATATTCCTGGGGATCGCCCACTGAAGCTGTGTAATGGAACTGAGAAATAAGAATGAATAATCAGTTTGATATGACTGTACGACAGGCCTGCAGTGGTAAGCGGGAAATTGAGCAGCAAATATGTCAGAGATCTCAGATATCTGTAAGAAGGATGGGTTGTAATGGTGGGGCAATTTAACTTTCCAAACCTAGATTGGGACTGCCAGAGTGTTCACAGGTTGGATGGGACGAATTTGTTCAGTGTGTTCAAGAAAACCGACTCAATCAGTATGTAACTAGACCGACTGGAGAAAGGGATAAAACCTGACCTCCCTTCGGGAAACAAGGTAGAGAAAGGGACTGAAGAGTTTGTGGGGGAGCACTTTTGCAAAGTCACCACAATTCTATTAGTTTGAAAATAGCGATGGAAAAGGACAGGCCTGGTCCACAAGTTAAAGGTCAAAACTGGCCTTGCCGCAATCTAGAAGGTATTAGACAAGACTGTCCAATATTTGCAGATAAAGGGACATTGGGCAAGTGGGATTCTTTCAAAAGAGAGATAAATTAAGATTTCAGGGGCAGCATTTTGCTGTTAGTGTGAAGGACAATGCTGATACCAGTGGGAAATACTGGATGACTGGGGATATTGAGGCTCTGGTCAAGACAAAAGGGGTACATGTCCTATACAGCCAGCTGGATTAAGTCAATCCCTTGAAGAACATTGTGGGTGCAGTAATACTCTTCAGAGGGAAACCATGAGGGACGAAAGGGGAACTGACAGAGCTTTGGCAGAGAAGGTTCAGGAAAATCCAGAGAGATTCTACAAGTATATTAGCAACAGAAGATTAACTCTGTACAGAATGTGACTCCTTAAACATGAATGAAGCTATCCATGTGTGAACCCACAGGAAATGGGTGAGATCCGAGACATAAACTTCACGTCAGAACTTACTGTGGAAAACACACTGAGGAAGCAGGGAAATAAACACTGATGTTTTCAAAAGTGTCCACATTGGAGAACAGGAGGTTCTGAAGGTTTTCAAACACATTAAAATTAGACAACTCTCTGGGAACTAATCAAGTACATCACAGGACATTGGGGGAAGAAACTTACAATGATATTTCTATCACTGACAGCCACGGGTGGTGAGCTGGGAGCCTGGAGATTGCCTAATGTTATGCCAGTATTTAGGAATGGCTGTGATGGAAAGCTAGGGACATAAACACCAATTAGCTTGATGTCAGTAGTGCCAATGTTGTTGGAGGCAATTCCACGGGACAGGACTTACATGCATTTGGAAAGGCAACAATTGATTAGGGATAGTCAGCATAGCTTTGTGCATACAAAGTCGTGTCTCTCAAACTTGATAGAATTTGTTGAAGAGGTGACCAAGAAGGTGGATGAAGGTCGAGCAGTGGACGTTGTCTATCCTGACGTCAGCAAGGCCTTAGACAGGGATTAGCATGGTACACTGGTTAGTAAGATTAGCTCACATGGGATTAGGGACAGCAAGACAAACAGACACAAAATGGGCTTGACAGTAGGAGACAGAGGATGGTGGGAGAGGGTTGTTGTGCAGACTGGAGGCCTCTGACCAGCGGTGTGCCATAAGCATTGGTTTGTGGGGTCACGCATGTGCATTATTGACATAAACGAGAATATATGAATTATTGTTAGTAAGTTTGTGGATAGTAAGATAAGAGTTATAGTGGGCAGTGAATACAGTTATCAAAGATGATCTTAACCAACTGAGCCTTTGGGTCAAGAAATGAAAGATTGAGCTGAATTCAGATGTTGGATTTTGTTAAGACAAACCAGGGACGACTAATACAATTAATGGCAGAGCTCTGGACAGTGTTGTCGAACAGAGAGAGACCAAGGGATGCAGTTACATTGTTCCTTGGAAGTGGCAACGCAGGTGGACAGGGCGGGGAAAGCAACATTTGGCACACTAGCCCTCATGGGTCAGAGCATTGAGTACCTGAGATGGTCCATCATGATACGGCTGTATCAGACTTTGCTGGGACTCCAGTTGGAGTACTGTATAGAATTCTGATCATCCTGATTTAGGAAGCATATTCTGAAACTGTAAATGGAACAAAGATTGACGAAGATGTGACTGATACTGGAGAGTTTGACAGAAACAGAGAAGCTGGATAAGCTGGAAGGCAACATGGTGGTGGGGCGAGGGCGGATGAGATAGATTTGGCAGATAAGGTTAAGGAGAATCCAAAGAGATTCTACAGCGCACAAGTACAAAAAGGCTACTAGAGAGATAATAGAGCTCCTCAAAGATCAGTAAGGGCATCCATGCATGGAACCACAGGAGATGGGTGTGACCCGAAATGAAGATTTCATCTCAGAAAGAATTGTGGACAAAGACTAGGAAACAAAAGGAAAGAAATAGTGATGTTTGAAAAGAGTCCCCATTACAGAAGAGGTGGTGATGGAGGTCTTGAACACAAAGGTAGAGAAAGCCCTAGGTCCTGAATAAGTGTATCCCAGAACATTGAGGCAAAGTCACAGTGGGTAACGTGGCAGAGATATCTGTATCATTATCCTTCGTATTTCCATTGGGTATAGCTGGCTGAGGGGTGACCTTAGAAAGGTTTATAAAAACATGATGGGTATACGTAAGGTGAATAGTGAAGGTCTCTACAGCAGGGTAGGGGAATTCATTTCTAGAGGGCAGAAATATGAGGTGGGAGAGGAAATACCGAAAAGCGACCAGAGGAGAACATTTCTACACAGAGAATGGTGCACATATTGAATGAGCTGCCACTGAAGTAGTAGAGAAAAGTACAATTACATCATGGAAAAGACATTTGGGCAGGTAAATGGAGAGGAGAAGGTTTGATGGGATCAGGACCAAACGCAGGCAAATGCGACTCGTTCAGTAACCGTGATCAGCATGGACTAGTTGGATCGAAGGAACCGTTTCTGTTCTGCATGGCTCTTTCTCCAGTTATTGGAGGAGGAGAGTACTGAGACAAGGCGCTGAAGCAACCTTACAGCAATGGATAATGTATCTAGAATGGAGTATACTTCAAATATGTGGAGGGACTATCGGGACCGGAGGAGGTTCCAGGGAAAGGAACTGTTATAGGAGTTTAAAATTATTGAAGACGCTGGTCCATGAGACATGGTATATGTACAGTGTTGGAGGTGGAACACAGGATAGAAAGATCCCATTCAGCATTCCCACAAACTCATGGGAAGCCTGCTTTCCCCTCTGTTATACTGAGGTTCACTAAGACATCACAAGCCTGGATTGATAACTGTGACATTCCCGATGCTGTCTCAGTACAACAAAACTTACAGTATGGGTGGTGATTGTCCTGGGGTGTGTCTGTACTGTGGTCCCCCTCCAGCAGTGCATCTATGTCATGTCTTGTTAGCCGATGTTTGAAGCCCTCTTATTGCTCTCTTCTCTGTGCACTGAGAGTTATCTTACCTTGCTGCAGGATTTATTGAAGGCTCTAGATCTCCCTGCCCTTTGTCTCTCTGGCTGAACAACATCTTCAAAGAGGTGATGGACGAGGCACCCAGCAGTTGGGAAGTCCATTGAGTCAGGAACTTCCTGATTACCGACAGGAGACAGAGCAATAGACAGAATGGGAAACTAGACTGATGCAGTGAAGGTTATACATGCAGAATGGTCCTCACTATCACAGAGATCTGGGAAATCCCAGTGTCCATCCCTGGCCTGTTCGGCCTCATCTGTCTGGAGTAGAGAATTCTGCTGTCCTCAGGATCTGGATTAGCGACAAGAGTGAGAGACGTTAACAGAGGTAGCAATTAGACTCTCACAGTGAGGGATACCACATGGAGAGATACTGAGTGATATCACCAGAGTGCAGGAAGGTAACAGGATCAAACAATCATGAAGGAAAAACAGGTTTAGCTTCATGATACACTGGTATCAGTGCTCAGGGATGAGCACCCTGTGAGCAGGCGAAGTAATGGCCTAATGGTATTATTGCTAGAGCATGTATCCAAAATCTCAGCTGATGTTCAGGGGAGGCAGGTTTGAACCCCACCAGCTGGAATGGTGGAATTTGAAATAAATTACTTTTAAAATAGTAATTGACAATCCATAAATACCATTACAGATGTACAATAGATGCAAACACTTCTCCTTTCGAGATGGACATCTGCCCATCCTCACGTGGTCTGCACGTGGTCTGCAAAGTGTTTGCCTCTGAGTGACCCTCTGAAATGGCGGAGCATGTTACTCAGCTCAAGGGCAGCTAGGGGTGGGCAGGAAAGGCCGGTCAGCTAGAGACACCCACATCCCATACCAGATTTTAAAAAATAATCCATTCAATGGTCCCACTCGAACCCTGCTGGGACCAGTGTCCTGGCCAATCATGTCAGTAGGTTTATGGACAGGGCTTTAAACTGACAGAGAGGACGCAGGGACAAGGTTCAGGTGAAAGGAGCTTTCCAAATCCAAAGAGAAAAGGTGATGCATTGGAACAGTATGGGGATGTGGCTGAAGACAAGCAGAAAGGAACAGGATTGGACAAAGTTTAGTTAAAACTGGACACCAGTGAATCGGTTTGTGACAGGAAATTGTGGGAAAGAGTAAATTATGTTTTGTTTGGAATGGACAAATTCTCTGCAACAAGGTAGATGGATTTGTGACACAGAGATAAAAGAGATTTAGACAACAATGAGACATGGTTACAGGGCGAACAAAAGGTGGAGCATAAATATTCAATGGTTCACAAGCTTGTGGAAACTCAGGCAAAATGGGTAACGCTAACAATAATGGATAACAAAAGCATGACAGGGAAAGCATTTGTAGAATCAGTCTGAATGTAAATTCTAGCTACTACTTGCCAATGACACAAGCAGCAGAACAGTTTTAGCCACCGGACAGCATATCATTGCTCATCACTGCATTAAACAGGAACTCAGTGGAATTTTTAACAAACACATTGTGATAATTTAGTGTAACTTCAATATTCATATAATATTGACAATCACAATGACACGAGTGATATTCGAAATGGAGGTTGTAGAATTTTTTTCAGTGTTTCTTTGAATAACACATTGTGCAACTGGATAGGGACGTAACTATCTCAGAGCGATCGTTGTGTGATGAAACTTAGTGAATGAGTAATGTCACCTGGAGAGATCCTCAGGGAAATTGTGATAAAATGCAGTTTCAAGAAATATAAAGTTTTAAAGTGAATCACAAATAGGAAAAGATACATCCAGAAACAAGAACAGACAATTACATGAGTTTGAGAGGAGAACTGACCAAGGTAAACGGGCTAAACAAACTGAAATATGCCTCTGTAAATGAACAATGGAAAACATTTGAAGTAACAGTGTAAAACACTCAACAAAAGGACATTCCATTGAAACAGAAAATCCTCAGCAAGAAATTCCCACCAGTCCCTCACTCATGACCAAATGGATCATATTAGATTATGAGGCTTAGAATATCACTACAAAGTACTTAAAATCCTGAAATCAGAGATAGCTTAAAGGTATTAAAGCGTTAAAGGTATTGCAAAGTGTCAGCTGGCAGCAGGACGGCAGTGGGAAGGGGAATCATTGTAAGGAGCTAATGACACGATAGGAAGAGGGAGAGGTGAAGGTGCTGGAGGTGGTGAGAGTGTTACAGAGAGTGGTCAGGGCCTGAATGCTGTTACAAAGCCTGTACGGATTGCTTGCAGCTGAAGGTTTTTGCAGAGGTAGTGAGGGGCATATGCATTTTTATTTATTCATTCATGTGATGCGGGTGTCACTGATTGGACCAGCATTCTTTACCCCACTGCTAATTGTCCAGAGGGCAGTTAAGAGGCAGCCATATTGCTGTGGACTGGATGCATATGTCAGCCAGACCAAGTTAGAATGTCAGCTGTCCTTCCCTCAAGGATATAGGTGAACGAGATGGGTTCTTCAGACTGATCTACACAGCTTTTATAGTGGTCCCACCAATGTCTTGTACAGCCACAACATGATATCCCAACTCCTACTTTCAATACTCTGCAAAATGAAGGTAACCATCCCAAACGCCTGCTGCACCAGCCTGTCTACCTGTGACACCACTTGCAAAGAACTGTGTGCCTGCATGGCTGGGTCTCTGACTGACAACACTACCCAGGGCTCTAACATTAATTGTACAAGTCCCACCCTGGTTTGTTTCACCAAAATGGAACACCTCACCTTTATCTAATTAAACTCCATCTGCTATTCTTCAGCCCACTATCCCAGCAGTCCTGTTTATCCTGCTGAATCACAGATAACATCCTTCACAGTCCACTTTGCCACCAATTTCAGTACCACCCAAAAACTTACCAGGAAACCAATACTCCCATCCAAACCATTTATCCAAATGACGACAATCTGCAGCCACTGCACCGCTGGTCCCATGTCTCCAGTCATAAAAACAACATGTCTGTCACCACCTTCTGCCTCTTATCATCAAACCAATTTTGTATCCAGTTGACTAGCTCCTTCTGAATGCCATATCCTTTTACATTGATCTGAGCTCATTACTCAGTTTACCATACGGGACGTAGAACACAGCACAAGACCCTTTGGCCATGATAGTATGCCAACATTTATCCTACGGTAAGATCAACCTAACCAATATACCTTTCATTTTACTGCCATCCACGTGTCTATCCAACAGTGGATTAAATGTCCCGAATGAATCTGACTGTCCTTCCACTGCTGGCAGTGCATTCCACCCACCTAACAGCTTTTGTGTAAAGAACCTACCTCTCCTTAACCATCCACAAATCACCTTAAAATTATGCCTGCTCATAGTAGCCATTTATGCTATGGTATAAATAAGTGTTTCACTATCACTTTCTCTGTGCCTCAAATCATGTTGTTCACTTCTACCAAGTCACCCCTCACCCTTCTTCACTCCAATGAGAAAAGCCTTACTTCCCTCAAACCTTCTTCACAAAACATGCCCTCCAGCACAGGAAGCATCCTGGTAAATCTCCAATTTACCCTCCCTAAAACTTCCAATGCCTTCCTGTAATGAGGGGACCAGAACTGTACACAATATTCTAAATGGGGTCTAACCAGGGCTCTATCGATCTGCAGCATAACCTCACAGCTTTAAAACTCAATCCCCCAGTTAATGAAAGCCAACACAACATATTCCTTCTTAACAACCCTATACGCTTGGGTGGCAACTTTGAGGGATTGATAGACGTGGAACCCAAAATCCCTCTGTTCCACAACACTACCAAATATTCTGCATTTAACCCATTCAATGTTGACCTTCCAAAATGAATCATTTCACACTTTTCCAGATTGAACTCCATCTGTCACTTCTCAGCGCAGCTCTGCACCCTGTCAATAACTGGCTGCAACCAACAACAGACCTCCACACTATCCACCACTCCACCAACCTCCATGTCATTTGCAAAATTACTAACCCACTCTTCCACACCCAAATCCAAGTCACTTTTTAAAAAAATCACAAAGAGCCGAGATCCTGGAACCGATCTCTGCAGAATATCACTGGTCACCGAGCTCCAGGCTGAATGCTTCCCATCCATCATCCCCCTCTGTCTTCTACAAGCCAGGAATTCTGTATCCAGACAGACAGGTTTCCTGTATCCCATGCCTCTGTACATTCTGAATGAGCCATAAATGTGTTTTATCACATTCTCAAAGGATTCAATAAGATTTGTGAGGCATGATCTGGCCCTAACAAAGCCATGCTGACTCTCTGTAATCAAACTATAGTTTTCCAAGGAGCCATAAATCCTGTCTCTCACAGTCCTCTCCAATAATTTGCACACCACAGACATAAGAACATGAGGTCTGTAATTACCAGGATTATACCCATTCCCTTTCTTGAACAAAGGAGTAACATTTGCCAGCCTCCATCTTGTACGACTCCGGTGGACAGTGATGGTGCAAAGGTCATCGCTAAAGGCACAGCAATCCCTTCCCTCGATTCGTGCAGTAACTTTGGGTACAGCCCGTCTTGTCCAACAGACTTACCTATCCTTAGGTTTACAAAATACTCAGCACATCCTCCTTCTTAACATCAACCTGCTCACATATATCAGTCCTTCTCATGCTGTCCTCACAAATGACAGGGCCCCTCTCAGTAGTGAATCCTGAAGCACAGAATGCATTAAGGAACTCCCCTACCTCGTGTGACTCCAGGCACAAGTTCCCTCCACTATCCCTGACCGGCCCTACGCCCAGTCTGGCCATCCTCTTATTCCTCAGCTAATTGGAGAATGCCTTACGTTTTTCCTTAATCCTTCCCAACAAAGCTTTTACATGCCCCCTTCGGGCAGTCCTAAGTCCATTCTTCAGTTCCTTCCTGGCTACCTTCAGAGTCCCCAGAGTGCAGAAACAGGCCATTTGGCCCAACAACTCTATACCGACCCTCTGATGAACATCCTACCCAAAACCATTCCCCCATCCTATTACTCTCCATTCACCCTAACTAATGTGTCAATCCAACACATCCCTGAACACTGTGGGTAATTTAGTATGGCTGATTTGGGCTGTGAGTGGAAACTGGAGGAACCTCACGCAGACCCGGGGAGAATGTACAAACTCCACACAGACAGTCGCCCGGGACTGGAATTGAAATCAGGTCTCTGGTGCTATAAGGAAGCTGTGCTAACCACTGAGGCATCGTGCCACCCCCATATAACCCTACAGAAGCCTAACGATCCTTGCGTCCTCAACCTTATGTAAGCTTCCTTCTTCCTCTTGACTAGATGTTCGACAGGTTGGAACCTTGTCACATGCTTTGCTGAAGTCCATGTGGACAACGTTGACTGCTCTGCCTTCATCTATCTCTTGACCACCTCCTCGAAGAGTTACTCCAGTTTGTGAAACATGGTTTGCCACTCACAAAGCCATGCTGACTATCTCTAATCAGCCTTTGCCTTTCCAAACATGCGTAGCTCCTTTCTCTCAGAACCTCCTCCAACAACTTACCCATCACTGGGCTCACTGCGCTGTAATTTCCTGGCTTTTCCCTGCAGCCCTTAAGTGATGAAACAGCATTAGCCGCACTCCAGTCTTCCGTTACCTCACTGTGTCTGTTGATAATATACATATCTCTGTTGGGGACACTGCAATCTCTTCCCTAACTTGCCACAATATTCGAGGATTGATCTACCTCTATTTGTGTTAAAATTCCAGCACGTTCTCTTCTCTGTTGAGGATTCTTTCTAAGACATCACTGGTTATTTCCCCAACCTCCCGATCGTCCGTGTCTGTCGACACAGTAAATTCAGACAAGATTTTATTTTGTTTAAGATCTCACCCACCTCCTCTGGTTCCACACATCGGCGACCAAGATAATGATATTGAAGGGGTCCGATTCTCTTCCAAGTTATTCTTTAGCCCTTACTGAAACTTGCATAAAGGCTTCTGAAAATTCAAATAGTACACTTCCCCCATACCACCATCCCCCACACCCTTATCTATTCTGCCATTCATATTCACACCAACAAATAAAATCCAAGAGACTCAAAACTACATTCTTCTTTAGAAAATGTGTTTCTAAGGTTTCAGTTTTTTTTATTGATAGGTCCTTTCTCACTCATTTCAGTATGCTCCTGACTTACTGTCTGCCTAACATTATTTGGTTTCAGACAGGTAGCAGAAAGGGTTGTGAGAGTTCTTGTTTCTCAATCTGTAAAAGGTAACTTACAGGGTCATCAGGTAATAGAGAAGGCAAATCGAATGCTGGCATTTACTACAAAGGGAATGGAGTCTAAAAATAGGAAGGTCTTGCTAAAACTATACAAGATACGAGTCAGACAACACCCAGAAGACTATGAACAGTGTGAGTGCCCGAAGGAAAGAAAGATATTCTTCGATTCGAGGCAGGTCAGAGGAGGGGTCGTTTGGTTGCTCCTGGGAATGGATGAATTTTCCAATAAGAGGTGGATTAGATTGAGGTTGAACCCATTGAAGTTTAGAAAACATGAGAGAAAAATTGAATGTAAGATTCAAGATTCTGAAGAGCTTTGATCGGGTAGATGCTGGGAGGTAGGAAATTAAAAAGTACAGCACAGCAATGAGCCCTTCGGCCCACCATGGCTGTGCCGGCCATGACGATATTCTCAACACATGCCATCTGCCAGCACATGGTCCATATCCCTCTATTCTCTGTCTGTTCAATGATGTTATTGAAAACCATCCAGGATTTTATCCATTACAACACTGACACTTATTAGTTATCTAGTGCGGATGGAGACCAGTGTCACACACAGTTACTGTACTGCCCTTGCTGCAAGTATATTCAGTGTCCTGACTATAACCTTATTTGCATTCCCATCACTGGTTGTCCCTATAAAAGAATTCCGGCCAATGATTGCTGCTGCTTGTTTATTCCCAGCTCCATTCAAATCACCTCCAAATTTAGGACTTCAGTTCCACGTGGCAATTTCATTAATGTATTAACCTCATCCTTTCTTCACAGCTTGTTGGCTTTTTGCCTAGTCTGCCTCGATCCCAACAACCCTTCAATATTCCCTTCCCAGCGACAGTCATTCTGCAGCTACATCTCCGGAATGACAGTTCCATCATATCTGTTCACTGTCATTCCATCTGCCTTATGCCGAATGCAGTGAGTCATTCCTCAGCAGTGGGGGGGTGGGGGGTTGAACAAATGGTACAGATTACAGGAGATACGGAGGCTTACAGGGGCTCGAGGATGTTAGAGTTAAACAGAGTTATATCTTGTCAAAAATGTCAGAGGGACAAAGGAGTTTGGGTAATTGGAGGAATTTATAAAGATAGAGGGAGCTGGATTGAGTTCTGGAGATAGGGATAGGGATGGATACAGGGAGAGGCAGGCAGACTGAGAGGCACAAACATGGGCTGTTTCAGGGAGAAGATTATTGTGTATTAACAGAGATATGGAAGGTTGTAGCGACTGAACACGTTCACAGATATAAGAAGGCTTCTAGGTTCAGGAAGACGACAGAGATAGGAAGGCAGTGGAGAATGCCAGGTTACTGGGTTGGAGACAGTTACACAGATGGGGAGGGTTGCACAAATTGGAAGAGGTTCCTGTGGTCGGGCGGGTTTGTGGGGACAGGGTGAAGTTTAAATAGGTTAAGATTGAAGGTTTGCAGAACGATAAGGAAGCTACGATTTTTTTCACAGAAAAGGATGGGTTGTAGGAGTTGGAGAAGTTTACCCAGATAGGGACGGATGGAGAGGTTAAAGGCAAATACATTGACATAGAGAGTGGTGTTGTTAGGAGGGGCTTACAGGGACAGACAGGACTGTGGGGATTACAGGGATGAAGGAATTTAGTATCTACTGGAGAAGGTTAGGGATTAGGGTGTTAGGGACTGGAGAACCTGACAGAGACAGAGAGCATTGTGTGGACGAGAGAAGCTTCCACACAGAGGAAGGATTATCGGGACTGCAGGATATTACAGAGATAACTAATACAACATGGGCCAGGATGGATGCTTGGGGCTTCTGTGCTGTCTCAGTGAGGACCAGTACAGCAAAGGTGAAAGCAGGACCGTTACAAGATGGTGGGAATGAAGCCTAGAATGTTGCTGTTCCTTGCTCAGCTCTGTATCTATGTCCTGTCTTCCAGGTCTGAATACAGAAGGCCACAAACCCCTCCATGTGCTGTTTACTGTGAGTGATCTTACCTGCTGCAGGATTTATTGAAGCTTCCAGACCTTCCTCTCCATCTCTCTCTGGCTGACCAACTGTCTTCAATGAGGTGATGGATGAGACAGGAGTTAGGAACATCCTGATTACCTGCATGAGACAGAAATAGACAGAATGGAAAATTAGACTGATGCAGTGAGGATAACCCATGTACTGTAGCACCTAGTCCAGCAGAGATCACAAAAATCCTATAGTCTCTGTCCCTGATCAGAGGATTATTTTGGCTTAGGATATCAGACCATCTGCAAGAGTGAGAGAATCTGACAGAGGCAGCAATTAGACCCACACAGTGAGGGGTACCACATGGAGAGATAATGAGTGCTATCAGCAGAGTGCAGGAAGGTGTCAGGACCAGACAACGGTCATGGTGAAAGGGTTTCGATTCATGGTGCACGGGGATAAGTACTCAGTGACGGGTGAACTACGAGTGGGACAGGTGATGACCTCGTGTTATTCTCACCAGATTGTTCATCCAAAATTTAATGGCAGTGTCAGCTAAACCCATCTAACTGCTTAATATCCTTTAAGGAAGGAAATCAGTTATCGACAGCAGGTCTGGCCTACATGTGACTCGAGATGCAGAGCAAGCAGGTTGACTCTCAACTGCCCCCTGAAATGATCCGGCAAGAAACTCAGCTCAAGGGCAGCTCGAGGTGGGCATGAAATACTGGCCAGAAAGAGACAGCAACGTCCCACGAGTGAATTAAAAACAACCCTGCTGGGAGCAGTGTCCTGGCCAATCATGTCGGTAGGTTTATGGACAGGGCTGTAAACTGACAGAGAGGATGCAGGAACAGGGTTCAGATGAAAGGATCTTTCCAAATCCAAATAGAAATGGTGAAGCATCGGAACAGCATGGAATGTGCTGAAGACAACCAGAAAGGTACAGGAAGGGATAGATTTTAACTATTACTGTACATCAGTGAATTAGGCTGTGATAGGACATTCTGGGAAAAAGTAAATTACAATGTTCTTTCTTTGGAATGGACAAAGTACCTGCCATAAGGTAATAGACGTGTGACACAGAGATAAATAATATTCAGTCACCAAAAAGATGTGGTTACAGGAGAAACAAAAGGTTGAACATAAATATTAAATTGTACACATCCTTGAAGGGTCTCAGGGAGTGCAGGATGGGTAACCCTGACAGTAATGGATAACAAAGGCATTACAGAGAAAGCATTTGGCATCAGATGATGCAGCTGAATCAGCCTGAAAGATTATGAATAATACATGTCAAAAACACAAGCAGAAGAAGTTTTTATCTTGCCTAATAATATTTAATTGCTGAACACTGTTACACATTCCAATGAATTCCTGTGTAATGCAAAGGTACTGTGATAACTTTGGGAGACTTCAATCTTTGTCAAAATGATATTTTCCGAACTCCTCTCCGAATGTTTTTGTCAGTGTTTCTTTGAATAACACATTGTGCAAATGACCAGGGATATAACTATCTCAGATCGATCGTTGGGTGAAGAAGCTGAGTGAAGGAGTAATGTCACACTGAGATATCCTCGGGGAAATTGTAGTGTCGTGGAATTCAGCGAGATGATGGATTTTTAAAGTGACCATAAAGCACACCCAACAATCACAACCAAAGCCATTGACATTTGTTTGAGAGGAGAACTGACCAAGGTAAACAGGGGAAACAGTGAAGTGTATGGCTGGAAATGGGCAGTGGAAAACATTTACAGTCAGAGAGATGTACAGCACAGAAACAGGGCCTTCGGTGTCCAACTCGTTCATGCCAACCACATATCCAAACATAATCTCATTTTATTTGCCAACACTTGGCCCAAATCCCTCTCAAACTTTCCTGTTCGATTACCCATCCAGATGCCTTTTAAATGCAAACTCCACCACTTCATCTGGCAGTTCATTCCATACACGCATCACCCTCTGCCTGAAAACGTCGTCCCTTAGGTTCCTTTTATATCTTTCCCCTCTCACCCTGAAGCTAGTCTGTCTGGTTCTGCACTCCACTACCCCAGGGAAAAGATCTCGTCTGTTAAACCTATCCATGCCTCTTATGATTTTATAAATATCTGTATGGTCACCCATCAGCCTCAAATACCCCAGCCCATTTAACCTCTCCCTGTAGGTCAAATCTTCCAATCCTGGCAACATCCATGTAAATCTTTTCTGAAACCTTTACGTTTACACAACATCCTTCCGATAGGAAGGAGACAAATATTACACACAATATTCCAATAGTGACTTATCCAATGTCCTGTACAGCCAGAACATGACCTCCTAACTCCTCTACTCAATGCTCTGATGAGCAAACGCAAGCACACCAAACACCTTCTTCACTATCCTATCTACCTGCGACTCCACTTTCAAGGAGCTATGAACCTGACTCCAAAGTTTCTTTGTTCAGCAACACTCTAGGAACATACCATTAAGTGCGTAAGTCCTGCTGAGATTTGCTTTCTTAAAATGCAGCACGTCACATTTATCTAGACAATAGACAATAGACAATAGATGCAGGAGTAGGCCATTCTGCCCTTCGAGCCGGCACCGCCATTCAATATGATCATGGCTGATCATTCCCAATCAGTATCCTGTTCCAGCCTTATCTCCATACCCCTTGACTCCACTATCTTTAAGAGCTCTATCCAATTCTTTCTTAAATGAATCCAGAGACTGGGCCTCCACTGCCCTCTGGGGCAGAGCATTCCACACAGCTGGGTGAAGTAGTTTCTCCTCATCTCTGTCCTATATTGTCTACCCCGTATTTTTAAGTTGTGTCCTCTGGTTCGGCACTCCCCCATCAACGGAAATATGTTCCCTCCTGCCAGAGTGTCCAGTCCTTTCATAATCCTATACGTTTCAATCAGATCCCCTCTCAGTTTTCTAAACTCAAGGGTATATAAGCCCAGTCGCTTCAGTCTTTCCGTGTAAGGCAATCCTGCCATTCCAGGAAGTGACCTCGTGAACCTACGCTGCACTCCCTCAATAGCCAGAATGTCTTTCCTCAAATTTGGAGACCAGAACTGTACACAGTACTCCAGGTGTGGTCTCACCAGGGCCCTGTACAGCTGCAGAAGCACCTCTTTGCTTCTATACTCAATCCCTCTTGTTATGAAGGCCAGCATGCTATTAGCTTTCTTCACGACCTGCTGTACCTGCATGCTTGCCTTCATTGACTGGTGGACAAGAACACCCAGATCTCTCTGAACAGCCCCTTTACCTAATTTGATACCATTGATACCATCAAATTAAACTCCATCTGCCACGTCTCAGCCCATTGGTCCATCTGATCCAGATCCTGTTGTAATCTGAGGTAACATTCTTCGCTATCCAGAACATCTCCAATTTTGGTGTCATCAGCAAACTTACTAAATACACCTCCTGTGTTCACATCCAAATCATTTATATAAATAACGAAAATAGTGGATCCAACGCCGATCATTGTGGCACTCCACTGGTCACAGGTCTCCAGTGTGAAAAACAACCTTCCACCACCACCTTCTGTCTTCTACCTTCTAACCAGTTCTGGATCCAAATGGCTGGTTTTCCTTGTATTCCATGAGACTTAACCTTGCTCACCAATTTCCCATGTGGAAACTTTGCGAACACCTTACTGAAGTCCATACCGCTCACATTGACTGCTTTGCTCTCATCAATCCTTTTTGCTTTTTCTTCAAAAACCTCAATTCAATTTTTTGAGTCATGATTTCCCACACACAAAGCAATGCTGACTATCCCTAATTAGACATTTCCTTTCCAAATACATGCAAATCATGATTCCCTCCTTTAACTTGCCCACCACTGATGTCAGGCAAACCGGTCTGTAGTTCACTGGCTTTTCCTTAGCATCTTGTTTAAATAGTGGCACCACGTTAGACAACCTCCAGTCTTCTGGCATCTCACCTGGGACTATCGATGATACAAATATCCCAGCGCGGGGCACAGAAATCACTTCCCTACCTTGCCACAGAGTTCGAGGGTACACCTGATCAGGTCCTGGTGTTGCTGAACAAAGAGACCTTGGAGTGCAGGTTTATAGCTTCTCGAAAGTGGAGTTGTAGGTAGATAGGATAGTGAAGAACGTGTTAGGTATGCTTTCTTTTATTGTTCATCGTATTGAGTACAGGAGTTGGGAGGTCAGGTTGCGGCTGTACAGGACATTGTTGGAATACTGCATGCAATTCTGATCTCCTTCCTATCGGAAAGATGTCATGAAATTTGAAAGGGCTCGGAAAATATTTACAAGGATGTTGCCAGGGTTGGAGGATTTGAGCTATTGGGAGAGGCTAAACAGGCTGGGGCTGTTTTTCCTGGAACATCGGAGGCTGAGAGGAGACCTAATAGAGCTTTACAAAATTATGACGGGCATAGATAGGATAAATATACAAAGTCTTTTCCCTGGTGTCGGGGAGTACAAAATGAGAGGGCATAGATTTAGGGTGAGAGGGGAAAAGATATAAAAGGCGACTGACTGTGTGGAGTTTGCACGTTCTCCTCGTGTCTGCGTGGGTTTCCTCCGGGTGCTCCGGTTTCCTCCCACAGTCCAAAGATGTGCAGGTCAGGTGAATTGGCCATGCTGAATTGCCCGTAGTGTTAGGTAAGGGGTACATGTAGGGGTATGGGTGGGTTACGCATCGGCAGGTCAGTGTGGACTTGTTGGACCGAAGGGCCTGTTTCCACACTGTAAAGTAATCTAATCTAAAAGAGACCGAAGGGGCAACTTTTTCACACAGAGGGTGGTACATGCATGGAATGAGCTGCCAGAAGAAGTGGTGGAGGCTGGTACAATTGCAACATTTAAGAGGCATTTGAATGGATATACGAATAGGAAGGGTTTGGGGGGATATGAGCCCGGTGCCGGCAGGTGGGACTAGTTTGGGTTGGGATATCTGGTCAGCATGGATGGGTTGGATCGAAGGGTGTTTATTTCATATTGTACATCTGTATAACTCTATGACCTGATAAGGTCATGGGGATTTATCACCTTTATGCATTTCAAAACATCCAGCAGTTCCTCCTCTGTAATATGGACTTTTTGCAAGTTGACACTATCTATTTCCCTACATTCTGTATCTTCCATGCCCTCCCCACAGTAAATACTGATGTAAAACACTTGTTTAATATCTCCCCATCTCCTGCAGCTCCAAGTGCAGGGTGTCTTGATGATCTTCAAGGGGCCCTATTCTCTACCGAGTTACCATTTGTCCTTTATATTTTTATAAAAACCCTTTGGATTCTCCTTAACTCTATTTGCCAAAGCTATCTCATGTCCCCATATCGCCCTCCTCATCTCCCACTTTAGTATATTCCTACTGCCTTTATACTCTCCTAAGGATTCACACTCTCTCCTGAGATACGTTTACTTCTTTTTCAAAACTTATACCGCTATTTCTCTCCTCATCCAGCATTCCATACACCTACTGGCCTTTTCTTTCCCCCTAACAGGAATATCTCCTGTCCCCGGACGGCTGTCCTCGTTTTGGAAGTTTTCCCAATTTCCAGTGATAAAAGTTTCATTCCCTCAAAATGGAAACTCCCCGATTCCTGCATCTCGCGAAACGGCTGCTCGAAAATAATGACAAAAATAGAACGTTCCAAAGAAAGGCTTCGATGAGGTGAGCTCTGGTCAGTAACATATATCTGGAAGTTTCCAAAAGCACCAGGTCAGTATCAGGCACACAGACAGAATGGGCAAACAGATTCACATCTGAGCTCCCATCTCCCAGCCTGGGAACCTGAAGCTGTGCACAGCCATTCTGGAGAGTTATGCAGATATCAGGAGTATTGCTGTGGCAAAAAAAGGTTTCAGTCATTTTGAGGGAAGATACTAATAAAGGATGTTACAGAGGTAAGGAGGATTATCGGGACTTGAAGAGGTTTCGCAATGTACGAGTGTTGTCAGGATTGAAGGAAGTTCCCAAGATTGGGAGGGTTTAAGATTGAAGAATTCCAAGGACAACCTTTACAAGGAGAAAGGCGGTGTTCTTGACAGTGTGGAGGAACAGAAGAATCTTGGGGTCCACGTCCATTGATCCCTCAAAGCTGGTACTCAAGTTTTTAGCTTTATTCAGAAGGCATATGGTGTATTTGCTTTCATTAGCAGGGGGATTGAGTTTAAGAGTCACGAGGTTATGCTGCAGCTCTATCAAGACCCGGTTAGACAACACTTGGTATATCGTGTTCAATTCTGGTTGCCTCATCATCAAAAAGATGTAAAAGGTATAGAGAGGGTGTAGAGGAGATTTATCAGGATGCTGCCTGGAGTGGAAGGGAGATCTTATGAAGAAAGGTTGAGGGAATTAGGGCTTGACTTTTTGGAATGAAAAGGGACGAGAGAAAACTTATTGGAAGTGAATGAGATGATTTGAGGCTTAGATAGAGAGGATAACCACATACTTTTCCCATTGCAAAAATGGAAATAACGAGGGGACATAAATTGACGGTGATCAGAGGAAGGTTTATAGGAGAGGTCAGGGGTGGGTTCTTCACATATACTGTAGCAGGTGCGTACATTGCACTGCCAGCAGTGGTAGTAGGGTCCGATACATTAGGGACATTTAAACAACTCTTAGATAGGCATATGGCTGATAGTACAATGTAGGGCCTGTAGGATAAAAGGTCAGCACAACATTGAGGGCCGAAGGGCCTTGCGCTGTGCTGTACTGTACTACGTTCTAAATAGGGAGGCTTACAATGGCACAAAGAGGTTTCAGCAAGCTGGGAAGGATGTGATCTGAATGAAGAGACGCATATAGGAAGGTGTTCTCGGATTGTCGAGGGTAACACAGACAGCAATGGTCTGATCTGGAGTAGATGACCCAGACTGGGAGGGGTGTGAGGACTGGAGGTGGTTTCACAAGGAGGGAGGACCATAGAAACACAGGGTGTTACAGAAATGTGGAGAGCTGTAGGGCCTACAGGTGTTCATGGAGATGGGGAGATTGGAAGGGATGGAGCAGTTTACAGGTAGAAGAATGGTGGTAGGATGGAGTGTTTCACACAGACAGCAGTGGTTTTGGTGAATGGAGCAGATTATGGAAATCAAGACGGTTTTACAGATTAGAAGAACACACAGCTACGTGGAGGGCAGTCGCGACAGAAGATGTTTATAGTTAAAGAAAGAATAAGCTTCTGCAGGTTATTTAGATATAGAAGATGTGTATTCGGACATTTTTACCAGGAGGAAAGGACAGTACTTTTGGTTAGAGACAGTTTCACGGATAACGGAGCATTAGTAACCTCCTCAAGTTTGGTCAAATTGGGAAGGGTTGTCGGGGAGGGTGACGTTTCCACAGATAGGGGTGTAACAGCTGGAGAAGGTTATGGAGATGACTGAACAGATGGAGAGACTGGAACAGCTTGAATTGATAGGGTAGGAGATAGCCATGGGAGGATGTTACATATATAGGTGAGTCTTTTCGGAAGTGAATCAGATAGTCACAGGCATTGGAATGAGTTCTACAAATCAGGAGTTCTGCACGGACCTGAGAGGATTGTTCGGTCTCCACAGATTGATTGTATATTTCGGACTGGACAACGATACAAATAGCTTAAAGTCAATGTATGCTGCTAACTTTTTCCTGAACAGAGCCTCAAGATCTCTCATCAGCCAGGGATCCCTGAACCTGCCAGATTTTCCCTTCACTCAAACACACAGGCCTTGGATTCTTGAGATCACACTTTTAAAAGCCTCCCATTTGTCAGTCATTTCTTTTCCTTCAAACAGACTCACCCAATCGATGGTAATCATAGTGTGGAGGAGAGGTTGTTGGACTGGGGTGGACAATGTTAAAAATCACCCAACACCAGGTTCCAGTCCAGCAGGTTTATTCGGAGGGACGAGGTTTCCGAGCGCTGCGTTTTCATCAGGTGGTTGTGGAGCACAATCATAAGGCACAGAATTTATAGCAACAGGATAGCAGTGTCATGGAATGTAATATCAAACACATTTAGTTTCAGCATTTCACCTTTTAGGATGATCACCTGCGCTTCGAAAGCTGGTGCTTCGAAATAAACCTGTTGGACTTAAACCTGCTGTTGTGCGATTTTTTATTCACCCGATCAACCTCGCCTCGATTCTGCCAAATAGTCCCAAAATTGGCCCTGCTCCAGTTTCACACCTTAATCTGTGGACCTGTTTCATCTTTTTCCATAACTATGTTAAAACCAGGACAGTTGTGGTCACTGGACCCAAAGTGCTCTCTGACTGACTATTCAGTCATTTGCCTGACCACATTGTCTGAGGGAGGTCCAGTGTTGCACCCGCCTGAGTAGATTTAGGCCTTATTCGAGTTACATCTTGATTTAAGAAAATTTCTTGGACACATTTGACAAATTGCACTCCGTACGGGCCTTTTAGTCTGTGGGTGGCCCAGTCCATCCAGGGGAAGTTAAAATCTACAACCAATACTACATTATTATTTCATTAGGTACGCGCAATCTCTCTACACATCTGCTCCTCTAGTATCCGCTGGCTATTTGGGGATCTTGAACACTGTCACAACAGAGTGCCCATCCCCATTTTGTTTCTAACGTCTCAACATATGGCCTCATTTGATGACTCTTAAAGCGTATCATCTCGATGCGCTGTTGTTCTGACCTCCCTCATCAAAAGGGCAGCTTCCCCCCCTCACTTACTTGTCTTTCTGTCACACCTGTAGCTTCTGTTTACTGGAACACTGAGCTGCCAGTCCTGCCCTTCTCTCAGCCATGTTTCTGTTATGGTTATAATATCCCAGTCCCCAGAGCTAATCCATGCTCCGAGCTAGTCTTCCTTACCAGTCATTGAAATAAATGCATGTTAAACCAAAAGTATTTTCCCTCGATTGACTGTGCCCCTGGATACCCTGAATAGCAAACTTGTTCTCGATGGTTGATGCATTTTTCCTCTGACTGGTCGATAGGCCCTCCCTTATTCAGAGTCCCTGCCAAACCTTTTTAAACCCTCCCCGAATAACACTAAGAAATCTCCCCGCTGGGATACTGGCGTCCCTCTGGTTCAAGTCAAACCTGTCATCTTGTATAGCTCACCTCTAGCTCAAAAGAGATCTCAATGATCCAAACCTTACCCCCGACAACACCTCCCCCCCCCCCCATCCCAGCTCCTCAGCCACACATTTATCTGGCCTATCTTTCTATCTTTCTATTTCTATCCTCACTGGGGCAGGTGGCACTGGGAGCAATCTGGAGATCACTGCCCTTGAGGTCCTGCTTTTTAGCTTCTTACCTAACTCCTGATGCTCATTTCACAGGACCCCATCCCATTGTCTACCTCTGTCATGTGGGCCGATGTGCACAATGATCTCTGGCTGTTCACCCTCCCCTTCAGAATGTTCAGTAACCGCTCAGACACATCCTTGACCCTGGTCCCCTGGAGGCAGCACACCACCCGGGGGTCTCTTCTGCAGCCACACAGTCTCCTGTCTGTCCCCCTCACAACTGAGTCCCCTATCAGTATCACGATCATTAGAGAGGATTTGGCAAACATATACTGGGAAGACTATCTGCAGTTTGTTTATATTTGGAAAGTGGGAGCATGTTAAAGTGATACAGTGAGAATTCAGGGCAAGTGTGTTCCTGACGAAGGAATAGTAAAGGCAGAAAGTCCAGTGAATACTGATCAAGCGACATCGTGAGTTTGATAAAGAAAACACAGTGCAGTAAAACCAGGTGAAGCCATTCAAAAGTTTAGGGACTGCAAGGATATCCTTAGAAATGAGGGACACACAATGACCATAAAATATCTTTGTCAGATACTATTAAGGAAAAGTCACAAGGTATTTTATCAGTACGTTTAGAATATGAGGATTACTGAGGAAATAGTGAGGCCTGTTAGAAACCAAATCTGTGCATGGAGCCAGAGGAAGTAGGTGAGGTCTTCAATGAATACTTCTCACCTGTATTCACACAGGAGAAAGGCATTTTAGCCAGGGATTTTATTCGGGATGGTGAGGTTCGAGAATATGTTAAGATCAATACGGAGGAGGTATTAAATGTTTTCATAGGCATAAAGCTGGAGAAATCCCCAGTGCCCGATAAAATGTATCCCAGGCTGTTATGGGAGGTAAGGGAGGAGGTTGCTGGGGCCCTGGTGGATATATTTAATAGTTTTCTGGCCACGTGTGAAGTGCCGAATGACTGGAGGATAGCTAATGTAGTTCCTCTGTTTAAGAAGGGCAGCAGGGATAGGCCAGGAAATTACAGAGCAGATAGTCTCTCAGCAATGGGAGGGAAAATATTGGAAACAATTCTGAGGGTGAATCAACACTTACAAGGGTAAGGATCATCTCAGCTCAATCCTCACAGATTTGGGAGAGGAAGATACTGTCTGAGAAATTCAGTGGAGTTTTTTGAAATGGTGTCTACAAGTATTGATGAGGGCAGTGCAGATGTTAAATGGAATTGAATAAGGCCTTTGACAAGTTCACACACAGAAGGCTGATCCAAGAGTAAAGAGCCATTGGGGTCCAAGGCAAGTTGCTAAATTGGATCCACAATTGATGGACAGACTGCTTCGTGTTTGAAATTCCTTCACCAGTGGATGTACCACAGGGATCTGTGCAGGAATCATTGCTGTTTATGATGTGCATTAATAACTGAGATGTGAAAGCAGAATGAACCATTAGTAGGCTCGCAAATGACATGAAAGGGGAGGTTTTGTCCACAGTGAGGCGGATGATCTCAGTCTACAGTCCAATGTCTTTCAGTAGATAATTTGAACAGGGTTTGTAGTGATCGAAGTGAGATAATACCCTGTGGGAGGAATGATAAGCGGCGGACAGACATAATGAATGGTAGGTCCTTATGGAGTACTGAGGAACACAGGGACCTTGGTGGACAAGTCCATAGATCCCTGAAGGTATCAGCACAGGGAGACAGGGTGGGGAATGGACCTGGCCTGTGGGTGGGATGAGGACCAACATTCTGGTGGGGCAAATTACTGGAGCGGCTTGAGAGGATATAAACTAGTCTGGCAGGGGTTTGGACCTTAAACTGTCATAAAGACAGAAAGAAGATTGAGCCTGATACACAAGTTAAAGAGAGCAATTTCAACAGACAAGGCAGGCAAGAACATAGCAGGGAATAGGGAACAACTGATGATTAACCTGCATTTATTTCAGTGCAAGGGGCCTGACAGCTAAGGAAGATGAACGCGGGGATGGAAGGGAATATGGGACTGGAAGATTATAGTTATCATTGTGCTACTATCTGCGTTGAATATACATATTCTCCCCGTGTCTGCGTGGGTTTCCTCCGGGTGCTCTGGTTTCCTCCCACAGTCGCAAAGATGTGCAGTTTAGGTGAATTGGCCATGCTAAGTTGCCCGTAGTGTTAGGTGAAGATGTAAATGTAGGGGAATGGGTCTGGGTGGGTTGCTCTTCGGAGGGTCAGTGTAGACTTTTTGGACCAAAGAGCCTGTTTCCACACTGGAAGTAAACCAATCTAATCAAATCATTACAGAAACACTGCTGAGGGAGGGACAGGACCAACAAATCATTGTTTCAAGATAGAGAGACCACAGGAAGCATAGAAGGGTTGGCAAGAGAGGAAGGACATGTGGTGGGGGGTTTTGAGTGTATGAAACATCACAGCAATACTTAGAGAGGACAATCCTATGGGATCGGCTACTGTGTTAGTGGAACTGTGGAATAAGAATGGGTCATCACTTTGATACGAGTGTACTGACCCTGAATAATCTGTGGCAGACTGAGGAACAAATACGTCGGGAGATCTCCTGTCTGTACCTGACATATGCTTACTTCTTTTTCTGAACTTTTCTCATCATCCGGCATTCCCTACACCTTACCAGCCTTTCCTTTTACCCTAACAGGAACACTGTATACTGTCTCTGGACTGCCGTTATCTCATTTTGGAAGGCTTCCCAATTTCCAATGGTAAAGGTTTCATTCTCTCAAAATGGAAACTCCCCAATTACTGCATCTCGGGGAATTGCCACTTGAAAATAATGAAAAAAAGAACATTCCAAACAAAGGCTTTGATGTGGTGAGCTCTGGTCAGTCATGTAGATACACACGGAGAGTGCTTTCTACCAGAGCAGCACCAGGTCAGTCTCAGGCACACAGACAGAATGGGCAAATAGATTCACATCGGAGCTCACATCTCCCAGCCTGGGAACCTGAAGCTGTGCACAGTCATTATGGTAAATATCTGCATAAATAGGACAGCGAGATCAGCCCAATAGTCCGATCAAAAAGAGTCAGTCATTCAAATTGTAATATCCTTCAGGTTCCACAACCCATTCTCGGTCCTATCCTGCAGGTTCTATGAATCCAGCTCTCTCTAGCTTCCTGCAGCATCCACGTCCCTCCATACATTTGTACCATCCTCCAGGTTCTGCAGCCCTTCCTACTTCTGTAACATGACCCGGACTCTACAACCCTTCCTTCCTCTGCAATGTTCCCCAGTGGGGACTGGAGGTTAATGGGGTTTACAGAGACAGTGAATGATATCAAGATGGGAGGGTGTTGCAGATATTAGGAATACTGCTGTGGTTAAAAAAAAGGCTTCAGGACTTTTGAGGGTTGATGCGAATAAAGGAGGTTTCAGAGCAAAGGAGGATTGTCGGGACATGAAGAGGCTTCACTGTTTATGAGAGTTGTCGGGATCAGAGGAAGTTACCAAGATAGGGAGGGTTTAAGATTGCAGGATTCCACAGACAACCTTTACAAGGTGAAAGGCAGGATTCTTGACATTTTGGAGGAACAGAAGAATCTTGAAGTCCACGTCCGTAGATCCCTCATGTTGATTGCCTTGTTCAGAAGGTGTAAGGTGTGTTGGCTTTCATTAGCGGGGGACTGAGTTTAAGTTCCACGAAGTTATGCTGCAGCTCTATCGAGTCCTGGTTAGAGAACTTTTGGTATATTGTGTTCAGTTCTGGTTGCCTCATTATCAGAAAGATGTGGAAGCTTTAGAGAGGGTGTAGAGGAGATTTATCAGGAGTGGAGGTCTAATGAAGAAAGGTTGAGGGAATTAGGGCTTTTCTCATTGGAATGAAAAAGGATGAGAAGTGACTTGATAGAAGTGAATGAGATGATTTGAGGCCTCAATAGAGAGGATAACCAGATACTTTTCCATTTGCACAAATGGCTATAATGAGGGGACATAAATGGAAGGTGATTGGAGAAAGCTTTACAGGAAACATGTGACGGTTTTTTTTACACATAGAGTGGCAGATGCATGGAATGCACCACCAACATTTGTAATGGAGTCCAATACATTCGGGCCATTTAAGCAACACTTAGATCGGCACATGGAGGATAGTAAAATGTAGGGGCTGTAGTTTACTTTAATCTGAGAGTCGGATAAAAGGTCAGTGCAACGTCGAGGGCCGAAGGGCCTGCACTGTGCTGTACTGCTCTATATTCTAAATAAGGAGGCTCACAATGGCACAAAGGGGTTTCAAAAATCTGGAGAGATGGGATCTGAATGAAGAGACACAAACAGGAAGGGTTGCTAGGATTGTCAGGAGGTAACAGAGACAGCAATGGTCTGATCTGGAGAAGACGACCCAGACTGGGAGGGGTGTGAGGACTGGAGGTGGTTTCACAGGGATGGAGGACCAGAGAGCCACAAGGTGTTACAGAAATGTGGAGAGCTGTAGGGTTTACAGGAGTTCATGGAGATGGGGAGGGATGCAGCAGTTACAGGCATAAGGATGTTGGTAGGATGGGGTGGTTTGCACAGACAGGAATGTTTTAGGTGAATGGAGCAGATTACAGAAATCTAGACAGTTTTATAAATTAAAAGAACAAGCAGATATGTGGAGGCCAATCGTGACTGAAGATGCTTATAGTTATTGAAAGGCTTAGGTTCTTCAGGTTATTTCGGTATAGAGGGGGTGGTGTCTGACAATTTTACCGAGAGATAAGGACATCCATTTTGGTTGGAGACAGTTTCCCAGATAAGGGAGCATTAGTAACTCCTGCAGTTTGGTCAAAGTGGAAAGTTTGAAGGGGAAGGTGACATTTACACAGATAGGGGTGTAAGAGATGGAGAAGTTTATGGAGAGGAGTAGATGATGGACAGACTGGAAGACCTGACATTGACAGGATGGGTGATAGGCAAGGGAGGATGTTACACAGATAGTGAGTCTTTTCGGAACTGGATCAGATAGTCACAGGCATTGCAGTGAGTTCTACAGATCAGGAGTGCTGCAGGGACCTGAGATTGATCATGTCTTTAGGACTGGAAGAAGATATGAATAGCTTAAACTCTATGTATGCTGTTTTCTTTTTCCTGAACAGAGCCTCAATATCCCTCATCAGCCAGGGATCCCTGAACCTGCCAGATTTTCCCTTCACTCTAACAGGGATATACTGGCCCTGGATTCTTGAGATCACATTTTTCAAAGCTTCCCGTTTGCCAGTCATTCATTTTCCTTTAAACAGACTCGCCCAACTGATGGTAGTCATAATGTAGAGGAGCCGGTGTTGGAATGGAGTGTACAACGCTAAAAATCACACAACACCAGCTTACAGTCCAACAGGTTTATCTGGAGTCACCAGGTTTTGGAGCGCTACTTCATCAGGTGGTTGTGGAGCACGATCATCAGGCTCATAATTTATAGCAACAGGATAGCAGTGTCATGGAATGGAATATCAAACAAAATTTTGTTTAATCCTTTCATATTTTTGGATGATCACCTGCGCTTCGAAAGCTAGTGCTTCAAAATAAAACTGTTGAACTATAACCTGGTGTTGTGTGAGTTTTAATTCACACAATCGACCTCGCTCGATCCTGCCTCATGGCCCCAAATCTGGCCCTGCTCCAGTTTCACACCTTAATCTGTCAGCCTGTCTGATATTTTTCCATAACAATGTTAAAACGAAGACAGTTGCAGTCACTGGACCCAAAGGATAGGCCAGGTAATTACAGAGCAGATAGTCTGACAGCAGTGGGAGGGAAATTATTGGGAACAATTCTGAGGGACAGTTTGAATCAATAACTGGAAAGGCAGGAAACAATTCGGGGTAGTCAGCACGGATTTGGTAAAGATCCTGTCTGATTAATTCAGCTGAGCTTTCTTTGAAATTACGATTGAAAATGTTGATGAGGGCAGTGCAGATGATGTGGGTTCCAGGGAGTTCATTAAGGCCTTTGACAAGGTCCCACATGGAAGGCTGGTCCAAAAGGGAAGAGCCACTGGGATCCAAGGCAAGTTGGAAAATTGGATCCAAAGCTGGTGGAGGGTTGTTTCTGTGATGAGAAGCCTTTCACCAGCGGATGTACCACAGAGATCTGTGCAGGAACCATCGCTGTTTATTATGTACATTAATGAGTTGGATGTGATAGCAGATGGTTTACAGATGACATGAAGGGTGAGGGTGTTATCCACAGTGAGGGGGATGGTCTCAGGCTACAGTCTGAAGGTTGAAGTTGGGACTGAATTTCAAGGAGTCACTTCAATTGATAAGGCAGACAAGAGCAGAGCAGGCAATGAGGGAAAACCGATCAATTAAACTGCACTTACTTTGATGTAAAAGGCCTGACAGATAAGGCAGATGAGTACATGGCATAGGATGGGAACATGGGACTGAAATATCACAGGTATTACAGAACAACAGCTGAGGGAGGGACAGGACCTTCAGCTCAATGTTCCAGGGGACAGATGCTATAGGAAGGACAGAACAGGAAGCAAAAGTGGAGGGAGAGTGGAGTTCTTGATTCGTGAAAAAAATCACTGCAGCACTTAGTGAGGATATGCCTGGGGATCACCCAGTGAAATTCTCTTAGTGGAACTGAGAAAAAAGAATGAGTCATCACTTTGATATAACTGTATTACAGGCCCCCAATAGTCAACGGGAAATAGAGCAGTAAATATATCAGGAGATCTCAGATATCTAACAATAATAGGGCTTTAATGATTGGAGATTTTAACTTTCCATACCCAGACTGGGACTGCCATAATGTATACAGCTTGGATGGGAGGAATTCATTCAGTGTGTTCAAGAAAACTGTCTCAGTCAATATGGAAATGGCCTGACTGCAGAAAGGGATAAAACCTGACCTCCCCTTAGGAAACAAAAGTAGGGAAAGGGACTGAAGTGTTTGTAGGGGAGCACTTTGGCAAAATCACCATACTTCTATTAGTTTGAACATAAATGTCATGTCAGAACTTACTGTAGAGAAACTCCGGGGAAGTCAGGGAAATAAACAGTGATATCTTCACAAGAGTCCCCATTGGCGAACAGGTGCTGAAGGTTTTAAATCGCATAAAAAGTAGACAACTCTCTCGGAACTAATCAGGTGGATCCCATGGCATTCTGGGGTGGGGGGGGCGGGAGCGGGGAGGGAAGAGTTAGGGAAGAAATTGCGGGGTACCTTAGAGAGCTATTTCTATCAAAGACAGCTACAGGTAATGAGCTTGGAGTCTGGAGAGTGACTAATGCTGTGCCAGTATTTAAGAAAGGCTGCGAGGGAAAGCCAGGGACCTAAAGACCACTTAGCTTGATGTAAGTTGTGCGAATGTTGTTGGAAGCGATTCTGCGGGACAGCAGTTACATGCATTTGGAAAGGCAATGATTGATTAAGGATCGTCAGCACAGCTTTGTGCATACAAGGTAGTGTCTCACAAACTTGACTGAGTTTGTCGAAGAGGTGATTAAGAAGATAGACGAAGACAGAGCAGTAGACATTGTCTATCCTGACTTCAGCAAGGCCTTTGACAGGGTTTATCGTGGTGCACTGGTTAGTAAGGTTAGATCACATGGGATCAGGGAGAGCGAGACAAACGGACACAAAATGGGCTTGACGGTAGGAGACAGAGGGTAGTGGGAGAGGTTTCTTGTGTGGACTGGAGGCTCTGACCAGCGGTGTGCCATAAGGATTGGTGCTGGGGCAACATGTGTATTATTTACATAAACAAGAATATAGGAATCATTGTTAGTAAGCAAAATAAGTGTTACAGTTGGGAGTGAAGACAGTTATCGAAGAGGCTCTTGATCAACTGGACAAGTGGGTCAAGGAATGAAAGTTGGATTTTAATTAATGGATTTAGTTAAGACAAAATAGGGACGACTAACACTGTTAATGGTAGGGCCCTGTTCAATGCTGTCGAACAGACAGTGAGACCAAGGAGTGCAGTGACATTGTTCCTTGTAAGCGGTGTCACGGGTGGACAGGGTGGTGAAAGCGGATGAGGCACACTTGCCATCATGGGTCAGAGCATTGAATACCTGATTTGGTCCATCATGATACGGCTGTACAAGACATTGCTGGGTCACCAGTTGGAGTACTGTGTCGAATTCTGATCATCCCGATTTAGGAAGCATTTTCTGAAACTGTACACTGATCAAAGATTGACGAAGATGTTATTGATAATGAAGGGTTTGACTTGGTGGATAAGCTGGGATGCACAACAGTGGGAATGAGATAGCTTTTGCAGATAAAGTTAAGGAGAATGTAAGGAAATTCTACAGCATACAAGTACAAAAAAAGCAACTGGAGAGACAATAAGGCCCCTCAGGTATGGAACCACAGGAGATGGGCAAGACACTAAATGAATATATCATGTCAGAACATACTGTGGACAAAGACTAGGAAACAAAGGGAAAGAAACAGTGATGTCTTGTAAAGAGTCCCCATTACAGGAGAGGTGGTGTTGGATGTCTAAGAACTCAAATGTAGAAAAACCCTAAGGTCCTGAACAACTGTATCCCAGAACATTGTAGCAAAGTAGTGGCAGGGACACGAGCAGAAATATTTATATCATTGTCCTGCGTATTTCCATTTGGCATAGGTGGCTGAGGGGTGACCTTATAAAGCTTTATAAACCATGAGGGGTACAGGTAACGTGAATAGTGAAGGTCTCTACCCCAGGGTAGGGGAGTCCATAACGAGAGGGAAGAAATATGAGGTGGGAGAGGGAAGACCTAAAAGGGATCAGATAAGGACATTTTTCACAGAGAGCATGGTGCACATATTGAATGAGTTGCCAGGAGAAGTGATGGAGCGAAGCACAATGACAACATGGAAAACACATTTTAGGTAGATACATGGAGAGGAGAAAGCTTGAAGGGATATGAGCCAATTGCAGGGAAACGTGACCCGTTCAGGAACCATCTTCAGCATCGACTAGTTGGATCAAAGTAAAGGTTCTGTTTCTGTGCTGCATGACTCTGTCATTGGAGGAGGAGACTACAGAGATAAGGCACACTGTAGACACTGAAGCAACTTACAGTGATAGGGATGATAGTCTGGAATGAAATACATTTCAAATATGTGGAGGGACTATCGGGAAGGGAGGAGATTACAGGGACAGGAACTGTTACAGGAGTTAAAAATTATTGAAGACGTCGGTCTATGCGACATGCCATAGATACAGTGTTGGAGAGCGAAATACAGAACAGAGAGATCCCAGGCAGCATTCCCACCCTCTCTTGGGAAGCCTGCTTTCCCCTCTGTTGTACTGATGCTCACTAAGACATCACAGGCCTAGATTGATAACTGTGACACCCCAATGCTGTCTTAGTACAACAAAACTTACAGCAGGGGTGGTGATTGAGACTGAGGTGTGTCTGTACTCTGCTCCCCCTCCAGCACTGTATCGATGTCATGTCTTGTTAGCCCATATATGGAGCCCTCTCATTGCTCTCTGCTCTGTGCACTGTGAGTGATCTTACCTCACTGCAGGATTTATTGAAGGCCCCAGATCTCCCTGCCCTTTATCTCTCTGGCTAAACAACCATCTTCAATGAGGTGATGGATGAGACACCCAGCAGCTGTGAAGTCTATTGAGTCAGGAATTTCCTGAGCACCTACAGGAGACAGACAAATAGACATAATGGGAATTTATACTGATGTAGTGAGAGTTACACATGGTGAATGGTCCTGAGTAAAACAGAGACCTATAAAATCCCAGATTCCGTCCTTGGTCTGTGCTGCTGCATCTCTCTGGGGTGTAGAAATCTGTTGATTCAGGATCTGCAGTGGCTATAAGAGCGAGGGGCATTGACAGAGGCAGCAATTAGTCCCATACAGTGAGGGATACCATATGGGGAGATACTGAGTGATATCACCAGAGTGCTGGAAGGAATCAGGCTCAAACAATCATGTCAGGAGGTTTTCGAATCAAACAATTGTGTAGGAAGAAGGGGTTCTGCTTCATGATGGTATAACTGGTCAGGAATGAGCAACCAGTGAGTAGGTGAAGTGATGGTCTAGTGGCATTATTGCTAGAGCATGTATCCAAAACCTCAGCTAATGTTCACGGGAGACAAGTCTGAATCACACCATCAGAAATGGGGGAATTTGAAATCAATAATTTTAAAGATAATGATTAATAATCCATAAATAACTATGAGACAATTGCCAATGAACAAAAAATCCAAACACTTGTCATTTCGAGAAGGACATTTGCTATTCTCACGTGGTCTGCACGACATACCCACAGCAAAATGTTTGCCTCTTAATTACCCTCTAAAATGGCCAACAAGTTACTGAGCTCAATGGCAGCTAGGACTGGGCAAGAAAGGCTGGTCAGCCAGAGACACTAACGTCCCACGAGTTAATAAAAGCAATCCCGTTACACTGGGCCCCACTGGAACCATGATGGGACCAGTGTCCTGGCCAATCATGTCGGTAGGTTTATGGACAGGGCTGTAAACTGACAGAGAGGATGCAGGGACAGGGTTCAGGTGAAAGGAGCTTTCCAAATCCAAAGAGAAAAGGTAACGCGTCAGAACAACATGGGAATGTGACTGGAGACAAGCAGAAAGGAAGAGGAAAGTTTAGTTAAAACTGTACATCAGTGAATCGGGTTGTGACAGGAAATTGTGAGAAAGAGTAAATTGTGATTGTTAGGAATGGACAAAGTCTCTGCAATAAGGTAGATGGATTTGTGACACAGAGATAAAAGAGATTTAGACAGCAATGAGACATGGTTACAGGGCGAACAAAAGGTGGCCATAAATATTCAATGGTTCACAACCTTGCGGAAACTCAGGCAAAATGGGCAACACGAACAATAATGGATAACAAAGGCAGTACAGAGAAATCATTTGGCCTCAGATCATGAAGTAGAGTAAGTTTGAATGTAAATTCTGGCTACTACTTGCAAAGGACACAAGCAGCAGAACAGTTTTAGCCACCAAACAACATTTCATTGTTCATCACTGCAATAAACAGGAATCAAACAGAATTTTTAATAAAAGCATTGTGATAACTTTGGGAAACATCAATATTCCCAAAATCTAGGACATTCACACTGACAAGAGTGATATTGGAAGATGAGTTCAGAATTTTTTTTTTCAGTGTTTCTTTGAATAACAAATTGTGCAACTGGCTAGGGACGTAACTATTTCAGAGCGACTGTTGTGTGATGTAACTTAGTGAATGAGTAATGTCACCTGGAGAGATCCTCTGGGAAATTGTGAGAAAGTGCAGTTTAAAGAAATATAAAGTTTTAAAGTGAATCACAGAAAGGACAAGCTACAACTAGAAACAAAAATAGTCAATTACATGAGTTTGAGAGGAGAACTTACCAAGGTGAACACGCTAAACAGATTGAAACATGTGTCTGTAAATGGACAGTGGAAAACATTTAAAGGAACAGTATAAAACACTCAACAAAAGGACATTCCACTGAAACAGTAAAAACCTCAGCAAGAAATCCCCACTGGTCCCTCACTCAGGACAAAAGGGATCATACTTGATTATGACGCTGAGAAGATCACTACAAAATACTTAAATCCTGAAGTGACAGAGTGCTTCAGGAGTAAATGTTAAATGGATTGCAAAGGGTCTGCTCGGAGGAGGAGGGCTGTGGGAAGGGGAATCATTGCCAGGGTTTAATGACACAATAGGAACAGGGAGAGGTGAAGGTGCTGGAGGTGATGAGAGTGTTACAGAGAGTGGTCAGGGCCTGAACGGTGTTACAAAGCCAGTACGGATTGCTGTAGCTGGAGGGGTTTGCAGAGGTAGGGAGGGACATATGTATTTTTATTTATTCATTCATGGGATGAGGGTGTCACTGCCTGGAACAACATTCTTTGACCCCACTGCTAATTATCCAGAGGGCAGCTCAGTGTCAGCCATATTGCTGTGGGTCTGGAGTCACATGTCGACCAGACCAGGTTAGAATGTCAGATGTCCTTCCCTAAATGAGGCAAGTGAAACAGGTGAGTTCTTCCGACTGAACAACAATGTTTTTATGATAGCCTCACCAATGTCTTTCCTACTCTCAATGCTCTCCTAATGAAGATAACCAACCCAAACTCCTGCTTCACCAGCCTGTCTCCCTGGGGTCTCTGACTGATAACACTACCCAGGGCCCGAACATTAACTGTACAAGTCCCACCCTGGTTTGTTTCACCAAAATGGAACACTTCACCTTTATCTAATTAAACTCCATCTGCTATTCTTCAGCTCACTATCCCAGCAGTACTGTTCATCTTGTTGTGTCATATAATCTTCTCCACTAACCACTTTCCCACCAATGTCAGTGACACCCAAGATGCTTACTTACCAGGAAACCAATATTCCCATCCAAACCATTTATCCAATGACAAACAACAGTGGACCCACTCCACCACTGGTCACATGTCTCCGGTCAGAAAGACATGTCTCCCATCACCCTCTGTATCCTACCATCAAGTAATTTTTGTATCCAGTTGACTAGCTCCTCCTGAATGCCATATCCTTTTACACTGATCTGAGCTAATTACCCAGTTTACCACAGAGAACAGTGCAGCACAAGACCCTTCGGCCATGATGCTATGACAACTTTTTATCCGACTGTAAGATCAAACTAACCTACATACCCTTTGTTAGAAACGAAAATCGCTCCTTAATAGTCGCTCTAGACAAATTCAGGAAAACAAAGTTTTATTAGCAAGTCTGCCGAGTTGAGCACCCTTCTGAGAAAAAGGCGCGCCGAGGCTTACAAAGTTTCTCATTATATACAGAACAAGTCCCTCCCCTCTTTGGCTCTAAAGAGTCACGAGGTTCACATTCTAAACCGTCAGTATTTTTTTCATTCTGCACCCTTGTCACAAAGTCTGCAGCGTGAGTTGTTTTTTTATTACCCTGTAGTCTTATCGGTCAAGGACTTATTCTTCTCTGTCTGTGTTAGTGGTCTTATCAATCTGTAGCAGATGTCTCTTGAGTTGTTTTTCTATCCTGCAGTCTTATCAGTCAAGGACTTATTCTTTTCTGTCTGTGTTAGTGGTCTCATCAATCAAGGACTTGTTTTTTTACTCTGCTCACAAAATGTCAGCATTTGCACAATTTAAATTATCCCACTTTTGAGTATACAAAATTTTCTTACAAAAGAAGCATGTCTTGTCCTTTATTATAGAAAGGCCTGTTTTACCCCAACCCCTATGGCTCTATTCCCCTTAGTTTTTAGGGTCATGCACATTTTAATTGTTTGAACCGAAATCGCCTCTCACAATGATTGGTTAGCACAAAGCAATCGGAGAGTCAGGATAAATGAATCTTCATGGATAAAGGTGTATCTGCTGGAGGACCACAGCTATCAGTCCGATGGCATCAGTTATTTACACTCTATACTGATAGTCCGAAGGAGGGAGCTGAGTGCAATATACATCTGAGTTTGAGGATGACACTGAGAATCAAAAGGCAGGCTGTTATTTAATGGAGAGCGCTTCCAGAAAAAGAACAGTACAAAGGGATTGGAGTGTTCCTGTGTATGAAACATAAAGTCAGCATGCTGGTGCAGCAAGTAACCAGGTTGGTACATTAGCCGGCTTCCAGTGATGAAAGGGCTGTGATATTGAGAATCTGTAAAATAGTGAGGCGATTATTCATTGGGGTTTAAATGAATGAAGAGTGATACTGCTGAAAATTACAAGACACAGAAGGGATTTGAGAATGTAGATGTTGAGAAGTTGTTACCAGTCCTGAGTGGAGTCTCGAACTCGAGGACATAGATACCGAATATGAAATATCAATTTCTATCTGAGATACAAAATGATGTCTTCTCTCAGAAGGTAGTGAATGCCTGGAATTCCCTAACCCAGAGAGGTGTGGAGGGATACAAGGAGTCGGCAAGAAAATGGAGTTAGACCTGGAGTAAATCAGCCATGTTCGTATTAAATGACAGGGAAATCTTGAGGGGTCGAATAGCCTACTGTTGTTCCTATTTATTGATTTCACATGATATGCTTTTGCAAAGTAACTGGTTATTTTCCCCGAAGTTGTGTTGTGTAATGCTACATTTGGGTGAGCAGAGGATTTGTTTGAGTTAACGCTGGGTGGGGTATGGGGTCTGTATTCACAGTAAATCTGGGTCTGTAACACGACCCACATCTGAAGCAGACGTTGCGGAGAGGGGAAGCCTGGGAACAGGGTATAGGGGTGTGTGTCTCTTCCTGACCCAGCCTGGATTTTCCAAGTACATTTCCAAAACTGCACCTAACCATCGGAGTGGCCTCGATATGCCACTGTGTAGCAGTTCCAAAGGGCTGAATGGAACTTTAGAAGACAGTGGTGAGGGACAAGAGCGGGCCTTTCGGTCCTTTGACACTACTCCACCAGTAAATAAGGTCGTGGCTCATCTCATTGTGGTCGCAGCTACACGTTTCTCTCCATGCACCATTATCCCTGATTCACCTGTCTATGGAAAGTCAGACGAAGCTAGCCTCGATATAATATAAAGATTCTGCCATCCCAAACTTCGGGGAAAGAGAATTCCCACTTGAATGAATTCCCACTTTGTGATTTTATTCTCACTCCAGATGTGACTGAGGATGGAGGGTGTCACTCTTTCCTTTTCCATTCCCACTCTTCCACTGCTCACAACAAATTTTAAATGTAACCAGGTTGGTGACGTCGCCGATGATAAAGGTCTCAGACTGGGTCAGGTTCAGTGATAAGAACAAGTCAGGCAGATTTCTTTAGTCCGCCACAAGTTACTAACAGAACTAACGGAGGAGTATGATGGATCTGTGGGTAGCACTGCTGCCTCACATCACCAAGGAGCTGGGTCCAATTCCAACCTCGGGTGAACCTCTATGTGGAGTTTGAACATTCTCCCCCTGCCTGTGTGGGTTTTCTCCCAGTGCTCCAGTTTCCTGCCACAGTCCAAAGATGTGCAGTTTATAGTGGAATTTCAATAGTGCCCAGGGATGCGTAGGTTAGGAGGGTTAGTTATGGGAAATGAAGGCTTACATGGATAAGATTGGGGGGGCACGTCCAGGTGGGATGTCGCTTGGTGGGTCAGTGTGGACTTAATGGACGGAGTGTCCTGCCTTCACACTGTAGAGGTTCTATGACAATGACAGCAAATTTAGGCTATGCAAACATCCAGTGGGTATATACCTGATCCATTCTTCTCAAGGTCTTGTATGCAGTTTTCTCTCATTCCAAGAGTAACCTGTTAAAGCCTTCATAATATAAGCCTTTCACCCCAGAAACCGTGAAATGAAATATCTCTGAACTGCTTCCAATGTAATTATATCCTTTCTCAGATAAGGAGACACAAAAAACTAATCTCACACTCAGATCATAATGTTTATAATGTCTTAATAATGTCTTAGGAACACTCTTTCCCACGGAGCAATGGAGGCAGAAATGTTGAATATTTTTTTGAGGCACAGATGGAAGGTTCATGAATAACAGAGTCAAGGATTATCGAGGAATGGGCAGCAATGTGCAGAGTGGGGGGAAATGTAGACAATGGTATCTAATGACACAGCTTCAGAACCTCCAGGAATATCATGTAAAATGAAATGATAATATCGATAAAATTTTAAGGGTGAATACAAAATGGCAATGATCCAGTAGGTCTGCTTTGCTGTGCTCTGTATCAACACACGGGCAAAGTGTTTCTCTGACCCACCCCATCCCTGGCATTTAATTAAAATTCAACACTAAAAGAGCGATAGAATCTTTACCAATCCCGTTTTGTCGAATGGAAATGACAAAACACGGGAAAGGATCGAGTAAGTCCAAAAAACAAGCGGTGAACCCGTCAGAAGCCTCCCGCCTCAGGCGACTGACTGTGTGGAGTTTGCACGTTCTCCCCGTGTCTGCGTGGGTTTCCTCCGGGTGCTCCGGTTTCCTCCCACAGTCCAAAGATGTGCAGGTCAGGTGAATTGGCCATGCTAAATTGCCCCTAGTGTTAGGTAAGGGGTAGATGTAGATGTAGGGGTATGGGTGGGTTACGCTTCGGCGGGGTGGTGTGGACTTGTTGGGCCGAAGGGCCTGTTTCCACACTGTAAGTAATCTAATCTAAGTAATCTAATCTAATCTAAAGCATCGAGCATACCTGAGGCTGTAGCTACAACCCACTCTGCTCGTTGAATAGACCCAGTTCCTCACCAGGCCTTGGTCACTGTGTTCATCAAGTTACGTGAAATGATTGAAGCCATGATTGAAGAACCGTTCAGCCGTGGCTACAGCCGCTCTCAGCCGTGCTCCAAAAACATGAGCAGCAACTTGCCAGCCTTGGAAACAGAACAGACGATGTCAAGGGCCGAACTGCAGTGACAGAGACCGTGATCGATTCCTCTCGGGAGAGGATCCACACCCATGAAAACAGGTCTGCATCTTAACTGAAGAAGATGACGACCTCGAGAACAAGGGTAAGATGAAGAATATTCACATCGTCGGTTTGCTGGAGTGGACAGAAGGTGGTCAGCTGGTGAGTTTTTTCAAGAACTGGCTGCAGCGATTCCTTCACTTCAAAACTGAGGAGAGACGGGTGAAGAGTGAGAAAGTTCATCGGGTTGTGGCACGGAAGTCAGACTCAGACCAACGCCTTCATCCTGTCCTTGCACGATTACACAGTTAGGGAGACAAACAAAGACTGATGGAATCTTTCAGAACCCAGGGGTTCTGAAATCCACTGGGGTTAATTGACAAGAGCTCCAGGATTATGTTCTTTCAGGACTTTTCAACGGCGGTGATTCAGGAAAGAAAATCTTTTGATGATATCAAGAGAAGAGTAAGGGAACTTGAGATTCAGTATTCCTTACAGTTCTCCGCTGTGTTCCATATTGTTTTGAATGGATCCTTGAACCCGTCTGACTCTCCAGAGAAAGCGAAAACTTTGAAAGTAAGCTGGATATTTAGATAATCATGTTTCAATCTTAAGGAAATTTTGTTTGATTTTTCTGCTATTAACCAGTGTTAAATTATAGCTGGGAATGGGTTGAGTACCCATTTTTAACTTCCTCATTAGTATTACTTCTTTTTTTCTATCTTTGCTTGTGTCTGGGTTGCAGCTCAAGCTGGAGGGTGTTACAAAGGTAGTTGTGATGACTAAGTGCCGACCGAAGGGCAGTTAAAGCCCGATTTTTGTTGTTAATTGCCATGGATTCCATATTGGTAGTGGGCACAAGATAAAGTTTTGAGATATGTAAGCATGCCCAGTGGGCGGTGGGGGGTAAATTCTCCAATCGAGTGTCATTGGCATTTTGGATTTTATTTCGTTTTTTGGTTTTTTATGTTTAGCTTTGGAAAGTTTTGAGAGCTTGTTAGTTGTAGAAGTTTTAGTTTGTACAGTTTTTAGGCTCAATGAGTCTTTTTTTCATTCATTCTCAGCAATGTGTAATTCGATGTGAAACTCAAGGGTTGAAATGTTGCTACAGTGTGTTATGGATAATGATGGGCTTAAATGTTGTACCTGGAACATTAAGGGGAGCCATCTGCCAGTCAAGAGGAAAAATGTACTTTCTAATCTTCAAAACGAGAGAGTGGATGTTGTCCTATTGCAGGAGATGCACCTTGATGACAAGGAACATTTGACGTTACAGCAGGGCGGGTTTGATCGGATTTATTTCTCGTCTTTTAATGCTAGGAGTAGGGGAGAAGCCATACTAGTGAAGAAGAATATTCCATTTAAATTACTAGATTGTATTAGACACTCACGGAAGGATCATCATTCCCAAAGTCTTGAGCTATGGGAAATAATACAGTATTTTGAATGTTTATTGCCACCCGGCGCACCCTCTTAAAATCCTGGTAGATGCATTTTCCAAATTAAGTTATCTTGCATCGTGGCACATGATTGTAGAAGGAGATTTCAACTGTCTTATGGATGCACGGTGGACAGAATGTCCAAATGTCCCCCAATACCCTTGTTATAATGTAAGCAATTAGTGGATTTGTGTGCAGAAAGAGAGCTGGTGGATGTCTGGAGGCAGATCCCCATCACAAGTAAGGATTTTATTTTCTCCTTTAACCGGCATAAATGGCACATGAGGGTTGATATCTTCCCCATCCCTGCAACAATCTTAGATTCGGTGGCATCCTACACAACTGGGAATATTACCCTAACATTCCTGCCCCAGAAGTAAGATAGAAGTCACATAAGATTATATTGTATGCAGATGAGGGTCTTATGTTTTTGTCAAATCCCACAGTTTCGGCAGCTCACGTGATGCAATGCATTAATTCGCTTATCACCTTTTCGGGCTATAAGATTAATTTTACACATTTGTGGCCTTCTCTGTGGGAGGTCTCAGGGAAATACCTTATGTTGAAGGCAAATTCTGGTTTCCTTTCAAATGGTCACGGGGGTGGTTTCCCTATTTCATATATTCATTACATCCGTCTTTGATCATTTTTTTAACGTGAACTATGTCCATTTGTTTGACAAAATTAAACAAGACCGTCAAAGATGGGAGGCACTTCCAACATCCTGGCGAGGTCGGCGAGCTGTTCTGAAAATGAATGCCTCTCCTCATTTACTATACCCCGTGTGAATGCTTGAACTATGGGAAATAATACAGTATTTTGAAAGTTTATTGCCAACTTGTGCACCCTCTTAAAATCCTGGTAGATGCATTTTCCAAAGTAAGTTACCTTGCATCGTGGCAGATTATTGTAGAAGGAGATTTCAACTGTCTTATGGACCCACACAGATATTTCCCAGACAGATATTTTGGAGACTCAATGGCTGATTTATCTCTTTTACTTGACACTATAGGCGACTCTTTATCAAGCTAACCAAATTGAAACTACCCCACAGAGTATGGGGAGTAGATCTTCCAGATTAAAAGCTATCAATTAAGCACTTTATTATCCTATGTTAGTGTGTGGACCACTGAGGACTTGGTGTCAATACGGTTAGATATTGAACCCTCTCAGACAAAGTGAAACCTTACTAGTCTGTTGTTCTTAGACAAAATGACAACATTTATGGAGTATTATCATAACCCAATGATTATCAATAAAGTTAAAGCATGAATGCCAATGCGTCAGGTCAAGGGCAATATAGCCAAAATCATGTTTCTTACCCCTATAATTGGTATACCGAATTGTCAACCGGGGATAATGGATTCCATGTTTAAACTGTGGGAAGCCATGGGTGTAACTTGCTTGAGTGATTTAGAATTAGTAGAATCCCTACAGTGTGGAAACAAGCCCTTGGGACCAACAAGTCGACTTCGACCCATCCAGACCCATTCCACTACCATCCTATATTTAGCCTGACTAATGCTCCAACCTACACATCCCTGAACACTATGTGTGATTTATCAATAGCCAATTCATCTAACCTGCACATCTTTGGACCCTGGTGCTGTGAGGACGCAGTGCTATCTACTGAACCACCACGTATTATTTTAAAGAGAAAGAATGACATCATTTGATCAAATAACTTGTAAGTATGGACGACATAGTAGAGGCCTCTTCTGTTTTTTTGTCCAGATCCGAGATTTGATTTTTAAAAAACATACCTTTAACAGACTCTTACAGATCCGATAGAGAGAAGTGGGTGCTTATTGCTTAGAATACACTCTCTGTGAGTACCCTTTTTCATTAGTTGGAGTTTGTCCCTTCAGACAAGACTGTGCAGCTTTGGGATGGCTGCGAGAGAGAGTTGGGGATTCCGAACAACTCGGAGAGATTGAGAGGACATTTGTGAAAATGCTCGAATGATTTTGATCTGTAATAGGACCCATTCCATGCAGTTGAAAATTCTTCATTGGGTCTATCTGACCCCAGATTGTCTCTCAAAATGCAAAGTGGGATTATCTTCAGCATGTGGTAAATGCAGAATGACTACAGGCACTCTTACCCTTGATTGATGTCCTGCTGCAGTCTTCATATATATTGGAGCGCTGTGTTATGTGTGATAGAGTAGGTATTGGGGACTGAATTGGATATGGACCCGGTTTTTCTTTTCCTGGGCCTGCTCAGGGAACCTGACGCAGATGCACACGAGGAAAAGCATTATATCCTTACTTTCTGTGCTAGGAAACATGTTCTGTTGTGTTGGATGTCTAAAGACCCTGGGTCTGTTAGGTCGTCGTAAGTTCTTCATGGAGAATATCCCTTTGGACTTTCTCACTAGTATGGTACATCAAAAAAAAACAGATTTTCATAAGACATGGCAGCCCTTTTTGGATTACCACGATGCAGGTTTATCTGTCACATTAAGAAGGGCTTTTATATAGCCATGACGATATTGTCTTATGAATCTAATATCCAATGAGAAACAATTATGAACATAAAGATGCGTATCAGTTAATGCTCTTGAAGAACGAGAGCTATCGTTTTGTTATGCTGAGCTGTACTATGTATTCATTATTTATTTTTTATTTTTGTTTTTCTTCCGTCCATTTAACGTTTTTAACTTGTTTTGTATGTACATGCACATGAGTGTAATTCTGTTCAGTTATTTGAGTTGTGTTGTTATTGAGTTATTATAATATTAAAAATCTCTTTTCAATAAAATTATTTTTAAAAATTAAAATGCTAACATTGATAGAATAGAGTCCCAAAGAACTCTCATTAGAGAGACCACTTATGCTGGTTTACCCTGAGGGTCACCACATCTCGGGTGATGGGGTGAGGTTGAGGTTGAGAGAGCTTCCCCTTCATGGTAACCTCTGTCAGTGTGAGGAACTGAACCGGCGCTGCTGGCTTCCCTCTGCAACACAAACCGGCCGTCCAACGAACTGACAGAACTGTTACAGACAGAAACAGTCACATGCAAAGGGCAAGAGAAACTTTCATAAAAATGAAAATGGCAAATTCTGATAACGGTGAAGATAACGGCTGAGGGCAAGATCGTTCTCTGCTCGAAATTGTATTTTATAACAAGACATGTTTAGAAGCTGTCTTTGATTTAATATCATTAAGGTGAGTCAAGTGAAATAACCAGAATTACTAAGTGTGATTGGAATCTATAACCATAAAATAAGTGTAGATTTCTTGCTTGGTCTGTGTAAAGCATGCTGACCATCGTATGAAAGTATAAAGGAAATGGAATATATTGTTAGTGCGTTCCATGGGAAATGCCCTTGAACAGGTACTTGAAGAGAAATGGGGTAAAAGTGCCGGAGTGCCGTCTGGTCAATCATGATGGGTGGGAGAATCGGGCTGGTATTGAATGAGAGGGACACCATGGCGTGGGGTAGGTAGCTAATGAGGTGAGTTCGATAAGAGAGCACCAGGAAACCAGCTCAGCTTCGTCCAGACAGTCCCTCTGTCACACTCAACGAAAATGAAACTGAGACAAATTACTGTTTTATACAGCTCAATGTAATGAAGATTCTGCAGTCCTTCCTCCCTCCCAGTTACAAAGTTGCAGGACAAACGCTCATTCAAAACTCTCCATCGCCTGAACTCACACTAATATACCATTCACTGATAATTCTTCATAATACTGACCCGTGTTGCATGATACTGTCGAAATGTCTTCACTTCAGCATTCTGAAACTAGTGAACATATCTTTCCATGACATTTTTTCTCGCTCTCCCCCTCCCTGTCTCTTTCCCAAAACACACGGATTTACAGTCACACGGTTCTACAGACGGAAACAGGCCCCTTCGGCCCAGATGGTCCATGACGAACAAAATGTCCATCCACACTCATCCAATTTCTCTGCCCTTTCTCTGTATCCCGCTAATCCTTTCCTATCTGTGTATTTGTCCAAATGCCTTTTCAATGTTGTTATTGTACCCATCTCAACCACTTCCACTGGCAGCTCACCCCATTAGTATACCATACTCTGTGTAAAAAAGTTGCCCCTACGGGTTAATATTCATTTTATTCCTCTCGAAACATTAACGGATGTCCTCTAGTCCTCGATTCCCCAACCTTGCGAAAAAAATTCAAGTGTTTAACCCTATGCACGTCTCTCATAATTTGATAAGATCTACACTTCTTGTTGTGGTTCTGTTCGCCGAGCTGGGAATTGTTGTTGCAGACGTTTCATCCCCTGTCTAGGTGATATCCTCAGTGCTTGGGGGCCTCCTGTGAAGCGCCTCTGTGATGCTTCCTCCGGCATTTATAGTGGTTTGTATCTGCTACTTCCTGTTGTCAGTTCCAGCTGTCCGCTGAAAATTCTGCAACACAATTTCCCAGCTCGGCGAACAGAACTACAACAATGAACACCCGAGCTACAAATCTTCTCACAGACTATCTACACTTCTTTAAGAACCCCCTTCAGTTTCCTAGGCTGTAAAGAAATAAGTTCTAACCTGTCCAACTTCTCCCTATAACTTAAACCCTTTAGCCCAGGAAACATCTCTGAAATTTCTTCTGCACTCTTTCTAATTCAATAATATATGTTCTATAGCAAGGTGAACAAAACTGAACCCAATACTCCAACTGCAGCCTTACCAACTTCCTGTATAATTGCAACATAACGTCCCAACTTCTATACTGAATGCCTGTGTGCCAACCGCCTTCTTCACTGTCCTGTGTATCTGTGACCCAAATTTCAGACAACCGTGCACCTAATCTCTAATGTCCTTTGTTCCACTACACTCCTTAAGGCACTCTCGTTCATCATTAAACACCTACCTGGATTTCACTTTGCAAAATGCAAGACATCACCCTTGCCTATGTTAAACTTCACATGATATTTCCCAGCCACTTCCACTGCCGATTAAGGTACTGCTGCAATTTCTGGTAATGTTCCTCATTGGATCCCTTCTGTTTTAGTGTCATCTGCAAACTTACTAACCTTGCGTTGTGCACTCTCGTCCAAATCATTGATATAGATAACAAACAGCAATGGGCCCAGGACCGACCCCTGAGACACTCCGCTAGTCACAGGCCTCCAGTCCGACAAGCATACCTCCACCATAGCCATTTGCTTCCTAACGCCAAGCCAATTGTGTTGCCAATTTGCCAGATCACCTTGGAGCCCATGCGATCTAACCTTCTCGATCTGCCTACCATGTGGAACCTTATCAAAGGCCTCACTGAAATCCATATACACTATGTCCATCACCCTGCCCTCGTCAACCTTCCCGGTCACTTCCTCAAAAAACGACGAACAAAATTTGTAGGGCATGATCTGCAATGCACAAAGCTATGCTGACTTCTCCAAATCAAACTCTTTCTTTCCAAATGCATACACATCTTATCTCTCAGAACCTTCTCAAGTGGATTACCGAAAACAGATGTGAAGCTTACTGGTGCATACTTCCCAGGCATTTTTTGCAGCCCTTCTTGAAGAAGGGCACTCCATTTGCTACTGCCCAGTCGTCCGGGACCTTGCCCCTGAACTGTCTTCTCTCGCCTCTTTCAGTGTTCTTGGATATACCTGGTCAGGACCAAGAGATTTATCTGACTTTATGCATTCTAATATGTCCAATAGCACTCTACTGTGATATTAACAGTACCAAGATATGACAACTAACCCCACCAAAGGTCACAGATCTTCACGAATTTCTTCATGGTAAACACAGAGGGGAAATTGAGGACCTTGCCCATCTGTTGTGGTTTTGCACATGAATGCCCACTTTGCATTTTAAGGCACCCTATTTTCTCTCTAGTCGCTCTTTTTCTTTACTATACTGACAGCACATCTTTGGATTCCCTACTTTTCTCAGCCAAGGCAAGTCGTACCCCCTTTTCGCTTTGCTGATTTCCTTCTTCAGTAACCTCCTGCATCCCTTGGGTCTCTCCAGAGATTCCATTGATCCCAGCTGCTGAACCTGAGCCACGCCTCCTTTTTGCTGGTCAGAGCCTGATTATCTCTTGTCATCCAGGGTTCTCTCTTCCTACCTCACTTTCCCTTCACCCTCACAGGAACATATAGACTTTGAACTTGAAATATCTCACTTTTAAAAGCCTCCCACTTACCAGAGATCCTTTTGCCTGGAAACAAGCTACTCCAATCAACGTTTGCAAGTCCCTGTCTAATTCCAACAAAATTCGCCTTGCCCCAAATTAGAACTTGAATCTGTGGACCAATTCTGTCCCTGCCATAACTGTTTTAAAATTAATACAATCCAATCACCGGTCCCAAAATGCTCCCCACTTTACCTCCATCACCTATCCTGCCCTATGTCCCAACAGTAGGTCGAGTTTGTCCCTTCACGAGTAGGACCCTCCACATGCTGCTTGTGGAAGCTTTCCTGAACACACTTAACTAATTTCTTTCCATCTTAGTCCTTAAACCTCTGGAAGTCCCAGTCGATGTTAGTATAATTAAAATCACCTATTATGACAACCCTATTGCTCCTGCAAGTCTCGCCAGTCTCCTTGCATATTTGTTTCTCTAATTCCCATTAATTATTTGGAGGCTTATAGTGCAACCACCATAACATCACCAACCCCCTTTTACTTCTTTGCACCATCCACAAAACCTCACTGGACATTATCTCAGTTATTTCATCTTTAAATACTGGAGTGGTATGCGCCTGAGTTGGAACTATTGGTATTTAAACTGTTTCAATTTACATCTCTCCTTCCCAGTGATTTTCACACCCACAGCACCCTTGTCAAGGCGCAATGGAGATACAGAGCTGTAAATGGATGGGAGCTGCACATCCTGTCACTTCCAGCATCGACTGCAAGCTTCCCCACACTGGGCAGTGATCTAACACAGTGCTGAACAATGCAAAAACCTGGGGTTATATATGGATGAACCAGTGCAGACTGCACAGTTCCTCCCGCTGGACAGTTAGCCCAGTATTATAGATCAATTATTGGTGTGGGCTGAACAGAGTTCAACTCTGGATATTGCTGGGTTGCATTCAGCAGTTCGCTAGCTGGATCTACACTGTGCTCCATCCTGAATATATAATGGATGGGCCGGTTAGGTGAGTTGGATTGCGAATGTGAGAGAACTAAACTTCTGGCAATGCCTTTATTTTGTGTTTTCATTCTTGTGATTGGACCCTTCAAATCCTGACTCCTCAGATGAGACCCGACCCTCTGGATGAGTCATGATGACTGTTGTTACAGCATCTGAGTCGGCAACATGACCAACAAATGGAGCAGAGGCTGCAGAGAAGGGGGTCTTCGTAAAATGGGATGAGGAAATCACCATCAGATGAGCCATGGTCTTAGTGAATGGTGGGGCAGGATTGTGTGAACTACGAATGCAATTTATTCATATATTTCTGTTTGTTAGAGGCAAACTCCCCTTCTCTCCCAGTGCCCAAAGCTGGTGGGGAGTGAGTCACCTCCTGCTATCCCTGCGTAACAGGATCCTGGGGCCTCACAAGCCTCTAGATTTCCCAGTGATGGTCTCGAGCAGTTGAGTGACTGCCTCCTGTTCCTGTGTCCCAGTCTCGAGCAGTTGAATGACACCCTTCTGTTCCTGTGTCCCAGTCACGAGCGGTTGAGTGACTCCCTCCTGTTCCTGTGTCCCAGTCTGGAGCAGTTGAATGACACCCTCCTGTTCCGCTGTCCCAGTCTCGAGCAGCTGAGTGACTCCCTCCTGTTCCTGTGTCCCAGTCTGGAGCAGATGAATGGCTGTCTCCTTTTCCTGTGTCCCAATCTCAAGCAGTTGAGTAACTCCCTCCTGTTCCTGTGTCCCAGTCTCGAGCGGTTGAGTGACGCCCTCCTGTTCCTAGGTCCCAATCTCAAGCAGTTGAGTGACTTCTTCCTGTTCCTATATCCCAGTCTATAGCAGTTGAGTGAGTGCCTCCTTTTTCTGTGTCTCAGTCTCGAGCAGTTGAGTGACTCCCTCCTGTTCCTATGTCCCAGTCTCGAGCAGTTGAGTGACTCCCTCCTGTCCCTGTGTCCCAGTCTCGAGCAGTTGAGTGACTCCCTCCTGTTCTTGTGTCCCAGTCTCGAGCGGTTCAGTGACTCCCTCCTGGTCCTGTGTCCCAGTCTCAAGCAGTTGAGTGACTCCCTCCTGTCCCTGTGTCCCAGTCTCGAGCGGTTGAGTGACTCCCTCCTGTTCCTAGGTCCCAATCTCAAGCAGTTGAGTGACTTCTTCCTGTTCCTATATCCCAGACTATAGCAGTTGAGTGAGTGCCTCCTTTTTCTGTGTCTCAGTCTCGAGCAGTTGAGTGACTGCCTCCTGTCCCTGTGTCCCAGTCACGAGCAGTTGAGTGACTCCCTCCTGTTCCTGTGTCCCAGTCTCGAGCAGTTGAGTGACTGCCTCCTGTCCCTGTGTCCCAGTCTCGAGCAGTTGAGTGACTGCCTCCTGTCCCTGTGTCCCAATCTCGAGCAGTTGAGTGACTGCCTCCTGTTCCTATGTTCCAGTCTCGAGCAGTTGAAGGACTGACCAAACAAACTGACTGACAGAATTCAGAACCTGAATAGCCTCTTCCTGTTCCTGTGTTATACACTCAAGAGTCAACAGAGTCTCAGTGATGTACAGCACAGAAAAAGACCTTTCGATCCAGTCGTCCATTCTGACCAAATGTCCTAAATTAATCTCGTTCCCCTTGCCAGCACTCGGCCCATATCCCTCTAAACCCTTCCCATGTATGTACCTATTCAAATGCCTTTTAAATGGTGTAACTGGACCTGCCTCCACCCACCTCTTTTGGGTGCACAGTCCATAAACACAGCAGTCTCTCTTTGAAAGTGTTGTATCTCCTTTCCCTTTATAAATCTTTCTCCTCTCACCTTAAACCTTTGTCCTCTAATTTTCGACTCGCCTATGCTGGGGTAAAGACGTTGACTGTTTACCTTATCTATGCCCCTCATGACTTTATAAACCGCTATAAGGTCACCCCTCAGCTTCAACACTTGAAAATAGTCCCAGCCGATTCAAACTCTCCCTGTAGCTCAAACACTGCAACACCTGCAACATTTAAAAAAATCTCTTCTGCACTCTTTCAAGTTTGACAACATCTTTCCGACAGCAGGGAGACCAGAATTAAAGGCAATATTACAAAAGTGGCCAAATCAATGTCCTGTACATATTTAACATGTCATGCAAATACTTCGACTCAAAGCATGCACCAATAAAGGGAAGATCACCAAGTGCCTTCTTCACTGCGCTGTCTACCTGTGATGGCACTTTCAAGGAACAGAGAACCTTCACCACAAGGTGACACAGTACCTCAGTGGCTAGCATTGCTACCTCACAGCACAGTGATCTGGGTTTAATTCTATCCTTGAATGAGTGCCTGTCTGGTGTTTGCACATTCTGTCCGTGTCTGCGTGAGTTTCTTCCGGGTGTTACATTTTCCCTCCACAGTACAAAGATACACAGGTAAGGGGTAGATTGGCCATGCTAAATTGCCCCAGGTATCCTGGGATGTGTAGGCTAGGTCAATTAGCCATGGGAAATGCAGGCTCGGGGGATAGGGTAGGAGTATATCCAGTGGGATACGGTTCCGAGGGTCGATGTGGCCTCGATGGGCCGAATAGCCTCTTTCCTCCCTGTAGGGATTCGATAATTTCAATGGAGTTTTCTTTGATTGGCCACTTTTGACAGGACTTGACCTATATGACTTGCCCTGATTTATCTTGCAAAATGCAACACCTCACATTTATCAAATTAAACTCCATCTGCCACCGCTCGGTTCACCTAACCAAGTTTCCACTGTGTTCTGAGATATCATTCTTCACTGTCGACTACACCACCTAATTTGGTATTATCTACAACCTTACTGATCATACTTCATATACTCAAATGTAAATGATTTGTATCAGTGACAAAAGGCAGTGGACCCACTATTGATCTTTGCGGCACGCCACTGGTCACAGGTCTCCAAGTTTAATGAACAAATGTCCACTGTCATGCCCTGTCTCCAATATTCAAGAAAAAATTGGATCTAAATGGCGAGCTCTCCCGGGATCCCAGGCAGTCTAACCTTGTTAACCAGGCTACCATGTAGAACATTTGATGAGAAAGTGAGGACTGTAGATGCTGGAGATCAGAGCTGAAAATGTGTTGCTGGAAAAGCGCAGCATGTCAGGCAGCATCCAAGGAACAGGAGAATCAACGTTTCGGGCATAGCCCACAGTTTGGTTTTCTAACTGAATTCCATAAAGACAACATCCATTATCCTGCCTCATCAATCATCTTCATCACTTCCTCAAAAATTCCACCGAGTCAGTGTGACATGATCTCCAATGTACAAAGCCCTCTTCAGTCCTTATCGTTCCAAATGCATATACATCCTTTCCCTCAAAATCCCCTCCAACAATTTAGCCACCATTGACGTCAGGCTCACCAGTCTATAGTTACATGGTTTTTCCTTCCTTTCTTAAATGATGACACTACGTTAGGAGCCCTCCAGTATTTTGGCACCTCACCTGTGGAAATCAATGATACAAATATATCAGCAAAATGCAGAGCAATCTCTTTCGTAGCTTCCCACAAACTTGTGCGATATAACTGATCAGGTCCCAGGGATTTGTTCACCTTTATGTGTTTTAAAATAGAACATAGAACATAGAACATAGAACAATACAGCACAGAACAGGCCCTTCGGCCCACGATGTTGTGCCGAACTTCTATCCTAGATTAAGCACCCATCCATGTACCTATCCAAATGCCGCTTAAAGGTCACCAATGAATCTGACTCTACCACTCCCTCGGGCAGCGCATTCCATGCCCCCACCACTCTCTGGGTAAAGAACCCACCCCTGACATCTCCCCTATACCTTCCACCCTTCACCTTAAATTTATGTCCCCTTGTAACACTCTGTTGTACCCGGGGAAAAAGTTTCTGACTGTCTACCCTATCTATTCCTCTGATCATCTTATGAACTTCTATCAAGTCACCCCTCATCCTTCGCCGTTCCAACGAGAAAAGGCCGAGAACTCTCAACCTATCCTCGTACGACCTACTCTCCATTCCAGGCAACATCCTGGTAAATCTTCTCTGCACCCTCTCCAAAGCTTCCACATCTTTCCTAAAGTGAGGCGACCAGAACTGCACACAGTACTCCAAATGTGGCCTAACCAAAGTCCTGTACAGCTGCAACATCACCTCACGACTTGAATTCAATCCCTCTGCTAATGAACGATAATACTCCATAGGCCTTCTTACAAACTCTATCTACCTGAGTGGCAACCTTCAAAGATCTATGTACATAGACCCCAAGATCCCTCTGTTCCTCCACCTGACCAAGAACCCTACCATTAACCCTACCAAATGACCAACACCTCCTTGTATACAGATACTTTTCAAGCTATCACTATACATTTCTTCATTCTCTTGCTCTTGTAACTCCCTCCACATTAAATACTGAGGAGAAATACTCGTTTCATATCCCTCCCATCTCTTGTGGTTCCACACATAGGTAGCCTTCCTGATCTTTAAGGTGCCCTATTCTCTCGCTAGGTAATCTTTTGCCATGAAAAGATTTGTAGAATTTCTTCAATACCTCGTTAACCCTATTTCTAATTTTTGTGGCCCGATTTCCGAGTTGACTATATACTTACTGCCCTTATACTCCTCTGGGGATCCACTTGATCTCAGCTCTGTTTACCTGACATATGCCTCCTTCCTTACCTTGACCAGAGCATCAATATATCTAACCATCCAGCACTCCCTGCACCCACCAGCCTTGCCCCGCTCACTAATAGGAACACGTTGGTCCTGGACTCTCTGAAACCAGGTTTTCATGGCCTTGCATTTCCCAACCATCCCTTTACCTGTGAATAGGGTATTCCAATCAGCCTTTCACAGGGCTCGCCTAACACTTTCAAAATTGGCCTTGTTCACAGTTAGAACTTTAATGTTTACATCAGGTCTTTCCTATTCCATAATAAAAGTAATATTTATGTGTAACAGACTTGAATGTTAAATAAATACTTCCTACCCCTCTGTAACAGGCTCGAGAGGCGGAATGGGATTCTCCTCTCCCTGTATAAAAGCCACGAGACTTTAAATGATACATCAACCCCTGGATTACGAGCAGCCAATAAACTTTATCTGATGGAGGTCCATCCCTTCTCAGTTACAGAAACAATGTACTCCAGGTGTCATCTCAGTGACACCTCATACAGCTGCAGCGACAAATCCTTTCATTTTGAATGATTTTGTTGGCAAAATGTACTAATATTCCAGCGTTCCACCTTTTCAAGTAGCAACAGGCTAATATGGACTGAATGGCCTTCTCCTATCCTTCTGTAAGAGGCCCATAGGGACAGAATTGCTTCGGCCTGTTCCTGAGCAGTAGTCTCAGTGCTCTGTCTAAAGGTTATGAAAGGATTTGAAAACAGGGCATTTAAAACCCGGAGTAGCCTCACACTGGTCAATAAGTACCATACTGAAGGTTGAGGCATCTAGAAACATGCCCATCCGTCGTTATTTTTTATGCAGCCGATCTGTTATTTTATTTCTGCCTCCTTTCATAAACAGAGTGAAACATATATAGAGCCCTGCAGTGTCCTGTTAATGCTCTCATATACAAGGCCAAAAAGATTTAAAAGATTTAAATGTTTATGGTCCATCCCTCAGCAACCCTCATCCATTCCATCCAAACACAATAAATGTTCCCTTTTATAGTGATATGAAAAGTGATGTATGGAACTGGTGAACTGATCCTACTTGTTCAGTGACTGTGATGAATGCCAGTCTCCATCGATTCTAATCATCCCAGTGGAGGGTTTCCCTCTTTCAATCATAAATGGGCGCCGTTCAATGTGTTACCCCATAACATGAGCAGAGCATCACCGACAGCACTGACAGGGATCAGCAGCTCCAGAGAAAAGGGGAGGAGAGATCAGAATCTGAGAACATTAGACTGGAATGTTACAACAATGGATCAGAATCTGAGAACATTAGACTGGAACATTTCAACAATGGATCAGAATCTGAGAACATTAAACTGGAATATTCCAACAATAAAAAGGAGTTTGTGCGATTATGTTTGTTATCTTTCTGCATTTGATTGGTTGCCATTATCATTGCAGATCTATTACATTCTTCGCATTATTCAATATTTATATTATCCCTTCCTGGCTATCGTTGGTGTTCCTGGTAAGTGTCACTGTCCTTTTTTTTCTATAAACTTGTTATGACTGATTTTCTGTTCTTTCATATATTCTACACTTCTACCCACTATTATTGTTCCTGTTGAAATTCTGAATCCAGATATTCACCATCCAGACCACTACTAACTACATCAATGAAGGTGTTCAATTCCTGTCTCCCTCTGCTCTGGCAATGTTACTCATGGGTCTCTATGTTGAACTACTCAGTTTCAGCGGAGAACTACAATTTATTGTATCATGGCCTTCGTTATTTAAATATTACGAGCATGGAGGTCAATCTCCACTGTTCTGTTTACAAACTCCACTTCCTTCCACTGTTTCCATCCCATTCCTGGCCAATATCTGCTGCTGAAGCTGACGAGTCACAACTGTGGGTGATCCCTTTGACCATGAGCTGATTCCTGACACCATTCCCTGACCATTTCTAACTTGAAATACTCCCCACTCCAGAATATATCTTAATGGTTTATTCCATCTGCTGTTTGAACCTTGAGCTATGAAATACAGTCTTAATGAAGCTAATAATCTGCTGCTGATGCTCCCGGCTTCAAACCTGCCAAAGCAAATCTGATTCGACCTCACACCAAAATCCCATCCATCTGTCATTCATGTGCACGCCGATATATATTGCTGTTTTTTCTGGCAATACCTTTATTTTGACATTTTCAAACACTTTATCTCATCTGTCCATGAAACTTCTCTCATTCTCTCTCTGTCGATTATCCAAAAGCCTGCCAGTTGTTCATATTTAAAATAGTTTCCTCCATGTGCGCTTCTTCTCAAACAATGAGTTTCGCATTCAACCACGCCAATCGCGCACACACACGGACTCTCTCTCTCACACTCTGATGACCACACACACACATACACACAAACATACACACACACACACACACACACACACACACACACACACACGCAGAGAGAGCAAACCTTCCCGCTGGAGACGGTAATCTGATGCGAGTATAGTTAGCATGATAGTAAAGTTTGCAATACTCTCTATGCTGGGAAGATAGTGCAGTTTACTGAGCAACACACTAGCATGGTGTGCACAGCTCTCCATGTTGGGCTGTCATCTTGTCCCAGTTTATGTTGTTTGTGGTGTTCTGTGAAGCAGATTCAGAATTTGATATAACAAACCATTTCAGCCGATCTGACAATGCCTTTATTCAATGTTCTCATTCTCGTAATTATATTCTCGAAGATCTCACTTCTCCAGTTAGTCCCAATGCCCTGTCTTTTTCCGCATATTCCACAATCTCCTCCCAGTTAATTAACTGTCTTTTTTCTGTCTTTAATGTGAATCTCTCTGTCCCTCTGTATCATTCCCGGGCCTTGGGTTTTGTCTCCCTAGTGTATCGAGTGCTGGCATTGTGTAGCTCAGAAATAATGAAATGGCGTGTGTCAGGCTGTTTTTCACTTCCCAGTATGTCCCATGTGATTGCCCATGGAGAGGCGTGTTTCAGAAGTTATGAGACACATCCTTGTAACTTGGACTGTACCTGTATTTGCCAACTCAGGTGACCTTGCGATCAGTAACACGGGGAAGCTCATTGAGTAAAGTACCAAGCATCTAAATTGTGTGACAATGCTGTCACTTTTTTTAAAAAAGGTTATTTCCTCTTTTCTTAACAAGACATCTTAAAGTCCAAACTGCCTACTGTAAACGGCTCAAGTAAATAACTTTTAGGGTTTTAGAGTTTTTAATAAATAGTAGTAACAATGGCCAGCTCGCACAGACCAGGCTTTCTCGTTCTTTTTCCTTACCAGGTGCTTGTGTCCCAGAAGGGTTGGAAGTTTTAGTAAATTATCCCTAGCTGCTGTTCTCTCTGAAGCTTCACTTGATGCTGTTTCCTCCTGGATTGGAGAACTGTATGTCTGAATGCTCCTTTTTACCATGGAGTGTGTTTAGGTGATGTTAGTATATTGGAACAGTTCATTTGTAGAAGGTATTGTATCCATTATTCAGTTAAGGTTTCCAATAGTTAAGTTATTCTAAAATCCTCTTCATTTTGTATGGATTATCATTAGAGTGTTTAAATTATTATGTTTTAATTAATGGTGAGTGGTTCGGCGAGTAGCATCATATCTGGAAATTCCACTTCGCATCTGCCTTTAAAATAAGAAAATGTTGGCATCCAAGCTACCTTCTTGAAATAGTTTGAGGCAGTCTGGTTGGTCTATAACAAACTGGGGACTCTTGTCTGGTTCTAAATCGATAATACCATATTGGGTGTAGAATTCCAATCCCTACAGTGTGCAAATAGGCCATTCGACCCAACAAGTCCACACCGACCCTCCGAGGAGTAACCTACCCAGACCCATTCCTCTACCCTATTATTACACATTTACCCCGACTAAGGTACCTAACCTACACATCCCTGAGAACTATGAACAATTTACCATGACCAATTCAACTGGCATGCACATCTTTGGATTGTGGGAGGAAACCAGAGAATCTAGAATAAGCTCATGCAGACACTGGAGAGTATGCACCGGGAGACTATTGGGTTCAAAGGTCGCGTATGGTAATTGTTCCGGATGTTGAATTCGTTTGGTTTAAAATGTGTTTTGTGTATAAAGATTCTTTCAGTCACTGAGAGTTCTCTGGGTGTGGAAAAGTGAAGTTGGGGGGTTTACAAAAGGTAATGAAGGCAAATATGTAGGAATTGGCAGACAAGCTGGAGTTGGGGTTGTGTTTGTCTGTGAGAAAATGAGAGATAATTACAGCTATAGCTCAGTAATTACATTTGGTGAAACTGCCATCAGACTCTTTGGAAATGGTTCGAATTCAATTTCAAATGAGGCACCTTGAACATGAGAAGGAATTGAAACCATTTAAATTAAAATGAGAAGTAGAAATAAAAGAAAAGAAAATGAAGAAGAAAGAGAGAAAAAAGAGAGAAGAAAAGAGAGTTTCAACTTCAATATTTAGCAATTAGAGAGGAAAGTTGACATAAAAGGCGGAGATGAAGGTAGATGGCAGGCTGGATGAGGAGGATAGTCAGGATGAGCAACCCTTTAGGAGCCAAAGGCTTGATGGGGATCTGTTTAAGTATGCCCCAGGCATTATCTAAATTTGATTAGAAGGATGGGGAAGCCTTTTTAATTTCATTTGAGAAAGTGGCTAAACAAATGCAGTGATCAGTTACCGTGTGGACTTAGTTGAACCACACAGAGCTGATAGGTATTTGCATCCCGAGTAGTAGAGGTATCTGGCCATTGTGGGGTGGTGAACAAAGCCATCTGAAATGCATATAAGCTTGGGCCAGAAGCCTACAGACAGCGTTTCTGGAATGCAAATCAAGCTGCCTCATTAAACGCACATTGAGTTTGAAAGAATCAAACAAAGTAATTTTGAAAGGTGCGGAAGGGCATTAAAAACAGAGCAAAACTATGGCACACTTAGAGAGATTCTTCTTTTGGAGAAGTTCAACAATTCACTTCCTGCAGTCGTGAGAACTCGTGTGGAAGAGCAGAGAGTTACAATGGCAAGATTAGAAGCTGAAATGTCTGATGATAATAATTTGGTTCAGAAATCAAAGTTTGGTTTCTGTGAGAGATTGAGAAGAATGTGCGAGATCTTCTTAAAACATATCCCTGTGAGAGTAAGGCTTACATGCCAAGGCCAGGAGTAGCAGGTAAAGGGTTTTCAGCATTAAGAGACACAGAAGCATATAATTCTTTAATGCTGAGACATGAGGAGCTATGTCATTCAGAAGGACTATTGGAGAGATGAGAAGTGCTCCATTATGTAATCAGTGGTTGGAGTGTCCAGTAGAAACATCAACAAATTAATTCCACAATGGGGAAGGAGGCCTTGAGCTCAGTGTTGGCATTACAATATTTCAGCATTTAAATTGCCACTAACATACCTGAGACAAATCTTTATCACTGATCGTGACCCCTTAACATTTTTGGAGACGTTCAGGCCAAAAAATACCAGTCTGTTGTGATTAAAACATTTACCTGTGAAAGTAAGTTTTATGAGTATAGGCCAGGAGTAGCAGGTAAAGAGGTTAGAGCATTAAGAGGTACAGAAACATGTAATTATTTTATGCTGAGAAATAAGTAGCTATGTCATTCAGAGGGACTATTAGAGAGATGAGAAGTGCTCCATTATGTAACGTGTGCTTGGAGCGTCCAGTGGAAACATCAACAGATTTATTCCACAATGGGGAAGAAGGCATTGAGAAGGTGTTGGTGGTACAACATTTCAGCATTTAAATTGCGAATAACATACATGAGACAAAACGTTATCACTGATCGTGGAACCTTAACGTCTTTTGGAGAAGTTTAGGGAGAAGAATACCAGTCTGTTTCAATTGAGCTTATTATTGCTGCCATTCAATTTGAAATTATACAGGTGACAGGGCGAGAAAACCTAAGTTTTGACACATTCTGGAGACGTGGATGAAGAAAGACAAAGGCATTCTATGGCAGGAGTAAAATGTCTGAAATCTAATCTCGTTGAGAACATTTATATACTCAGAGTCAATATAATATATATGCATTGCAGTCATAGAATCACAGAGTCAGAGAGATGTACAGCATGGAAGCAGACACTTCAGTCCATCCCGTCCATGCAGACCAGATATCCCAACCCAATCTAGTCCCACCTGCCAGCACCCGGCCCATATCCCTCCAAACCCTTCCTATTCATATCCCCATCCAAATGCCTCTTAAATGTTGCAATTGTACCAGCCTCCACCACATCCTCTGGCAGCTCATTCCATACACGTACCACCCTCTGGGTGAAAAAGTTGCCCCTTAGGTCTCTTTTATATCTTTCCCCTCTCACCCTAAACCTATTCCCTCTAGTTTTGGACTTCCCGACCCCAGAGAAAAGACTTTGCCTATTTATCCTATCCACGCCCCGCATAATTTTGTGAATATCTATAAGGTCACCCATCAGCCTCCGACGCTCCAGGTAAAACAGCCCCAGCCTGTTCAGCCTCTCCCAAAAGCTCAAATCCTCCAGCCCTTGCAACATCCTTGTAAATCTTTTCTGAACCTTTTCAAGTTTCACAACATATTTCCGATAGGAAGGAGACGAGAATTGCACGCCATATTCCAACAGTGGCCTAACCAATGTCCTGTCCAGCCGCAACATGACATCCCAACTCCTGTACTCAATACTATGACCAATAAGGGAAAGCATACCAAGCGCCTTCTTCACTATCCTATCTACCTGCTACTAATAAAGGAAGATTAGGAGGTCTAAAATGAATCCATCTTTGTATAATGATAGATCATTTTATTAAAGGTGGAGTTGTGAGGATGCTATCATTATAAAAAGGTTATTTTCTCTTGTTTTTTTAAGAGACATTTTAAAGGCGGAGGTGCCGAACTGCTGTCTGAACACAGTTTAAGGAAATAACTGAGGAGGCCTTTAGGTTTCATTAAATGGTGGTAACAATCGAAGGGCAGTGGGCAGCTCTCCCAGACCAGGTTTTCTCGTTTTGTTTTTAGCTGCAGCATTCAGAAGCTGCTGGAAATCCCAGCAGGGTTAGAAGTTCCAATACATGATCCCTAGCTGCTTTTCTGTCTGAGATGGTTGTTGATGTTGATTTCTCCTGGATCAAAAAACTGCATGTAAGAATCTGTATTTGAATATATCTTTGTGCCGAGTCGTGTATACCAAGAAGGTACGGTATCTACTGTTTGTGTAATTGTTCGACATATAAGCTATCCCAAAATGTTATTTTCTTTGATTGTATTTTTACTAAAGCATTTGAATAGATTATGTTCGGCTAAATGTCGAGTGCTTTGACCAGTCAGAACATATCTGGGAAGCACACTTCACATCTATATTCAAAATAAGGAAAGGTTTGGGTCTAAGTGGCCTTCTTAACATATTTTACGGGGATCTGGTCTGGTCCACAACACTTGTAGCCGAGGGGTTTCTGACTGACTCCTGTTATTGAAAAGTTAGTGGAAGTGCTGGGGATGGTGTGCTGGAGCTTGTGCTGTGAGCTGCCTCGGACATTCAGAGAAACCGGTGGATTTGGTGACCCAACTTTGGTTGGAGCCTGGGGACTATGGTAACACCATCTGGATGTGTAACATGAACACCAAATGGAACAGAGGCTGCAGACAGGGAAGCTCTGAAACCACGGAGTGAGTGTGTGTGGGGAAAGGGATCTGCTGTATCCACCCCGGATTTTCCAGGAACAGCTTCCCAAGCTCCACTTAACCCAGGAGCAGAGTGTGAGGGGACCCTGACTGAACAAGGACCTGGTCACAGAGCGGTGTCACCTCCTTAAACACGACCCACAGCTTCACGCCAGGGTGAAGACGGTGCTGCCAGTGGCTGTTAGGGTCACAGTTTCATTCAGCTTCTGTGATCCGAAACTTTCCAGGCAGGACGAGGTGACAGCTCCATCATCTCCCAATATCTCAACATCAATGTCACCATTCGGTGACAGAGGATGTATATGGTGGATGAGGTCAATACATTGCTTCTCCCTCAGCGGGAAGCTGCCAGGTGTATCCTTATTTTCCCAGTATAGTGGGATTCCCAAGATGTACATGGTATCCGCAGAGTCGCCATTACATGGGGAGAGGTAGAGGAACTGAAGGAGCTCTCACTCTATTAATGTTAAAGTGTGTACATGTACAATACATCATGTTGGTGAATACCCCTATCCTGAAAGCAGCCACAGTTCCTTCATTCAGAAGCAGGCAGCCATTCCCATCGTCTATGGGTTTCCATGTCGAAAGGAATAATTGTGTCTTGGATAAAAGCCGTCCCCTTGATACACGTTTCAAAACACCATCCCCACCACCAACCAAATACAACAAAATATTCCATGTGTACGGAGAGCAATGGGGTCACTTGCAGTGTCAAGGAGCAGACGATCAGGGATGGAGCAAAACCTCCCATGTCTGAACGGGTCTGAGTGAACCCCCCAGTATACAGTATCATTAAGTCCTGTAATCCCTCTCCATTTCAGTAACATACTGCCTTCTATTACTCCTGTAAATGAAATTACAGGTTATATTTTGTTGTATTGCACCTGCCAAATGATTATCCATTGCCTTTAACTTTCTGTATCTATTTGCAGACACTCCACCCTCTCTTGATAATTTAATCTCTTGCTTATCCAAGCGACATCACGAAACTCAGTATCTGTATATCTGTTCCAACCTCCTGATCATTGATATAGATTGTAAATAGTGGAGGACCCAGCACTGGTCACTGTGTGACTCCACTGGTGACGTTCTGTCAAACTGATTAAGACTGACTTATCCGGAGTGCCTCCTTCCTGTTTGATACACCGTCCTCCCCCTTTACAGTGTCACACGGTCGAAATGCTGAGTATGGACGAGGAGCATCAGTCAGGAATACAACCCCTCGAATCTGCTCCGCCATTGAATATAATCATGGCTAATGTTATCGCGGCCTCTGTTCCACTTTCCTGCTATCTCTCCATCCTAAGATACCTTCTTTGCAGGAATCAGTTGAAGGAACCATCTCTGCACTCCGTCCAATGTAACAATACACCTTCTTCATTGAGTAGAAAAAATCTTTACACACTACTCCAATGTGATCTCACTATGATCCTGTACAAGAGGTAGCAAAATATTTACCAGGCTGCTGAAAGGTTCCCACCCAGTTTAGAGTAGTCTCAGCTCTCTAGGGTAATACACAGCATTGTTGAAAATCATTGTCCTTCTCTACTCCACATGCATAACGGGAGATCTGGAGAAAATCTCACAATGATGCTTGAGAAGAGCATAAATAAAGTGGCGAGATGACCTCTAACATTAATTTTAATTAGAATCTCACCTTCGGGGAGGTGTCAGAGTACTGGAGAACAATTAATACCATTCCACTTCACAGTAATCATGATTTGGAAATGCCGGTGTTGGACTGGAGTGTCCAAAGTTAAAAATCACGCAACACCAGGTTATAGTTCAACAGGTTTAATTGGAAGCACACTAGCTTTCGGAGAGCTGCAACTTCATCAGATGATTGTGAAGGACAAAATTGCAAGGCACCGCATTTATAGCAAAAAATTACAGTATCATGTAACTGAAATTAGACATTGAAAAAGACCTTGATTATCTGTTGAGTATTTCATCTGTTCGAATACCATGATAGTTTAGCTTCTTCTGTGTGTAAATCAAAAAAAAATTTAAAAAGTTGCATTCTAAGGTTAACTGTAACAATTGGGTTAGCTAGACAATATGTCGAAGGTGTTAGCACCCTGTGTTCTCTGTCTACGCCATGATGTTAAGATCAATTCTAATCTAAAAAGTCAGATAACAGAGTTTTACTGTATTCATGCAGTTTTTGAGCAAAGTACAAAAGTAACTCTGCAAGTATAAATTCACCCCCCAAAATGTATGTGTGCCCCCCTGTGGGTCTTTGTGTCTGTCTGTGCGTATGTCTGTCTGGCTTGGGGGTTGTGAGTGTGAGGGAGTTTGTATATGTGTGTGTAGTGAGTGCAGTGTGCCTTAATTATGTGAGGGGGTGCACGTGTGAGTGTGAGAGTGTGTGTGTGTGTGGGGTGGGGATTTGAGAGTGTCTGTCAGAGAGGATATATGTGCCTGCATGAGTGTAGAGTGGTCTAAATCTCTGAGAGGATGCATGTATGAGTATGGGAGCATGTGTGTCTGTAAGGGTGTGTGCGAGTGTCTGTGTGCGTGTCTGTGTATATGTGTGTCCGTGTGTGTGTATGTGTGTATAGGAGTGCCTGTGTGTGTGTGTGTGTGTGTGTGTGTGTAGGTGTGCCTGTGTGTGTATATAGTGCAATGGTGATCACCTGTAATGTGACATGAACTCAAGGTCCAGGTTGAGGCCCTCCCTATGGGTACCGAACTTAGCTATCAGCCCCTGCTCGACCACTTTTCGCTGTTGCCTGTCCCGAAGTCCACCTTGGAGGATGGTCACCCGAAGGTCCGAGGCTGAATGTCCTGGACCACTGAAGTGTTCCCAATTGGGAGGCAACACTTCTGGTCTGTTGAGTGTTATGCGGTGCCCAATCATCCATTGCTGTAGTCTTTGCTTGGTTTTCCCAATGTATCATGCCTCATGGCATCCTTGCCTGCAACGTATAAGATAGACAACGTTGGCTGAGTCACATGAGTACATGCCACGTACATGGTGGGAAGTGTCCTCACATATAATTTTGATACCCATGTCTACACTCTGACACGTCTTGCAGCGCCTACCGTGACAGGGTTGTATGGAGTTGTCCTGAAAGCTGGGCAGCTTGTTATGAACAATGATCTGTTGGAGGTTTGGCGGTTATTTAAAGGCAAGTAGTGGAGGTGTGGGGTAGGTCTTGCCGAGGTGCTCATTCTCATTGATAATGTGTTGCAGGTCACGAAGAACATGGCGTAGTTTTTCAGCTCCTGGGAAATACTTAACAACGAATGGTACCCTGTCGGTTGCCACAGCAAGGAACCATAATGACCTCCTCAGGAGACAGACACGTGCTGCAACCGACAGGGTACCCTTCATTGTTCAGTAATTCCCAGGAGTTGAAAAACTTCACCATGTACTTCTTGACCTGCAACACATTATCAATGAGAATGAGCACCTCACCACGACCTTCCCACACCTCCAAAGTTTTCCTTTAAACAACCGCCAAACCTCAAACAGATCATTATTCATAGCACATTGCGGAGCTTTCAGGACAACTCCATACAACCCTGTCACGGTAGGCGCTGCAAGACGTGTCCGATTGTGGACATGGATACCACCATTACACGTGGGGAAACCTCCCACCATGTACGTGGCAGGTACTCATGTAACTCAGCCAACGTTGTCTATCTTATACTTTGCAGGCAACGATGCCCTGAGTCATGGTACATTGGGGAAACCGAGCACAGGCTATGGCAATGGATGAATGGGCACCGCACAATAGTCAACAGACAGGAGGGTTCCCTCCCAGTTTGGAAACACTTCAGTGGTCCAGGACATTTGACCTCGGACCTTCGGGTGACCATCATCCAAGGCGGAATTCGGGAGAGGCAACAGCGAAAAGTGGCCGAGCAGGGGCTGATAGCTAAGTTCCATACTCATAGCGAGGGCCTCAACCGAGACCTTAGGTTCATGTCACACTACAGATGACTACCATTTCACTATACACACACACACACACTCACACCAACATAGAGCCACTCCTATACACACATATACACATGGAACACACACACTCCCACACTCAGACATGCATCCTCTCAGAGACTTAGACCACTTCACACTCATGCACACACATATATCCTCTCTCTCATCGACACTCACAACCCACACCCCAGACACACACACATGCCCACACTCACACATACACCCCCTCACAGATTTAAGACATTCTACACTCACTACACATATATATACACTTTCTCTCACACTCACAACCCCCAACCCAAATAGACACACACACACACAGACAGACACAAATATCCACACACACACCAATTGTTACATTTAACCTGAGAAAGCAACTTTTAATATTTTTTTTTGATTTACAAATGAATGAATTGAAACTATCATGGTATTCGAACAGATGAAAGACTCAATAGACAATCAAGGTATTTTTCAATGTGTAATTTCAGTTACATCACACTGTAAATTTTTGATATAAATTCTGTGCCTTGCAATTGTGTCCTCCACAATCACCCGATGAAGAAGCGACGGTCCGAAAGCTAGTTTGCTTCCAGTTAAACCTGTTTGACGAGAACCTGGTGTTGTGTGATTTTTAACTTCACAGTATGGGTGGTAGAGATAGACCAGGGAACTATAGGCGAACGAGTATTAAATCACTGTTAAGGAAACTACTGGAGAAAATACAGAAGGAGAAAATTGAGCTCCAGTCAGAGTAGCAAGGTTTGATCAGGGATAATCATCATGATTTTATCAGAAGAAAGTCACATCTAATGAATTTGATTGAATTAGTTTGAGGAGGTCGTTTATTTAGTTTTGCAGCAAGGTCTTTGAGAAAGCCCAATATGGGAAAATTTAAAATAAAATAAAGTCTCATGCAATCAAGGCTAACGTGACAAGTAACAACGAAAAGTTTCTTAGTGTCAGGAGACAGAGGGTGGTGGGATAAGGCTGTTTGTGTGACTGGTGACCAGTGTCTCCTGGTGTACCACGGGGATCAGTGCTGTGTCCCTTATTATTTGTGGTATTTATAAATGGTGTAGATGTGAATGAAGGGGGTGGGTGAAGGGGGTGGGGTTTGTGATAAGTAAGTTTGTGTTTGCCCGCTTGGTTGGCAGTGAGGAGAAAGGTCTTATGTTACAGGAAGATACAGATGGAATGGTCAGGTAGTCAGATCAAGGGCAGATGGAACGTAACCCTGATAAATATGAGGTGATACACTGTGGAAGAAGGAACCAGACAGGGGAGTGCTCAATGAATGGCAGCATATTGGGAAGCTCAGAGGGTGCTTCTTCACTCATCACTGAATGGGACTGAGCAGGACTAGTTAAGAACCGGACCTTAGGTGTAGCGTTTATCAATCGGGGCATAGATTATAAGAGCTATACAGGGCTTTGGTTAGGCCAAGATGTAGTACTGCATGTAGCTCTAGAAGCCACTTAAAAGGAAGAATATGGTTGTACTGGATGGTATGCAGAGAAGATTCACCAGGATGTTCCCTGTGATGGAGCATATCAGCTATGGAGAGAAGCTGGCTAAGCTCGGGTTGTTCACATTGGATCAGAGAAGGCTGAGGGGGATGTGATTCAGAAGGAAAAGATTATGAGAAGCATGGACATGGATGGGTAGACAGCAGCTGTTCCTTTTAGTCAGAGAGTCGAGAACAAGTGGGCACACTTCTAAAGTGAAGTGTTTGAGAATTAGAAGGAATTTGAGGATTCTTGTTCGCCCAGAGGCTGTTGGGGTCTGGAATGCACTTCCTGAGAGCGGAGTTATCACAGGTAACCTCACAACCATCAAAAAGTCCTTGAACGTGCACGTGGACGTGTCATAACATTCCCTGCTATGGGCCTGGCGTTGGAAAGTGGGACTAATATAGATCGTGCTGTATTTCTGTTGGTCTATGCTCTTGTGAGTGTATGGTGTGGAAGGTCAATTATGGAGTAGCTAAAGGCAGAAATTGTTGGGTTTCTGAAGAGTATATTCACAAGGGTTATAAGAGTGAACTGTAATAGCTTGTCAAATCATATCAATGTGAGAAGTATGAGAAAACAAGTGCGGATTCCTTACAATCTGAAACCAGAGAATGGGCAAAGGAGAACAGGGAAATGGCAGTACTATGAAACTTCAGTTCTGTCTTCACAGAACTTTCTAACAATACGAGAAAAACCAAATCGGGTGTGGAAAAGGGTTCTAGAACATGGAACATAGAACACAGTAAATCAAAGATTTAGGAGAAATTATTGGGACTGAAAGTAATGGTCAGAAACAAGAGTAACACGGATTTAGGAAATGGGGATTATGTTTGAGAAACGGTCTGGGAGACAAGTATTTGGTTTTTCAGGAAAATTTTGGGAAAGCTAATTTGCAAAATAAAATCTGAGTGGATTGGGGCGAATATATGGCCATGTTTCTAGAATGGGACAGCTGGCAGGAAACAGTGAATCGAAATAACCAGACTCATCAAGCAACAGCCTGACATTGTCTGTAAGGTACGATTCAGTGAGTATGACTATATCCCAGACACACCATCACCTTCCCCGGATATTTCCTGTCTCACCAGCAGAAGAGACAGAGAACAGCCAGGGAATTCCTAGAGGAATGGCACTCATCCTCAGATTCAAACATTAAGCACATCGACATGGACCCAATATACCAACCACTGCAGCGGACAGCTGGAACTGACAACCGGAAGCGGCAGATACAAATCACTATAATTGCCAGAGGAATGATCACAGAAGCGCATCACAGGAGGTCCCCAAGCACTGAGGATGTCACCTAGATAGGGAACGAAACATCTGCAACACAAATCCCCAGCTCGGCGAACAGAACCAAAACAACGAGCACCCGAGCTACAAATCTTCTCACAAACTTAGAACAGACACAGCAGAAGTGGCAGCGCAATCGGATACAATTGGAAAGGAATTGCTCTGGGAGTCCTCAACAGTGAATCCGTATCCCATGAAGTCTTATGGTGTTAGTTTACCTTTGTGAAAGAAAACCTCCTGCTGATTACGATGTACCAACCTCCCTTAACTGATGAATCAGTACTCCTCCATGCTGAACAACACTTGGAGGAAGCCCTGAGCGTAGCAAGGACACAAATTTGTACTCTGGGTGGGGGATTTCAATGTCCACGACAACGTGGGGCTCAGCTGCAGCATTACTGATCGAGCTGGTGGGGTTCTAAAGGATATAACTGCTAGACTGGGTCTGCCACAGTTGGTGAAGGAACTAACAAGAGGGAAGAGACATATTTGACCTCATCCGTACTAATCTGCCAGTTGCAGAAGTATTTCTCCATGACAGTATCTGTAAAAGTGACCACCGCATAGTCATTATGGAGACAAAGTCACACCTTCACATTGAGAATAGCCTCCATCATATTGGGTGGCACTGTCACCGGACTAAATAGGACAGACTTCGAAGAGATCTAGCAGTTCAATTCTGGGTTTCCATAAGGTGTTGTGAGTCATCAATTGTACAACCTCATGGCCTGGCATATCTCCCTTGCAACAATTACCATCAAGCCAGAGGATCAACCCTGGTTCAATGGAGTGTGCAGGATGGCAGGAGCAGCACTGGGAATACCTGAAAATGAGGTGTCAGCCTGACGAAACCACCACACAGGACAACTTGTGCGCCAAACAGCATAAGCAATCAGTAATAGAGAGAGCTATGTGATCCCAAAAGCAACGGATCAGATCTAAGATCTGCAGTTCTTTCACATCTCGTCGAGGAATGGTAGGGACAATCAAACAAGTCATTGGAGGAGGATATTCCACAAATATCCCCATCCTTAATGATGCAATAGCCCAGCACTTCAGTGCAAAAGATAAGGTTGATGCATTCACAACAATCTTCAGTCAGAAATGCTGAGTGGATGATCCATCTTGGCCTCCTTCAGTGTTCCTCAGTAATTCAGTTACCAGTCATCAGCAATTCCATTTAGTCGACGCAATGTCCAGAAACGGTTGTAGACACTGGATACTTCAAAGGGTACATACGCTGACTACATTCTGGCTATAGTACTGAAAACCTGCGCTCGAGAACTTGCCACGTCCCTAGCCAAGCAGTTCCCATACACTTGCAACAACAACATTTACCTGATTGTGTGGAAAAGTACCCAAGAATCTCCTATACATAAAAAGCAGAACAAATCCAATCCAGCCAATTACCAACCCATCAGTCTACTCACAATCATTAGTAAAGTGATGGAAGGTGTCAGTCCTTTCAAGCAGCACCTGCTCAGCAACAACCTGGTCAATGACGGACAGTTTGGACTCTACCAGAGCCACTCAGCTCCTGACCTCATTACCTCAAACATGGACAAAAGAGCTGAATTCCAGAAGTGGGGTGAGAGACACAGGGCTTTAAATCAAGGCTGCCTTCGACCAAGTGTGGCATCAAGTGGCCTTAGCAAAACTGCAATCAATGGATATCCGGGTCAAACTCCTCGCTGGTACGAATCATACCTGACACGTAGGAAGATGGTCATGGCTGATGAAGGTCAGTCAACTCATTTCCAGGACAAGTCTGTAGGAATCCCTTGGGCAGTGGCTTAGGCCCAAGCGTCTTCAGGTCTGCTTCATCAATGGCTTGCCTCGATTATAATGTCAGAAGCGGGGATGCTCGCCAATGATTGCACAATGTTCAGCAACATTTGTGGCTCCACAGATACTGAAATAATCCATGTCCAAATGCGACAAGATCTGGACAGTATCCAGACTGACATGTGGCAAGTAATATTGAAACCACACAAATGCCAGACTCTGACCATCACCACTAAAATACAATCTAAAAACTGCCCCTTGGCATTCAATGGTGCTACTATCACTGAATCCCCCAGTATCAAAATCCTGGGGGGTAATCATTGCTCAGAAACTCACTGGACTCGCCCACAGTAACGACAAGAGCAGGTCAGAAGCTATGGATACTGCGGCGAGTAACTCACATCCTGACTTCCAAAAGTCTGTCCATCATCTACAATGCATTAGTCAGAGGTGTTATAGAGTACTCCCCATTTTCCTGGATGATTGCAGCCCCAGCAACATGAAGAAGCTTGATACCATCCAGGACAAAGCAACGAGTTTGAGTGTCGTTTCATCCACAATGCTCCACCATCAACGCCCAGCAGCAGCAGCAGTGTTTTACTAACTACAAGTTGCACTGAAATGATTCACCAAAGATCCTCAGACACCATCTTCCCAACTCATGACCACGTCTATCCAGAAGGACAAGAGCAGCAGCTGTATGGGAACACCACCATCTTCAAGTTCCCCTCCAAGCCAATCACCACCCTGACTTGGAAATCTATCAGCGTTCCTTCACTGTCCTCCTCCTTTACCGGTGTTTCTGTGTAGTCTGTGGGAAAATTGTCACAAACTCTCAGATGTTAGGAAGGAGGTCTCTGCAGGGGCGACAGGATTGTGTTTACCGTCCCTTTTCCAATACCGAGGCTGCTGCCGGGTGTTCTGTCTAGTTTTATCCTTTAAGACCTCGGATTAGTTTGATACAATAGAGTGCTTTGCTTGGCCGTTTCAGAGACCATTGAAGAGTTTATCACATCTCTGTGTGTCTGGAGTCACTTTTAGGCCAGATCAGGAAAGCACGGGAGATTCACTTCCTGAAAGTCCATGGGAGAAGCAAATTCGTGTTTACAATCGACATTGGCTTCAAGGTCACTGTTACTGACACCAGATTTTGCATCTTAATATTTTATTAATTATTTTTAATTTCCAGAATCTGCCAGAGCATTTGTCTGGTCTGGATTAGTAATCCAGCGACATCTCCACATTAGCACCATCTCCACATGGGGACCTATTGGAAACCACACTGAGCAGGTTATTTCTGTGCTGCTTGACTACTCTGTCAAAAATAACTCCCACCAATTTGTCTATCGTGACTACTGAGGCAGTAGTAATTGGTCAGATTGTAATTATTCTCCTCTTAGGGGACTGGACATAGCTGAGTAATTTTCCCCATTGCCAGGGAGATGTCAGAGTTGGAGCTGGAATGAAACAGCTTCCCCAGGGACACGACTTATTGTGCAGCACAGGTCTTCAGTCCCATTGCAGGAATGGGGTCAGGGCCCATTACCTTTGTCGTATCTACTGTGTTCAGCTGTTTCTTCATCTCACGTGCATCGAATAGAATTGATTAAAGACTGGCATCTGTGATTCTGCGGGCATCATGGCGATGGTGAAGTTGATCGTCGACTCAACACTTCTGGCTGAGGATCGGGCAGATATTACATTTTTGACTTTTACACTGATGCGTTGGTCTGTTCCATTATCTACAATGGGGATGTTTGTGGAGTCCTTTCCTCCAGTCATTTGTTTAATGATCCATTACCACTTATGACTGAATGTGGCAGGACTGCAAAGCTTCGATCAGATCTGTTGCTCAGGTGTGATAACATTAATGGGTTAGCATCAGGTTTAGGTTCACATGGTTCTGACCCTGACATGTTCACCCACAGTCATTACTGAAACATAGATCGTGTTGATTGTAATGGCAGACTAAGGAGCTTATCCCTGGGCAAAATGTTACAGGTGGTGGTTGAATAGTGTTCTGCTTCTCCTGCTATTGTGGTTTACAGCATTCCGTGAATACGCAGTTTTGAGCTGCAATATCTGAAATGCAATTCTAATGTCTGTCCCCTAGTTCACATCGAGACTCTTTCACCCATCAACCCTGTACTCAGTGACCGACTCTGGTTTCTGATGTGGTAACACTTTCATTTTCATATTCTCACTCTGCTGAGGTCATGCTCCTAATCTGACACAATCCATCAAAAAAAACTAATTTTAATTTAATTGTTTAATTCATCTGAATCTTTTTCCTTGAGTAATACCATCGTCTGTGTTTAAATTGAATGTGTTTCCATATGTTTCTCTCCCTGACCATGATTAAGAGCTCTGTCGTGTCACTGATACCGGCCTTATGTATTTTCAGAGCCAAGGAACTCTTTGGATTCCCAATCATCTTCACCACATTGTATGTTTTTCTCATTTGTTTTGATGCCTTATCACTCATGGCTGGCTTGTCCTCCCATGAGTACATTTCACCCTTTTTGGGAGAGTTTCATATATCCTCTGAATTATCCAGCATAAATTCCTGCCATTGCTGCTCCATGGTCATCCCTACTCGGCTCCCCTTCGAATTTACTCTGGCCAGTTCCTTCCTCATGTCTTTGTTGTGACATTGCTCAATTATAATCACATTACATCAAAAAGAGAGCAATAGATATAAACTGAAAGAAGAATTTTTGAGAGATGGGACATAAAGAATAATTGGCAAATTTCTTAACTAGATACAAAGAGAGAACGAGAGAGAGGATATAGACGAGGAAATGTGAAAAATTAGAAAACTAGATTATTGAAAGAAGTAGATGTACATCCCTCAATGTTTTGGTAATTCCGGTGTGCTGTAGTCCTTTGTACAGTACATGTACAACATAGGAATCTGTTCAAATGCTGGGTCTGATGCCAGAATTTTAATCTCCAATAATACGACAGACACTAGCTTTGGAAAGAACCCAGCAGGCCAATATACTGAATTCCCTGTTGAAAATGGATTAACTGAAGTACGTTGCGATACCACAAGCAAGAATTTAAAACACACATCCTGATAAGAATGAGAGTATAGTGTAGAGAATTCCAGAAAAAGGAGGGAACATTGAGAGAAGGGGAACATATCACATTAGCTGAGCATGAAGTAATGTTTCATCAATTTTATACATCATGTGCATCATTTTTCGATAACTGTGTCTCTGTTATTCATTTAGAATGTGTTGTGCACACATGAAAAATATCTGCACACACATTGATTAAACAATGTATACAAAATCATTTTTTCGACATTGAAATGGTCCTGTTGTCATGCTACCAGGATGCATGAACACCAACTGGTCACCAAAAGACACGACCCACTATCACTATGTTCCATAATACAGAAAAGGAAGGGCACCATTTTGACTGTAACAACACACACATACGAAGACACGCCAGGACGTTCTTAGAGGAATGGCATTGTAACCAGAAGTCCATCAGTAAAAACATCAATTTATATCCTATCGACCTTATCTTGTAATAAAGAAAACTGGAAATAACATCACCCACCTTAAGAAACTAAGGCCTTTTAATAGAGAGGCGGGACATACCACCAGCATTTCAGCGGAGATGCTCACTGATGATGTCACCTAGTCATGGTGACGAAACGTCCGAAAGCAAACCTTCAAGTTCAGCGAGCTAACATGCATACATAAAAAGTGTTATTTGTAATTAATTAGTGGAATTTAGGAGTTCTCTGTCACCCACGTTTCAAAAGATTATGATGTGAGATTAGCGTTTCTGGGTGTGTGGTTTTAATTAACAGAGGGGTTCGACATTGATGTCATAACAGTTTGGGGCCTTGCCATATGGGATTTGGACCGACTTGAACAGATTTGGGGTACAAAAGGTCCCAGAAGATTCCAACACGTGGCAATTATTGAACTAGATCTTCAAATAAAACCGGTGAGAAAATTCATTTAACTCTGTTAACTTGTGGTCGGTTCAATTAAAACTGAGAGAAATGGCTTTTAACATTACTAAAGAGGTTCCCAAGTTTGCCAAAGAAGTTTAGAAAGGCAGAAGACGGAATATATTTAGAATTAGCAAATAAATTAGAATTGGGTTTAACCAGTGACAAAAGGAAAGCTTTAATTGTAATGGAGATGGTCAAGTACTTTGGTGTGTGAGAGAAACAGGCAACTGCAGTAGAGTTAGAAAAGACTTAAATTACAAATGCACGGTTTGTGAAAATTTGTAGCTCAGGTTGAGTTTTAGGGTGTAGGTTTGCTCGCTGAGCTGTAGGATTGATATCCAGACATTTCATTACCTGGCTAGGTAACATCATCAGTGGCGACCTCCAAGTGAAGCGAAGCTGTTGTCTCCTGCTTTCTATTTATATGTTTGTCCTGGATGGGGTTCCTGGGGTTTATGGTGATGTCATTTCCTGTTCGTTTTCTGAGAGGTTGATAGATGGTATCTAGATCTATGTGTTTGTTTAGGGCGTTGTGGTTGGATCTATCCTGGGACAGGCTAAGCAAAGACATGCCAGAGAATTCCTAGAGGCCTGGCACTCCAACCATTTGTATTTTCACTCTTTCTGACATGTTACTCAAGAGCGAGATAATTTGTGGAATTAGGACAGAAATTAAGGTTGGGGACAGAAACATCAAGATTGGAGAACTAACAGTAAGAGTGAGTGACAGAGTGTCAGTCCCAGGAATACAGTGTGTTCTTGTGAATGATTTAATAGGATCCAATGTGGGAGAGTCACCCCTTGTGGTGGAGAAGTCAAATAAAAACTAGGGAACTGAGGAGTTAAAGGAAATATACCCAGGAATTTTCCAGACTGTGTAGTAACAAGATCCCACTGTCATAAGCAGAATGGACAAACGAAAGAAAAAGACAAAAGAGTTGATGTTCAGTTAACTGACCCCCTGTTTGATGTAACGGTGCAGGAAAAACCTGAACGTGGAGAAAAACGGTAGGTTAGTGCAGAAGGGAAATGGGCCGAAGTGCACCAGATTGTGTTATTGGTCGCATACCGTGTTACGGGTAGCACATCAACTAACTGCAGGTGGTCACCTAAGTTTACGGAAGACTGAAGCTAAACTACATAAGCAATTCTAGTGGCCTGGAATGCACAAGGACGTGGTTATTTTTTGTTGTACATGTAACACATGCCAAATGGTAGATAAGTCACAGGCAGTAATAAAACCAGCACCTTTGTTGCAAATTCCTGCATTCGAAGAAGCTTTCACGTGGGTTGCGATTAATTGTGTAGCTTCCCTTTCTAAAATAAAAATAAAAGAAACCAATATTTGCTGAGCATAATGGATGTGTCTATCAGATTTAAAGAGGCAATTCCATTATGGAGTGTTAAGGCAAAAAGTGAAGTGCAGGAGTTGGAAGCTTCTTTTACTCGCTGTGGGCTCCGCAGAGAGATTCAGTCAGACCAAGGGTCTCATTTTACCGCTCAGCTGTTTTAGGAAGTCATGGATAGCTTAGACATACAGCACTTTAAATCAAGGGCGTCCCATCCTGAATCCCATTGAGTATTGTAAAGTTAGCGTCATACGCTGAAGACCATGTTAACATCGTACTGTCAGTATTGGCCAAATGATTGGGACAAAGGTGTCACATTAAATTGCTTATCATCAAAGATACCCGAAATAAATCTACTCAGTTTACTTCCTTTGAGTTAATTTTCGTACATGAAGTGAAGTCTTTTGAATTGAATTAAATCTAAATTGACAGGACCAAAGTCGGAGATCTCACACTTGGACTATGTATGTGAGGTGAGGGAGAGATTAGATGGAGTAGGTGAGTTAGCGCAACAGCACCTGAAGAGGGCACAGCATTGAATAAAGCAGATATAAAACTCTGAAACAGCGGAGAGTGAAGCAGGTAGGGATGACGTATTAGTAGTTTAAATAATGCTCAGGATACCAGAAGCCAACTGAATTTGAATATTATTGTTCCGACACCTGGAAAGCAATCAAATTATGAGAATTATTGTACCATGGGGAGGATATAAACCCAGCATTTTGAACACTAGGGGAAGAGCCACTGCCATCCAACAGCAGAGTAACTGCTGCAGAGCAGGAGTGCGAACTGTCCCTCTCAAAAGCACTCTCTATCAAAGATACATGTTCATGTCAAACCTACTTGCAGTAAAACAAAACGTGATTTGGGGATCAGCGGCTGGAAGAATGAACACAACGGGGAAGATAGAGACTGTGTGGTCTTGAGATTGCAAGGTTTAATATGTGGGTTGGTAGAATAGCATATTTTTATGGAGTTGGAAACAGATAGTAAGTTGCTAAGAAAAGAGGGTCTTGTATTTTTGAACAGCTGTTGTTTAGTGTTCACTCTTGACGTTAGCAAACTAATTTGTGAATGTTTGTTTAAATAGTGGAAGTAGGAGATATGTGTCACTCATATTTTAACAGATTACGAGGTGAGGCGAGCTTTTCTGGGTGTTTGGTTTGAATTAACAGAGAGGTTCGATTCCACCTTGTAAATGTCCATCCAAGCTAACCCCATTTCCCTGCAGTTGGCCCATATCCTTCTCGTCCTTTCCCATCCACATATTTACCCAAATGCTTTTTAAATGTTGTTAATGTACCACCCTCAACCTCATCTGCTGGTAGCTCATCCACGTACCAGCCTTCTGTGTAAAGAAGTGGCTCCTCAGATTCCCTTTTATTCCTTCCCCTCTCAACGTAAACTGATCCCCTCTAATCCTTGATTCTCTAAAGTTTGGAAAAAGACTGAGAGCATTCGCCCTATCCATGCCCCTAATGATCCTATGCAGCTCTATAAGGTCCCCCCTCAGTCTCCTACACTCTATTGGAAAGGTCCTAGCTTGTCCAACGTCTCCCTATAACTCAGGCCATGGGGTCCTGGCAACATCCATGTTAATTTCTTCTGCACGCTTTCTAATTTCATTAAATGCTCCCTAATACAAAGTGACAAAAACTGAACAGAATGCTCCAAGTGCGGCCTTACCAAAGTTCTGTATAACTGCAGCATAACTTCCCTACTTCCATATTCAATGTACGGCCTGTTGAAAGTCAGTGTGTCAAATGCCTTCGTCACTGCCTTGCCTACCTGTGACTCCACTCTCAGAGAACCTTGCATCTGAACGCCAAGGTCTCTCTGCCCACTACACCCCTTAAGGTCGTCCCATTCACCATGAAACTGCTACCTTGAGTTCAGTTTCCAAAATACAAGACACCATGCATCTATATTAAATTCCATTTGCCATTTCTCGGCCCACTTCCATACCTGATTAAATTCCTGCTGCAATTTCTGATAAACTTCCTCACTGATCACACTACCAATTATATTAGTGTCATCTGCAAACTGACTAATCATGCCTTGTACATTCTCAACCAATTCATAGATAATAAACAGCAATGGACCCAGCTCCGGTCTGACAAGCATTCTTCCATTAAACCCCCTGCTTCCTACCATCAAGCCAACTGTGTATTCAATTGGCCAGTTCCCCCAGAATTCCACGTGATAGAACCTTCCAGAACATGTGGAAACATATCAAAGGTCTTACTGAAACCCATAGAGACTACGTTTACCGTTCGGCCCTCATCAACCTTCTTGGTCACTTCATCAACAAACTCTAACAAATTTGGGAAGCGTGATCTCCAACTCACAAGTCTATGCTGACTGCTCCAAATATAAGTAATGGGTGTAAGTAATGGGTGCAGTCAATGGTATGCTGTCCTTCATTGTAAGATGATTCAAGTTCGTAAGTAATGCCATCTTCCTGCTGTTGTAGAGCCTTGCTGAGAGAGTGGTTGGGACACTCTCTACAGATTTGATCTCCTTTGTACCGAATGATCTCCTTACCACAGACACGCATGATGGTATCACGAGGATAGAGTGAAGAAGCTGAGTGTTTAATCAGTAGAGCTTTGAAAGAAGAAGAAATGGTGACGCTAAACACGAGAAGTGGCAGCGATCACTTATTTCCAAAAGTCACACTGATCGGGTGAGAAATTCCATACTTTACCCAGGATTGATTGGTTTGATTTATTGTCACATGTACCTCAGTACAGGGAAACACTTTATTTTTGAGCAGTGGAGGCAGGTCATAGTAAGCATGGCCAGACAGATCATAGGGTGGAAATAGACTTGGACAGAGTAAGGCACACAGGTTACACTGAATAGGACGTGCACTAGACACGATCAACACGAACAAGATCAGCATTATTTGAACTTAGAGAGTCCATTCATCAGTCTAACGTGACTTTCCTAATAGTTTATATGCCTAAATTAACTCGCCCCTCGTTATTGGGCAGTCGGCGTGTAAACCCTGTACTCAACGTCATGTTGCTCACAATCCCCAACAGCAGCCACAATACCTTCCATCTGAAACAGGTAGCCATTCCCACCAGCTTCCGCCCTACATAGAGAACACCAGGCTGTCTTTTCAGAGATGATTATTGCCTTCTTGTGACTTCAAACAAGATGTATGGCTTCCCTCCTCACCACTGAAAAACTACGTTAAAGTCCCACGTGTGTATCATGACTGACGGAGCTACGAGGAACAACGTGGAGCAGTCTGTCTGTGCAGCCTCTGCTCCACTTGGTCATCATGTTAGAGCATCAATTAGGAGACAGCGAGGACTGCGGTTGCTGGAGATCAGAGTAGACAGTGGTTTGCTGGAAAAGCACAGCAGGTGAATCGACGTTTCCGGCATAAGGTATTCATCAGGAATCAGTATCAATTACCTCATTCTGCCCCTTTGTAAGTGCATTGAGGTGGGAATGTCCTCCTACCGTTCCTGTGTAAGTGACTCAAGGGACTGAATGGCTTCTTCCTAGTCTGATTGGACAGGGCCAAAGGCCTGACTGGGTTATCCCTGGTTCCTGTTTAACGGCTCGATGTGCCGACAAGTGTGATGATGCTGCAGCTTTAAGAGGTTATTTTGTTCTGGTTTCTTTTAAGCGAGAGATTGAACGATCGTTACAAAGCTGGTTAGTTAAGACCACTTGAGTAACAGCTAGGGAGGCCTTGGGTTTATTTTAATGCAGCCTGAATGAGTGTGATAAGCTCTCACATAATAGGATCTCCGGGTTTTGCTTTGTCAGTAACATCAGAAACTATTGGGGTCTCCACAGAGTTGGAAGCTTCAGTGACTATCTCCTGGCAGCTAACCTTGCTGACATTTCTCTTGATGCAGTTTTTAATTTCTGGACTGGAGAGATATTTGTGACATTCTGTGTCTGAATTTTCCTTTTTGCCAAGGGCTGTGTTTAAAGGATTTTCCTATATTGGAACAGTTCATTAGTAATAGTTGATGTGGTTCTTTTCGCCCAGATGGGAACTTGTGTTGCAGACGTTTCGTCCCCTGTCTAGTTGACATCGTCACATTCAATCAATAAGCACATCGATCTGGACCCAATATACCGGCCAGTGCAGCGGACAGCTGGAACTGACAACCGGAAGCAGAAGATACAAACCACTATATCTGCCGGAGGAAAGATCACAGAATTGCTTCACAGGAGTCCCCCAAGCCCTGAGGGTGTCACCGAGACAGGGACGAAACGTCTGCAACACAAATTCCCAGTTCGGCAAACAGAACCGCAACAACGAGCACCCAATCTACAAATCTTCTCCCAAACTTGAATTAGTAATAGTTCCTAAATCTGTTATTCTGTTAACTTGTCCAATAGAATTACGTTATTCTGAATTCCTCTTTCTTTGGTTTTATTTCATCTTTCGTGTTAAAGTAAATGGCATTTTGCATCACACCGAGTAGTTTGACCAGTCACTCTCTATCTGGAACCGACAGTTTACATTTTCTTTAAAATAAGAAAACGTAAGAGCCTCGGCTACGCCTTCAAATATTGTTGAGGAGCTTTTGTGCGGTCAATCACACTAGACTCCTTCTCTTCATGAGTAATAGGCTGGAGGCACTGAATGGGCTGTCCCTGTCCTTCTCCAATAGTGTGAATGGGCCGAATGACTTACTCATATTCCTGTGAAACCAGCGTGAGGTGCGGAATGAACTCTTATTTTACTGGGGCAATGTGCAGTGACAGGCAATCTTTTTACATGAATGTTATTGACTCTTTAAAAGCACAAGCCTCAATAGAGTTTGGGTCCTGCTGCACATGGACACAGACCAGTTCAGGACCTGACGGGGGCGTCAGATTATTCTAAACATTGTGGAATCTTCAGTGACCATCCCCACTTCTGATCTTATGGTGGGAAGGGTGAGGGTGGGGAGACATTGATGAAGCAGCTGAAGATGTTTGTGAAGAGGAAGCTACCCTGAGGATTTCCCACAGAGGTGACCCAGGACTGAGATGATGAACACCTTCCTTTGTGCCATGTTTGACCCCAAACACTGGAGAGTTTACTCTGATTCCCATTAAGTCCAGTTTTGTTAAGCTCCTTGATGTCAACAGACGTCAACCACTGCCTTGATATCAGGGCCAGTCATTTTTACCGAAACCCTTGTGTCAATCTCTTTTGTTCGTATCAATAGGCCATGATAAAGGAGCATGAAGTGTTTTCTTCAAACAGGTGGGATTGAATGTTAGGATTTCTCTCCTCAAGGGTGTTCGGGGAGTTAGATGACTAAACGTATTTGAAGAGGAGGTAGATGGATATTGACCTGTCAGAGAGTTGAGGGCTATGAAAAATTGAGTATGAAAGAGGATTTGCGAGCAAGAGCAGATCAACCACGATCTTAGTGAAGGACAAGACAGGCTTGGGGACTGAACGCCCTGCTCCTGTTTCTGATGTTCTCATGTTCTGTAATTGGAAAGTTAGTGGGTGTAATTTTCATGCATGTGCAATTACTGCATATTGCAGTCAGGAGGCCAGAGGATTCTATGATCCATCACTGGGTGAGGTATGGGGGCTGCATTCACAATGAATCTGGGTCTACAACATGATCAACAAATGAAACACAAGTTTCAGAGACGGGAAGCTCTGTAAAGAGAGATGACGGGCCTCTTTCATACCCAACCTGGGTTTTCCAATTACATTTCCAAAATCACTTCAAAGCGTGGTGACAGCCCTGAAGGGCTGAATGGTCTCCTCTGTTTCTATGCAACAGGTTATAGTTGTAAGTAGCCTCCAACTGCCCCTGCCTAGCAAGTTTGAGGGGCTGAATGGAACATAGGAACATGGGACTGAGGAGTAGGAGCGGGTCATTAGATACTTTGAGCCTTCTCCACCAGACACTAAAATTGTGGTTGATCAAGTTATGGTCTCAGCATTACTTTCCTCTCTGTGTTCAATTATCTGTGCCTCACTTCCCTGTCAAATAATTAACTAACGCAGCTTTGAGTCCATGAGAACATAGAAGCACGATTAAAACTTCCAGTGAAGAGAATTCCGTCGTGAAAGGTCCTTTCAGAATTTTTCATCTTCCCTCTTATAGAATCAGAGAGTCATGCATAACGGAAACAGACCCGTTAGTCCAATCTGTTCACTCCGATCAGTTATCAAATCTGATTTAGTCCCATTTGCCAGCATTTGGCCAATATTCCTCCTTTATCAGAGACTTTTTAAATGTGTAATTGAACCCCCTTTGACCACTTCCTCTAACAGCAATTTCTGTACACACAATACTCTCTGTTTGAAACGTTTATCTTCAGGTACCTTCTAAATCATTCGCCCTCTCGCCTTCAACCTATGCCCTCTTGTTCTGGACTCCCCTATCCTGGGATCAGAACATGGCTATTCAGAATATCCATACCCCTGATGATTTTATAATCCTCTATTATGTCACCCCTCAGCCTCTGAGGAGAAAGCACCTCAACCTAATCAACCTCTCCCTGAAGCTCAAACCTTCAGTTCTGGAACGTCTGTGTAAATCTTTTCTGCAGACAATCGAATTGTACACAGTATTCTTAAAATGGCCTCACCAACATCCGGTACAGATGCAACATGCCACCACAACCCCTAGAGTTAGTGCTCTGACTGATTAAGGCAAATGTGCCAAATGTGTTCTGCACCAGTTTGTCTACCTGCGACTCCACTTTCAAGGAACAATGTACCTGCAGCCCTATGTCCCTTTGTTTCACAACACTCCCCAGGACGTTACAATTAAGTGCATAACTTCTGCCCTGAAATGCCTTCCCAAAATGCAATTTATCTAAATTAAACTTCATCTGTCAGTCCTTGCCCCTTTGTCCCATCTAATTGTGGCCTCGTTGTACTCTGAGGTAATCTACTACACCACCTTTCTGATGTAATCTGTAAACTTACTAACTTTCGCCCCGATATTCACATCCAATGATGAAATGCAGTGAACTCAGTACTGATTCTTACAGTACACTGCTGCTCACAAGCCTCAAGTCTGAAAAATACCCGTCTTCCTTCAAGCCAATGTGACTAGCTTCCCCTGTATCCCATGTGACTGAAACTTACTAATCTGTCTGCCAATCGGAATGTTATGAACACCTTGCTGAGGTCCATATAGACAATGTCTACCAAACTGCCTTCATCAATCTTCTTTGTCATCTCTTCATAAAACTCAATCAAATTAATGAGACATGATTCCCCATGCAGGAAGCCACGTTGACTACGCTGATCAGCCCTTGCCTTCCCAAACGTATGTCAATCCCATTCCTCAGAATCCCCACCAACAACCTATCCACCACTGACATCGGGCTCAGTGGTCAATAGTTCCCCAGCTTTTTGGGTCACTGTTTCCTTTTCTAGTCCCACTCCTCCACTGCTCGCAACAAATGTTAAATGTAACCAGGTTGGTGATATCAGTCTCAGACTGGGTCAGTGTCAGTTTTAGGGACACGTCAGGCTAGTTTCTTTAATCTGCTAAAATAGCACGTTTATGATCCAGAGCAATGTTACTCAAACTACCAGGGAAAGATGAATGGCAATCTGTTTGGATATTGCAAATAAAGAATCGATACCTCCCATTCTAAAAACCCTGGTGCACGTGCGCACGTACAAAATCTCTGCAAGTTCAAGTTGAAAGAACGTTGTCGACATATTAGTCTAACTCATGACGAAAGGAAAAATTGAGAGATTGTCCCAAATGTTATTCTGCTTCTGAAGATATTCTACTCACACAAACTGCGAATAATGGGATTTCATCCTGGAACAGTTGGATTTCGCAGAATTCCCTATGCATTAGGGAGTGATAAGATTCCAAGGAGTTCTGGTCAGGATTGTCCAGTGGCTCAGTGGTTAGCACTGATGCCTCACATCACCAGGGACCTAGGTTCGATTGCAGCGTCGGGTGACTCTCTGTGTGGGGTTTTCATATTATCCCCTTGTCTGTGTGAGCTTCTAATGAATGCTCCAGTTTCCTCCCACAGTCCAAAGCTGTGCAGGTTAGGTGGAGTGTTCATGCTAAATTGTCCATAGTGTTCAGGGTTTTCTAGGTTAGGTGCATTAGTCAGGGGTAAAAGTAAGGGAACGCGTCTGCGAAAGTTACTCTTTGGAACGTTGTATGGACTTGTTGGGATGAAGGGCCTGTTTTCACACTTCAGGAATTCTACAAAAAGAAGAATGGTAACGATGACTGTGGAGCTTTTTATTACCGTTTGCACGCATTGCTGTGATGAGGAACAATGAAGGAGAGAGAATTCAATAGTCTGTTCGTTCTCGGGCAGATTACATTTTCTCCCTCTCTGAGCTGAATCACACAGTAATGTCATCCTCTCCCAAACTGGACCATGTGAGGTCTCCTTGTACATTGTCCAAACTATGTCTCCATCACATTCCCTGCTCCATGTAGGTGCATCATTGCTGCTGTCATACACAGAGCCATACACTTAGCAGAAAATGGTCTCGGTCGATTTGAAGATATGTTTAGATATTTCTGCATCATTAAAAAATAAAATGTTTAATGTATTCAGAATACCTGTGTCAAAATGAATGCATTTTGTAACAAAGACAGAAATTGTTGGAAAAGCTCGGCAGGCCTGTCAGCATCCAGATGCCTTTTACATGCTGTAGTTTTTTCCAGCCTCCGTCATTCCTGTGGCCGCTCATTTCATATGCACACCACCCTCTGCGTGAAAAGATGCCCCTTAGGCCTCTTCAAAATCTTTCCCCTCTCACTTTCAACCAATGCCCTCTGGTTGTGGACACTCCTAACCTGGGGGAAAACCCTGACTACTCACCCTATCCATGAACGTTCCGATTTTATAAACATCTTATGCTACGAAATGTGACTCCAATCAACACGAATGGCTGTGTTTTCCGTCATCCTGGGCCTAAATTCCCAAATTCAATACTGACACCTCATCTGTCTCCATCAGGTCACAATTCTAAAACCATTTTAATCATTTTGTTCAGATGCATCCTGAGACACTTCTGTGGCTTTACACCAAGGCCTTTGTGCCCGGAGGCAGGACACTAGCACCCATAAAGCTGTAACATTATTCTCCTGTGTGTTTGTTCATCAGTCTGTTCTGACACGCTGTGACATACGTCTGCAACAGGCAGAACTTGAATTCAGACCATTTAGTCGAGAGATAGGAACATTACCACACAAGTTCAGGAATTGGAATCAAATCGAGAGCTCTGGCTCAGAGGCAGGGACACTACGCACTACACTACCATACCCAGATTTTGGGTCATATGTTAAGTGCCAGCTTTCAGCTCGGTATGGATTTATTATAATCAGGTTACCATTATGAACTACACAAAACGCTTCGTATTGTTAAACAAGTGCAAGACATTTGTCTCAACTGTAGGATGTTGAGTGCACGTGCTATGCTACCGAAATTAACCATGACACCTTTAATTGCTTTATCTGTAGTCTACAATATTAGGGAAAGAATTCCTGCAGACACACTCTGCACAATGAAGGGTCTCAAATAGATATTTATTACTGAACACCAGAGACGGAGAAAGAGCATAATTTCTGGCCCCAAAGCACTGACCAGTATTACCACCAAAAACGTGTGTGACTGCTCTCTTCCTAAAACCATGAAATGATACCAGGCCGCTGATTACTGTCCAGCCTCTCCTCCCCACTGACCTTTTCTGCAATCAATCCCTCATCCCCCTAACCACACAAGGTAAACCAAGCTCAGGGTATTTGTGAAAATCAAGGCCGGAGTGTGCAGGCCTCCTGGAGATGGGGAGGGAATTTTAAAATTAAATAGGGAAGGTGAGGAGGTAGTAATATCACACACTGGGCTGAGGAATGGCAGTTGGTGTTTAGATTTGATTCATTCGAGGAATTGGATTTGGTAAATCAAACAAGAGCGGCGCCTATACAATTAAAAGTAGGGTATTTGGCAGTGTTGTAGGACAGTGACCTAGGCCGTCAGGTACAATTCTTTAAAATTTGCATCTCATATGGGCAAAGTCTTAGAGAGAATTATAAGGGATAGGATTTATGCACATCTGGATAAGAATGATGTGATCAAGGATAGTGAGCATGGTTTTGTGAAGGGCAGGTCGTGCCTCACAAACCTTATTGAATTCTTTGAGAAGGTGACGAAGGAGGTAGATGAGGGGAAAGCGGTAGATGTAGTATATATGGATTTTAGTAAGGCGTTTGATAAGGTCCCCCATGGTAGGCTACTGCAGAAAATACAGAGATATGGCATTGAGGGTGAGTTGGAGGTTTGGATTAGGAATTGGCTCTCTGGAAGAAGACAGAGGGTAGTAGTTGATGGCAAAGATTCATCTTGGAGTGCCGTCACTAGTGGTGTTCCGCAAGGATCTGTTTTGGGACCATTGCTGTTTGTCATTTTTATAAATGACCTGGAGGAAGGGTTAGAAGGTTGGGTGAGCAAGTTTGCGGATGATACGAAAGTCGGAGGAGTTGTAGACAGTGAGGAAGTATATGGCAGGTTACAGCGGGATATAGAGAAGCTGCAGAGCTGGGCAGAAAGGTGGCAAATGGAGTTCAATGTAGCTAAGTGTGAAGTGATTCACTTTGGTAAGAGTAATAAAAAGATGGATTACTGGGCTAATGGTAGACTACTTGGTAGTGTGGAAGAGCAGAGGGATCTTGGTGTCCATGTACACAGATCTCTGAAAGTTGCCACCCAGGTAAATAGTGCAGTGAAGAAGGCATATGGCGTACTGGCTTTTATTGGTAGAGGAATTGAGTTCCGGAGTCCTGAGGTCATGCTGCAGTTGTATAAGACTCTGGTGCGGCCGCTTCTGGAATATTGTGTGCAGTTTTGGTCGCCATACTATAGGAAGGATGTGGAGGCACTGGAACGGGTGCAGAGGAAGTTTACCAGGATGTTGCCTGGTATGGTAGGAAGATCCTATGAGGAAAGGCTGAGGCACTTGGGGTTGTTTTCTTTGGAGAAAAGAAGGTTTAGGGGTGATTTGATAGAGGTGTACAAGATGATTAGGGGGTTAGATAGGGTTGACAGTGAGAACCTTTTTCCGCGTATGGAGTCAGCTATTACAAGGGGGCATAGCTTTAAATTAAGGGGGGGTAGATATAGGACTGATGTTAGGGGTAGGTTCTTCACTCAGCGAGTCGTAAGATCATGGAATGCCCTGCCAGTAGCAGTAGTGGACTCTCCCTCTTTATGGGTATTTAAGCGGGCATTGGATAGGTATATGGAGGATAGTGGGTTAGTGTAGGTTAGGTGGGCTTTGATCGGCGCAACATCGAGGGCCGAAGGGCCTGTACTGCGCTGTATTGTTCTATGTTCTATGTTCTATATAGATAGTGTGGTCAAAAGTATGTTCAGCACACTTGTCAGACCTTTGAGTATCAGAATTCAGACGTCATGTTGGGGTTATACAGGATATTGGTGAGACCTCATCTGGAATACTGTGTCCAGTCTGGTCACCATGCCCGCTCATTCCATAGGCACACCATCCTCTGGGTGAAAAAGCTGCCCCTTACGTCACTTTTAAATTTTTCCCCACTAACCTTAAAAATATGTCCACTAGTTTTGGACTCCCGTACCCTTAGAAAATACCTCGACTATTCACTTTCATATTATTGACCTTGATATTATTAAGCTGGAGAGGGTTCAGAAGAAATATTTCACAACTGGGAAGGAGGCCTTGAGATTGGTGTTGGCGTTACAACATTTCAGCATTTACATTGCCTATAACGTGTCTGAGACAAATCTCTGTACTGATGACAACGTCTGAACATTTTTAGAGGAATTTAGGGAAAAAATCTTCCAGTCTACAAAGCCTTCCAACTTACATTCAATTCCAACTTACACAGATAACAGGACAAGAAACCGTACTTGCTGCCAAGTTGTCGAGAATAGGATGAAGAAAAACTGAGACGTTCTGTAGCAGAAGTAAACGGATTGAAATAGAATCGGGTTGTGAATGTTTGCATGCTTAGTGTCAATGCAACATATATGTATTGTAGTCTACAAAAACAGGAAGAATAAAGAGTTTAAAAGGAGGCCATCTTTGTATATCGGTGTTTTTTTTTCAAACGGAACGTTGTGACGGTGCTGTCACGTTAAAAAGGTTATTTTCTCTTGTTTTTTTTTTAGGAGACGTCTTAGAGACAGAGATGCCGAACTGCCATCTGAAAATAGCTTAAGTAAATAACTGAGAAGGCCTTTAGGCTGGACTAAAACGTTGGTAACTATGGTAGGGCAGTGGCCAACTCCCCAGACCAGGTCTTCTCGTTTTGTTTTTGCTGCAGCATTCAGAAGCTGCTTGGGTTTCCAGAAGGGGTGGAAGTTTCACTATATGATCCCAGTTGCTATTCTCTCTGAAAACTCTCTGAAAGTTGCTTCTTCCTGGATTGGAGAACTGCACATAAGATTCTGTGTTTGAATTTATCTTTATGCCGGGGGTGTGTTTATGGGATGTTCCTTATTAGCGCAGTTAATTAGTAGAAGGCACTGTATCTATTGTTTGCATAGTTGTTCCAGAAGAGAAGCTCTCCCCAATTGTTCTTCTCTTTGATTGTGTTTTAATTGGAGCGTTTGAATGGATTGCATTTTGCTTAACATTGAGTGGGTTGACCAGTTGCAACATCTGGAACAAACAGTTTGCATCTACGTCGTAAAAAAGGAAACGTTAGTGTCCAGGCTGCCTTCTTAAAATATTTTGACGGAGTCAAAAGAGTCCCAGATATTGACTGGGAAAGCTATAGCTCGAGTTCATTAGATGGGTCGGTGTTTATCCAATGTGTGCAGGAGGGTTTCCTGACACAATATGTAGACAGGGCAACAAGAGGTGAGGCTATACTGGATTTGGTTCTAGGTAATGAACCAGGCCAGGTGTTAGACTTGGAGGTAGGTGAGCACTTCGGGAACAGTGACCACAACTCGGTGACTTTTACTCTAGTGATGGAGAGGGATAAGTGTGCACTGCAGGGCAACAGTTATAGCTGGGGGCAGGGAAATTATGATGCGGTGAGGCATGACTTAGGATGCGTGGATTGGAAAAATAGGCTTCAAGGGAAGAACACAAATGATATGTGGAGATTGTTCAAGGAACAGCTAATGGGTGTCCTTGTTAAGTATGTACCATTCAGGCAGGGAGTAAAGGGTCTTGTGAGGGAGCCGTGATTTAATAAGGAATTGGAATTCCTTGTGAAAGGGAAGAGGGCGGCCTATGTAAAGATGAGGCGTGAAGATTCAGTTGAGGCGATTGAGAGTTATAAGGTAGCCAGCAAGGATCTAAAGAGAGAGCTAAGAGCAGCGAGAAGGGGACATGAAAAGTCCTTAGTTGGTAGTATTAGGGAAAATCCAAAGGCTTTCTATAGGTATGTCAGGAATAAAAGGATGACTAGGGTAGGTATCGGTCCAGTCAAGGATAGTAGTGGGAAGTTGTGTGTGGAGGCGGAGGAGATTGGTGAGACACTAAATCAATACTTTTCGTCAGTATTCATTCAGGAACAGGATACTGTTGCTGATGTGAATATTGAGTCACAAGTGATTAGAATGGATGGCCTTGAGGTACGTAGGGAAGAGGTCTGGGGAATACTGGAAAGGATGAAAATAGATAAGTCCCCTGGGCCTGATGGCATTTATCCTAGGATCCTGTGGGAAGCTAGGGAGGAGATAGCGGAGCCATTGGCCTTGATTTTTATGTCGTCGTTGTCTACGGGAATAGTGCCAGAAGACTGGTGGATAGCGAATGTGGTCCCCTTGTTCAAGAAGGGGAGCAGGGATAGCCCGAGTAACTATAGGCCAGTGAGTCTCACTTCTGTTGTGGGCAAAGTCTTAGAAAGAATTGTAAGGGATAGGATTTATGAACATCTGGATAGGAATAATGTGATCAAGGATAGTCAGCATGGTTTTGTGAAGGGCAGGTCGTGCCTCACAAAGCTTATTGATTCTTTGAGAATGTGACCAAGGAAGTGGACGAGGGTAAAGCAGTAGATGTGGTGTATATGGATTTTAGCAAGGCGTTCGATAAGATACCCCATGGCAAGCTAATGCAAAAACTACGGAGGTATGTCATTGTGGGTGCATTAGAGGTTTGGATTAGGAATTGGCTGGCTGGAAGGAGACAGAGGGTAGTAGTTGATGGTATAGGTTCATCTTGGAGTGCAGTTACTAGCGGTGTTCCACAAGGATCTGTTTTGGGACCACTGCTGTTTGTCATTTTTATAAATGACCTGGAGGAGGGGCTTGACGGCTGGGTGAGCAAGTTTGCGGATGACACGAATCTCGGTGGAGTTGTGGACAGTGAAGAAGGATGTGGCAGGTTACAGCGGGATATAGATAAGTTGCAGAGCTGGGCAGTAAGGTGGCAAATGGAATTCAATGTAGCTAAGTGTGAAGTCATTTACTTTGGTAGGAGTAACAAAGAGATGGATTACTGGGCTAATGGTAGACTACTTGGTAGTGTGGATGAGCAGAGGGAACTTGGTGTCCATGTACACAGATCTTTGAAAGTTGCCACCCACATAAATAGTGCTATGAAGAAGGCATATGGTGTACTGGCTCTTATTGGGAAAGGAATTGAGTTCCGGAGTCCTGTGGTCATGTTGCAGTTATATAAGACTCTGGTGCGGCCTCATCTGGAGCATTGTGTGCAGTTTGGGTCGCCATACTATAGGAAGGACGTGGAGGCATTGGAACGAGTGCAGAGTAGGTTTACCAGGATGTTGCCTGGCATGGTAGGAAGATCGTATGAGGAAAGGCTGAGGCACTTGGGGCTTTTCTCATTGTAGAAAAGAAGGTTTAGGGGAGATTTGATAGAGGTGTACAAGATGATTAGGGGTTTAGATAGAGTTGACAGTGAGAACCTTTTTCCGCGTATGGAGTCAGCTGTTACTAGGGGACACAGCTTTAAATTAAGGGGTGGTACGTATAGGACAGATGTTAGGGGTAGATTTTTTACTCAGCGGGTTGTGAGTTCATGGAATGCCCTGCCAGTAGCAGTGGTGTACTCTCCCTCTTTATGGTCATTTAAGCGGGCATTGGACAAGCATATGGAGGTTATTGAGCTAGTGTAGGTTAGGTAGGCTTCGGTCGGCTCAACATCGAGGGCCGAAGGGCCTGTACTGCGCTGTATTTTTCTATGTTCTATGTTCTTTGAGTCTGACCATGTCCATAATACTTGTAGCTGAGGATATTCTGACTGACTCCTGTTATTGAAAAGTTAGTGGAGGCGCTGGACGTTGTGCTGTGAGCTACCTCAGACATTCAGGGAAACCTGGGGATTTGGTGACCCAACTCTGGATGGAGCATGGGGACTTAGTTACAGCATCTGGGTCTGTAACATGAACAACAAATGGAGCAGAGGCTGTAGAGAGGGGACGCTCTGAAACCATGGAGTGAGTGTGTGTGGGGAAAGGGGTCTGCTGGATCCACACCGGGTTTTCCAGGAACAACTTCCCAAGCTCCACTTAACCCAGGAGCAGAGTGTGAGGGGTCCCTGACTGAACAAGGAGCTGGTCACAAAGCGGTATCGGATCCTTCAACACGACTGCAGCTTCATACCTGGGGGAGGATGGCGCTGCCAGTGGCTGTTAGGGTCACTGTTTCATTCAGCTTCTATGATCCAGAACTTTCCATGCTGGAGTGTTTGATATATTCATCATCTCCCAATATCTCAACATCAATGTCACCATTCGGTGACAGAGATTATATATTAAGGATGAGATGAATGCTTTCTCTCTCAGCAGAGAGGTGACGTATGTATCCATGTTTTCTCAATATAGCAGGATTTCCAGTGATGTACATGCCTGTGTGGGGTCCCCATGTCAATGAGGAGAGCTAGAGGAACTGAAGGAGCTCTCACTACATTAATGTTACAGTGTGCCCATGCACAGGACATCACGTTGGTGAATGCTCACTGTCCTGGCATTATCCAGCTGTGATGCCAAAGGGCAAGTGCTGAAAAATGGGATCAGAATAGTTGGGTGGTTGATTTTGACTGGCTCGGTGGTAATGGGTCCTAGCTATTCGTAAACATCTCAAACATTTGGTTAAATGAATCAATAGACAATAGACAATCGATGCAGGAGTAGGCCATTCAGCCCTTCGAGCCTGCACCGCCATTCAATATGATCATGGCTGATCATTCCCAATCAGTATCCTGTTCCAGCCTTATCTCCATAACCCTTGACTCCACTATCTTTAAGAGCTCTATCCAATTCTTTCTTAAATGAATCCAGAGACTGGGCCTCCACTGCCCTCTGGGGCAGAGCATTCCACACAGCCACCACTCTCTGGGTGAAGTAGTTTCTCCTCATTTCTGTCCTAAATTGTCTACCCCGTATTTTTAAGTTGTGTCCTCTGGTTCGGCACTCCCCCATCAGCGGAAATATGTTTCCTCCTGCCAGAGTGTCCAATCCTTTCATAATTCTATACGTTTCAATCAGATCCCCTCTCAGTCTTCTAAACTCAAGGGTATACAAGCCCAGTCGCTTCAGTCTTTCCGTGTAAGGCAATCCTGCCATTCCAGGAATTGACCTCGTGAACCTACGCTGCACTCCCTCAATTGCCAGAATGTCTTTCCTCAAATTTGGAGACCAGAACTGTACACTGTACTCGAGGTGTGGTCTCACCAGGGCCCTGTACAGCTGCAGAAGCACCTCTTTGCTTCTATACTCAATTCCTCTTGTTATGAAGGCCAGCATGCTATTAGCCTTCTTCACGACCTGCTGTACCTGCATGCTTGCCTTCATTGACTGGTGGACAAGAACACTCAGATCTCTCTGAACAGCCCCTTTACCTAATTTGATACCATTGAGGTAGTAACCTGCCTTCCTGTTCTTGCCACCAAAGTGGATAACCAGGCATTTATCCACGTTAAACTGCATCTGCCATGCATCTGCCCACTCACCTAACTTGTCCAGGTCACCCTGTAATCTCCTAACATCCTCATCAGATTTCACCCTACCAACCAGCTTTGTATCATCAGCAAATTTGCTAATGTTATTGCTGATACCATCTTCTATATCATTTACATATATTGTAAAAAGCTGCGGTCCCAGCACGGATCCCTGCGGTACCCCACTGGTCACTGCCTGCTATTCCGAAATGGAGCCGTTAATCACTACCCTTTGTTTCCTATTAGCCAACCAATTCTCTATCCAATCTAGTACTTTGCCCCCAATACCGTGCGCCCTAATTTTACTAACTAACCTCTTGTGTGGGACTTTATCAAAAGCTTTCTGAAAGTCCAGGTACACTACATCCACTGGATCTCCCTCGTCCATCTTCCGAGTTACATCCTCAAAAAATTCAAGAAGATTAGTCAAGCATGATTTCCCCTTCATAAATCCATGCTGACTCTGTCCTATCCTGTTACTATTATCCAGATGTGCCGTAATTTCATCCTTTTTAATAGACTCCAGCATCTTTCCCACCACTGAGGTCAGAGTAACTGGTCTATAATTTCCTGTTTTCTCCCGCCCACCCTTCTGAAAAAGTGGCACAACATTTGCCGCACTCCAATCCTCAGGAAACGACCCCGATTCTATTGAACTCTGGAAAATAATCATCAGCGCATCCACGATTTCCCGAGCCACCTCCTTCAGTACCCTGGGATGCAGGCCATCAGGTCCCGGAGACTTATCAACCTTCAGACCTAACAGTCTCTCCAACACCAAATCCTTGCAAATATAAATTCCCTTAAGTTCATGTCCTTCAGCCACTATTACCTCAGGGAGATTGCTTCTGTCTTCCCCAGTGAACACAGATCTGAAGTACCCATTTAATTCCTCTGCTATTTCTTTGTTCCCTGTTTCTGTCTTCAAGGGCCCAATTTTTGTCCTAACCATTTTTTTGCCTTGGACATACCTAAAAAAGCTTTTACTATCCTCCTTTATATTCTTGGCCAGTTTACCTTTGTACCTCATTTTTTCTCTGCGTATTTCCTTCTTACTAATCCTCTGTTGTTCTTTAAAAGCTTCCCAGTCCTCAGTTTTCCCACTTATCTTCGCTAAGTTATACTTTTTCTCTTTTAACTTTATATGTTTCTTTACTTCCCTCGTCAGCCACGGCCGCCCATGTCTCCTCCTGGGATCCTTCTTCCTTTTAGGAATGAACTGATCCTGCAACTTCTGCATTATACACAGAAATATCCGCCATTGTTCCTCCACGGTCTTCCCTGTTAAGGTATTGCACCATTGAACTTTGGCCAGTTGCTCCCTCATAGCTCCATATTTCCCTTTATTCAACTGAAATATTGTCACTTCCGATTGTACCCACTCCCTCTCAAATTGCAGATTGAAGCTTATTGTATTATGGTCACTACTTCCCAATGGCTCCTTCACTTCGAGGTCACTGACCAATTCTGGTTCGTTACACAATACCAGATCCAGAATCGCCTAATCCCTGGTCGGCTCCAGCACCAGCTGCTCGAAAGATCCATCTCTGAGGCACTCCACAAAGTCTCTTTCTTGAGGCCCGATACCATCCTGATTCTCCCAGTCTACCTGCATGTTAACATCCCCCATAACAACTGTAGTAACATCTTTGCGACAAGCCAATTTCAGCTCCTGATTCAACTTACATCCGACATCCAGACTACTGTTTGGGGGCCTGTAGATGACTCCCATGAGGGTCTTTTTCCCCTTAGTGTTTCGAAGCTCTATCCACACTGACTCGACATGCCCTGACTCTAGGTCCCCCCGCGCAAGGGACTGAATATCCTCCCTTACCAACAAGGCCACCCCACCCCCTCTGCCCGTCAGCCTGTCCTTACGATAGCACGTGTAGCCTTGAATATTCATTTCCCAGGCCCTGTCCCCATGAAGCCACGTCTCAGTTATCCCCACAATACCTTATCTGCCAATTTCCAAAAGAGCCTCAAGCACATCCACCTTGTGTCTCATGCTTCGTGCATTCATATATAGAATTTTTAATTTGTTACTGCTCTCACCCTTCCCCTCAACCCTTATTTCACTCAACTTTACAGCATGATGCCTTTTCCAGTTTTCTGCCTCCTTGATACAGTTGTCTTTCTTGACTTCTCTTGTTCTAACTATCCCTTCAATTTCCTTTTTAAACATCCAGCTTGTCCCTTCCCCCCCCGCTACTTAGTTTAAATGTAGCGGTGTTGCAGCAGAAAACCTGCCTGCCAGAATGCTGATCCCTGATCTATTAAGGTGCAAGTCGTCTCTCTTGTAGAATTTATGGTTACCATAAAATATACCCCAGTGATCCAAGAACTTGAAACCTTGCTTTCTGCTCCAGTTCCCCAACCACACGTTCAAGTCCATTATCTCCCGGTTTATGGCCACACTAGCCCGAGAAACTGGAAGCAAACTGGAGATAACCACCTTGGACGTCCTGCTTTTTAGCCTTCTTCCTAGTTCTCCGAAGTCTCGCTGTAGTATGTTCCTCCTCTTCTTCCCGACATCATTTGAGCCGACGTGTACCACCACCTCGGGCTCTTCACCCTCGTCGTTGAGGATGTCCTGCACTCTGTCCGCGATGTCTTTCACTCTAGCACCAGGAAGGCAACACACCATCCTTAAATCCGGTCTGCTGTCACAAAAACCTCGGTCAGTTCCTCTCACGATGGAGTCCCCTATTACCACGGCTCTGTGCGATGTCCGACTCTTCCGCTCTGCTTCTGTGGCAACTTTTGATTGACAAACATGGCTGCCTTGCGAACTGGCAGTGTCATTAGACTCTACTGTGTCCAAAAGCTTCAACTTGTTCCTGACAGGTACTTCTCCCGGCGTCTCTTGCACCTGTCTCCTCTCTGCCTTCCTCATCGTCTGCACTCTTCTGCTCTCTTCTGGCATGATTGATGTAATAACATCAATGAAGGTCTTGTCCAGAAAGATCTCGTTCTCTCGGATGAGCCTAAGATCTTCGAGTTCTTTCGTCAGTGCTGAATCAATTGCAATATATCTCAGTCTGCTGTAGGAGAAACGCATTGAGGAGATCCTCGGCCATGATGAGAACGTGGAGGCTCACTGTGTTGAATGACATACTCCTTTCCTGAGGTTTCTGTGCAATCTGTGGGAATGCTCTGTAAATGTTGTCACAAGCTCTCAGATGTTAGGAAGGAAGCCTCTGCAGGGATCGACAGAACTGTGTTTCCCGTTCCCTTTTCCGATATCGAGGCTGGTGCCGGGTGTTCTGTCCGGGTTATCCTTTAAGACCTAGGAGCAGTTTAATACAATTCAGTGTCTTGCTTGGCTGTTTCAGAGACCATTGAAGAGTTTATCACATGTCTCTGTGTGTCTGGAGTCACTTTTAGGCCAGACCAAGAAAGCACGGGAGTTTCACTTCCTGAAAGTACATTGGAGAAGCAAATTGGTGGTTACAATCGACATTGGCTTCACGGTCATTGTTACTGACACCAGATTTTAGACCTCGACATTTTATTAATTGCTTTTAACTTCCACCAGCTGCTAGAGCATTTGTTTGGTCTGGGTTAGTAATCCAGTGACATTTCCACAACAGCATCAGTTCCACATGGGGACCTATCGGGAACCAAACTGAGCAGGTAATTTTTGTGCTGCTTCACGGCTCTGTCAAAAAAACCTCCCACCCATTTGACTGTCGTAATGGAGTTGAGGGGGCCATATTGGTCATAATGTAATTATTTTCCTCTTAATAGACTTGTCATAATAATTTTCCACATTGTCAGATAGATGTCAGACTTGGAAATGGAATGAAATAGCTTCCCCAGGGACACGGCTTGTCGAACATTGCCTGTGTCGTACCTACTGTGTTCAGTTGTTTCTTCATGTCACATAGAGCGAATCAAACTGTTTGAAAACTGTCATCTGTGATTGTGTGGGCATCTTGACAAGGTGAGTTGAATCATAAACTCAACACTTCTGGCTGAGTATGGTGTAGATAGGAATCCTTGTCTATTGCCCTGATGTGCAGGGCTGTACATTATTTAGGATAGGGACGTGTGTATGACCCTGTCCTGCAGTGAGTTGATTAATCCATTTATGACTGGGTGTGGCAGGGATGCTGAGCTTCGATCTGATCTGTTCGTCTTGGGATCATTGCGTCCTCTCTATCACATGTTAGTTCTGCTGTTTGGAATGTAATCAGTCAAGTGTGGTCGCTTTAACAGGTTCTTATCAGTTTTAGGAGCACATGGTTCTGACCCTGACATATTTACCCACATGCGTCACTGAACCATAGTTCAGCTTGATGGTAATTGTAGACTGAGGGATTATCCAGGGCCAAAAGTTAGATTATAGTTTTATATAATTCTGCTTCTGTTGTTGCTGTGGTTTACAGCACCACATGGAATACACGGTTTGAGCTGCAATATCTCTCATACAGTTCTGCTGCCTGTTCCCCAGTTCACACCGAGATTCATTCACCCATCAGCCATGCACTCAGTGACCTACTCTGGTTTCTGATGTGATACACGTCCAATTTTATAGTCTCATTCCACTGAGGGTCTCTCCATGGTGTCACACTTACAGTTTGTCTCATTCCCGCTTTAATATATTCATCTGAATCCTTTCCCTTCCAGTATGTGCTACCTTCTGTGTTTAGAGTGAATACATCTCCCGCTGTTTCTCTCCCTAAGCGTAAGAGGTCTGTAGTGTCAGTGATGCGAGCCTTACATAGTTTCAGAACCAATGAATTTGTGTATCTTTTTTTATCTTGCACTTCCTGGTATATGGCGCTCCAGGTTGGACAGAGGGTTTGAGTAACGTTGACACTCATCTTTGAAAAACATAAATTGCTGGGAAAGTTAAGCAGGTCTGGCAGCACCTGTGGAGTGAAAGTAGAGTTAATCATTGGTTCCAGTGATCGTTCTTCAAGGCTCACAGATTCTTTTTTTGTTCTGGTTTCAGATTTCCGGTATCAACAATTATTTGTTTAATTGAAAATGTGTTTTGTTCATTTCTGGAGAAACACAGCAGATCCGCAGCATCTACAGAGACAGAGAAACAGAGTTAGCGTTTCAAGTCCAGTGTGACACTTCTTCAGAACGGAAAAGGATTGGAAAAAGGGCTTTTTAATCCCTTGTCAGAGGTAGTGGAAGTGTGATGGGAAACAGTGTGGAAGCGCAATGCCACTGACGAATGGACTTTTGTTTGTTGTAAAAGAGAATCAAATGTAAAATAAGTATACATTAGGTTGTAAAGGGGGGCATTGGGTTCCTTAATTGAGTGCAAGACAAACGATTCATAAACAGGGCAAGTTCAGTGGGAGACCAAGTGAAGGAATGTATGAAGACTTCAGAACAGCCATAAAGGCGTCATGCTGTGAAGTTATGGAATTGAATACCTACTCCTACAGGCTGTAACGTACCAAAGTGAAATGTGAGGTGTTACTCGAGCTGGGTTGTGCTTCATTTGAACATTGCAGCTGCCCAGGACTGAAATGTTAGTATGAGAGCAAGGTAGGTTATTGAAATGGGAAACAATGAGACGGTCAGGGCTCTTCCTACAGACAGAATGGGAATGTTCCTCAGTGCAGTCTCTGTTTGCTCTCCCCAATTTAAAGGAGACTGAATTGTGAGCAGCAATGACAGGAGTTTGAATTGAAAGATTACAAGTGAAATGCTGCTTCTTCTGGAAGGTATGTGTTAGATTGTTAAGAAATGAGGAAAAAGTTTACGATCTTTTCAAATGTCCAACTGTATTTCCTATTATATATAGACTACATAGTTTCGCAACTTGGAGGGAGTAAGCACTACAGGTGCGAGAGGACAGAGTTAATAAACTTGGAGCTTGAGAAACACAGAAGACCAGACAGAATCAGAGGAGCAAAAAGGCAATATTTTGATATTGGACCTTTCGTCAGGACTGGTGAGGGGGAGGGGAGCCCAGAAATGGAGTGATGGGATATGGCAGGGCGAATGGTTGGCATGATGGTGGCGTATTCATGCAGGTATGAGGTTACTGTGCTTGGTCAGTGAAAGGGTGGAGCGGATATGTGAGTGAGAAGATGGGCAGGTGGGTCTGGTCAGGGAGAAGGGACGTGGGATAAGGCTGCGTGTGGAGGGATGTTGAAGCTTCTGCAGTCAATATTGAGGCCATTGGGCTATCAGCTTCAAAGGTAAACTCTCAGGTGGTGTTCCTCTGACAGTGGACAGGCTAAGGATGAGCATGTGCTGAAAATGTGTTGCTGGAAAAGCGCAACAGGTCAGGCAGCATCCAAGGAACAGAAGAATCGACGTTTCGGGCATAAGCCCTTCTTCAGGAATTCCTGAAGAAGGGCTGATGCCCGAAATGTCGACTCTCCTGTCCCTTGGATGCTGCCTGACCTGCTGTGCTTTTCCAGCAACACATTTTTCAGCTCTGATCTCCAGCATCTGCAGTCCTCACTTTCTCCTTAAGGATGACCATGTCCCCAGATGAGTTGGAGGGGGAATTAAAATGGAAGGTAACTGGAAAGTCGGGTTCGTTGTTGTGTTCAGAGCACTGGTGCTCCATACAGAGCCTGATCCTGCCCCAACAAGCACGTCTCCAACTCCCAATGTTGTCTCTTCTCTATCAGGGAGACCAAAGGGAGTTTCGGGGACATAGTCATGGAGCATCTGCTCTCTGCACGCTTTAACCAACCCTACATTCCAGTTGCCATTCATTTCAATTACTTGCTCACACCGCCCCCGCCCGCTCATCCAGCGACAGATCCATCCTTGGCCTCCTCCACTGTCAGAGTGAGGCCAAATGGAAACGAGGGATCACAACCTGATCTTTCAGCTTGAGAGTTTACAGTTCACTGGTCTCAATATTGACTCACTGGCTTCAAAATCTCTCCACCCACAGCCTTATTTCATGTTCCCCTTCCGTGACCTGACCTAAGCTGTCCCTCTTCCTATTCGCATATCCACTGTACTCTTCCCACTGACCAATCACAATATCCCCATACTTGCATCCCTTTTCGTCATCCCATCTACGCTTCCTTCAGCCCCACGCCCCTCTCTCTATTTACTTCCCAGCTCCCCTTCCCCGGCCCAGTCCTGATGAAGGCTTTCAGCCTGAAAAGTTGACTTTCCTGTTCCTAGGATGGTGTCTGACATGCTCTGCTTTTTCTGCTTCATATGTATTGCTATATCGGCAGCAAGATATTTTGTTGTGCATTTTATACATTTTATTTTATTTTAGCTGTTTACTGACAAGCGTATCTCAACATTCTCACTACAGGGTCAAGGAAACAGTCTCTTTGTCACGAATGTTCCTGTTTGCTTCGAAATGATTTCCTTTGTTTTCACCGTACTTTCAAGTCTGCTGTTCGCAATAGCATTGTAAATGTAACTCTTGTTATGCTGAAGCTTAATCACACCATGTCCAATGTACTTCAGAACTTCCTTGTTCTTATACTCCACACATCCATTCTTAAACGTAAGGATCCATTAAGTCCTTCTATACAACAGTTTCAACTTGCCTGGCCATTTGTAATTTCCTGTCTTCTGTGTCCCTCTCTCCTTACATTTACCAGTCCTCCCACTCTCCAAAATTTCCAGAAAGCTCACCAGCAATGCCTCCACAATCACCTTTGGCATCTCTTTAGAACTACGGGGTGTTCTCCAACTAGTCTCACTGATTGATCCAACTTCACCTTCCCAAGCTCCTTCTCCTTACTGGTGGTCGCTATACTCACCTCTACCCTCTGACTGTCTTGAAGTTCTAACATTTTGCTGGTGTCTTCCACCGTGAAGATTGTTACAATGTATTCAATTCCTCTGCCATTCCATTGCTTCTCATAACTATTCAAGCTTTATTTTTCAACATTCCTTTGTTTGTTCTTTACTCCCTGTCTTCTTTGTTATCTGTCTAAAAATCTGTTTCAACGTTCTTTTCCATTATTAAAAAGCATAATATCATATTTCACCCTCTGCTGCCATTTGCTGTTGTTAGTTATCCCTGCTGGAATTTATAGGCTGCGTAATCGTCTAGATTCCCATAAATCTTCACCACATTGTACGCATTTTCTTTTACTTTTGTGCTGTCCCTGTTTCGTTATCACGCACGGCTGCCTTGTCTTCCGCTGAATATCTTTATTCTTACTTTGGGATGAATTTCTGACGTGCTGCTGAATTATCTCCAGAAACTCCTGTCATTGCTGCTTCACCATATTTCCGTGTTCAGCTCCCCTTTCAACTAACTCTGGCCAACGCCACCCTCCTGTCTTTTTAGTTACATTACTCAATTATAAGCCATCACATCCAAAAGTGAGCAATAGATGTAAACTGAAAGAGGGATGTTTGAGACTTGGGACACGAAGAACGATTGGAGGATTTATTAACTGGATGGAAAGACAAAGACAGAGAGAATGAATATAGACGTGAAGATGTAAAAATAGAGACGTCTACATGATTGATAGAATTAGATGTGCTTCCCTATTTGGTTTAACAATTCCTGTGTGCAGTGGTCCTTTATGCAGTATATGTGCAACAGATTAATCTGTTGAAATCCTGGATTTGATGCCAGAACATTTATCTCCTTCAATATGAGAGGCAGCAACTGTTGACAGAACCCAGCATATGTTTCCTGGTAGAAAATGGATTAGATTAGATTAAATTACTTACAGTGTGGAAACAGGCCCTTCGGCCCAACAAGTCCACACCGACCCGCCGAAGCGCAACCCACCCATACCCCTACATCTACCCCTTGCCTAACACTACGGGCAATTTAGCATGGCCAATTCACCTAACCTGCACATGTTTGGACAGTGGGAGGAAACCGGAGCACCCGGAGGAAACCCGCGCAGACACGGGGAGAATGTGCAAACTCCACACAGTCAGTCGCCTGAGGCAGGAATTGAACCCGGGTCTCTGGCGCTGTGAGGCAGCAGTGCTAACCACTGTGCCACCGTGCCGCCCACAAACAAGTTGGAACACCAGAAGCAGGAATTTATAACAGCCATCCGATAAGAATGAAACATTAGATCAGGGAATGCCAGGAAGGGGCAGGAGGCAGACGGTACATTGAGAGAAGGGGAACAAAACCTCTCAGCTGAAGAGTAAATAACATATTAATATTTTATAAATTTTGTATATCACATGCATCATGTTTGTTAAGTATGTCTCTCTTGTTCATTCTGAATATGTTGCACACATATGAATAATCTTATCTATCTGCACACACGCACAGACACAGACACACACACACACACATACGCACGCACACACCAATGACTGTTCAGCCATTCTATTTGAAATGATTCTGTTTTGTTTACACTGTCATTTGCCATTCCTTCTTCCGAATAAATTATGTTTCTTTCACTGCATTTTATTTTATTCTGTTTGTCAAGAAGACATTGGGGAATGGTGGGGATGTCACTTTACTCCTCATCAGTCTCCACAGCCACTGTCTTCTATTCCTTTCTGTTTATTAACCCATGAAAAATACGTACTGTATCTGACCCCTGAATCCCAATAACCAGGTCAATTTTAAACAGGACACTTACTTTTGCGCTAAGGCTACAAAACATCTCAAAAGGAAAATGCATACAAATTGTGCAATAAGATGTTTGCATCTTTACAAACAGATTATAGAATTGCCTTATGTAAACGATAAACAATTAACTGGTAAGAGCGGTGAGAGTAAAATCCAGGGAAATCCGTATTTCTTGTGTATGTTCGGGGCAGTTGTGCCCAGAAGCAGTTTTAATGTTGGAAGTTGTTGTGGTGGAGGACACTTCAGTGTAGTAACAACATCTCGATTGATGCTGTGTAATGATGACTATTCAGGCAGGTTACTATCCCATCCTCGCTATTGTTGGTATTCCTGGTGAGTCGATCTCTGCCCATTTACTAATTCTCTAACCCGTTGTGAATGTCTGTATTTTCTCTGTAGTGTATATTTGGCAAAGATCCAAAATATTGTCTTCGCTTTCAATCACAATTTCCATTTCTATACCATGAATTTCATATCCCTCGCTTACAAGCATCTGAGGAGAAATTAAAGTATTCATATCCACCATTACCCCATTTTATCCTGAACTGATTTATATCTCAATATTCCGTCGACCACAAAACCTGCCCAATCCCACTCCCACCTTCACAATATCCCCAGTCTTCACTTCTGCCTCAACACTGTTTCTGAATAAACCATCATCCACATCTTTCCAGTTACAATTCTCTTCGGGCACCTCTTCTCGTTACATATATTTTGATCACAAACTTTTTCTTGCCTCGACTTGGATCTATGTGAGGTGCAAAGATTGAAGACAGTTTGATTCTAAAATGACTATCAGTATAACCTGTAACCTCAAACGAGGGAGAGGACTATGCTATCAGTGACCAGGAAGTGACCGTTTCATTGAACTGTCTTGATTCTAGAACTTTCTGACCAGGAGTGGGTGTCACGTCCATCATCTCCCAATTGCAGTGTTCTAATGTATTCACACAGTGACGGAATCAATCTCTGCCTGCTGCTGAGGGTAATACCTTCGTCCTGTCTTCATAATGGAAGGTCCGGAAAATCTTCTAGAAATAATATGGGACAGATTGACTGGTAAAAATAAGAACATGATTAGAATTAATAAAGTGAACTTTCTCAAAAACTAATTGAATTGAAGGTTGGCAAGTTACTGCACCAAATGAGTTCCATCCGAGTTTTCAGAGAAGTGGCATTGCAGCTAGTGAATGAGTTATAGAGACATACAGGACAGAAACAGACGCTTCGGTCCAACCAATCCATGCTCACTATTCCAATTCCAAACTAACTTAATCCCACCTGACCGCGCTTGGCCCATATCCGTACAAACCTTTCCTATTCATATACTTATCCAAATGTCTTTTAAACGTTGTAACGACAAGAAAGAAGTATTGATTACCCTCCAAATTTCTTTAGAATCTGCAATTTATCGTTCCTGCAGACTGGAAAGTAATTATTGTAATTCTAAATATTTAAAACCAGCGCGGGAGGGAAACGAAAAAAAAATGGGTACCATGAAGTTAGGTCTGAGGAAAATATTAGAACTTTTTATGAGAAATTTTACAACTCGACGTTTGGGAAATCATGTTGTGACTTAGTACAGTCAGCTTAGACTTAGAAACCGGAAATCATCGTTGAGAAACCTGTGGAGTTTGTATTAGTTGATACATCCACAAGAGAGAAAGAGTGCGAGTGGTGTATTTGAATATGCAGAATACATTTTTTACATTGTTGTTAACAAGTAAGCAAAGGAAGTTGGAGAACATTGGTAAGTTGCAGACGGGGTGATCTGGATATACCACATGGATTGAGAATTGGTCAGTGGAAGCAATACAGTGCTTCTTGCACTTTTATGGATTGAAGGCAGTTACTCATGGGATATCACAAGTTTCAGTGTTTGAACCACAACAATTTGCAAGGCATAGAAATGATTTGGCTATGAGAAATAAACAGAATGCATCTCATTTTGTATTGATTAAATCGTACAAGTTTGAGAAATGTTGTTTTTCAAAAGGACCTTAATGTCCTTGATCATGAGTCACCAAAAATAGCACATCCAAGGCCGTAAGTATTGGCATCTTATATTGTATGCTGCCTTTCATTGTCATATGATTTATGTGCAAAACTAAAGCCGTCTTCCCGTATTTATAGGGCCTTGATTAGAGATTATTTGGAGCACTGTGTAGAGGTGTGATCTTCTTTATAAGGCACGATGTCATTAACACAGACACTACTGAAGTAAGTATTAGCAGTCTAATCCATGAGATGATGACTCCATGAGGAGACAGTGATGGAACTGAGTATTTAATCTGTAGTGCTAGGAGACAAAGAGGGATGATTGCGCTGAAACGTGAGGATTAGCGACGATCACATATTTCTGAAAGAGACACTGTTAGGGTGAGAAATGATTAATTTATTAGATTTATTGTCACATGTGCCTAAGTCCAGTGAAAGCTTTATTTATGAGCAGTACAGGCAGATGACAGTAAGCAAGGACGCACAGATCATAGGGTGAAAAATAAATGTGGACATAGTAAGGCGTGCAGGTTACAATGCGCAGAACATTCAAAAAACATGATCAACATGAACAAGATCTTTATTATTTGGAGTTACAGAGTCCATTCATCAGTCTAATATAGCATCCCTGATACTTTATGTGCCTGAATGATCTCTCCCCACATTAATGTGCCATCGGCATGAGGTCCTACAAGAAAAAGGTAGGGAGTTAGGAACCAACTTAACAAAGTAGGACCTCGGAGGATTGCTACCATTGTCAAGTACTAGTCAGTGTAGGAATGATTAAATAATCAGGAAGAATGTGTGGCTTGAGAGATGGTGCAGGAGGGAGGGGTTCCGATTTTTGGGATATTGGGACCGGTTCTGGGGGAGGTGAGACTATTATAAATTGGACGGTCTACATCTGGATAGGACTGGAGCCAATGTTCAATGGAGTGCATTTGCAAACGCTGTTGGGAAGGGTTTAAACTAATGTGGCAGGGGATCGGGTAAAAAATCTGTTTAGTGAAAAGAAAGGAGGTAGTAACTAAAGCCTAAGTAACTCGATAATGAATTCAACATGACTGAGGGGAAGAGGAGGCAGGAAGCGGAGGATGAACACAGAGGGGCTTGTCGTTTTAATGCAAGAACGTAAGGCAGGTGAACGTAGGGCTTGGAATCGTACCTGGGAATATAATGTTATTGTTGTTACTGAACTTGGTTGAGGGAATGGCGTGATTGACAACTAAATATCCCAGGACATTAATGCTTCAGGCGGGGTAGAGAAGAAGGTAAAAGGGGTGGATGACAAGCATCACTGGTCAAAGAAGATATCACAGCAGTGCTGACGGAGTGCCCCATGGAAGATTCGAGCAGTGAGGCAATATGGGCAGAGCTCAGAAAGAGAAAGGGCGCAGTAACAATGCTGGGATTGTACTACAGGCCTCCCAACACCGATCAAAGTACAAATGTGTAGATAGATCACAGAAAGATGTGGGAGCAACAGGATGGTGGTGATAGGAGATTTTAATTTTCCCAAAATTGACTGGGATTCACTTAGTGTTAGAGGTCTAGATGGAGCAGAATTTGTAGGACCATCCAGGAGCGTTTTCTAGAGCAGTGTAGAAACAGTTCAACTCTGGAATCGGCCATGCCAGACCTGGTGTTGGGAAATGAGCCCGTCCAGGCGGTGGAAGTTACAGTGGGGGATTACTTTGGGAATAATGATCACAATTCTTTTAGTTTTACAATATTCATGGAGAAAGATGAGAGTGGTCCTAAATGAAGAGTGCTAAACTGGTGGAAGGCCAACTATAGCAAAATTCGGCAAGAGCTGGGGAACGAGGATTAGGACCAGCTGTTTGAAGGGAAATCCGCAAATGATAGGTGGAAGGCTTTTGAGGAGAGGTTAATTAGTGTTCAGGAGAGATATGTTCCTGTGAAAATTATGGATAGAAATGGCAAGGATAGGAAACCATAGATGACAAGTGATATTGTGACACTAACTAAAAGGAAAAAGAATGAGTACATAATATCTAGGTGAACGAAGATATACGAGGCCTAGGAAGAATATTGTGAATGTAGGACCAATCTGAAGTGAGGAATTAAGAGGTCGAAAAGGGGTCATGAGATATCCTTAGCCAGCAGGATTAAGGAAAACCTTAAAGCATTTTGGTCACATAAAACGCGAAAGAGGGTAGCTAGAGAAAGGGCCCAATCATGGACAAAACAGGAAAGATATGCTTGGAGGCAGAGAAATCGGGAGAGATTCTTAATGAGTACTTTGCATCGATATTCACCAAGGAGAGGGGCTGGGTGGATGTTGAGGTTAGGGATAGATCTTTGATTACTCTTTGTCAAGTCTGCATAAGGAGGGAGGAAGTGGTGTGTTTTCCAAAAGACATCAAGAAAGACAAGTCCCCAGGTCTGGATGGGATCTTCCCAAGGTTACTGAGGGAAGCGAGAGAGGAAATAGCTGAGGCTTTCATGGATTTTGTTGCAGCGTCCTTGAACACGGGGGAGGTCCCTGGGGAATGGACAATTTCTAATGGTGTCTCCTTGTTTAAGGAATAATCCTGTAAATTACAGACCTGTGATCCTGACGTCAGTGGTAGGGATGCTACTGGAGAAGATACTGAGGGATAGGATATATACCCATTTAGAATACAATGACTTCTCCGTGCTAGGTAGCATGGTTTTCTGCAGGTATGGTAATGGCTTACAAACTTAATAGAATTGTTTGAAGAGGTGACAATGTTGATTGATGAGGGAAGGGATATAGATGTCATACAGATGGACTTTAGTAAGGCATTCGATAAATTTCCCCATGGTAAATTGAAGAAGAAGGTGAAGTTGCATGCGTGTTCTAGCTAGATGGATAGAAAACTGGTTAGGAAACAGGAGACAGAGAGTAACAATGGAAGGGAGGTTATCAAAATAGAGATCTGTGACCAGTAGTGTCCCACAGGGGCCCTTGCTGCGACATTGGTTTTTGTGGTAGACATAAATGATTTGGAGGAAGGTGTAGCTTGTTTCATTAGCAAGTTTTCAGATGACACTAAGATTGGTGGAGGAGCAGACAGTGAAGGGGACTGTCGGAGAATACAGCAGAATATAGATAGATTGGGGAGATGGGCAGAGAAATGACAGATGGAGTTCAATTTGGACAAATGTGAGGCGATGCATTTTGTCCGATCCAATCCTAGATCAAACTATACAGTAAATAGTAAAGTATTGGGGAAAATTGATGTACAGAGACATCTAGGTGTTCAGGTCCATTGTTCCCATTGAAGGTGGCAAGGCAGATCAGTAGAGTGGTGAAGAAGGTGTACGGCATGGTTTCCTTCATTGGATCGGGTACTGAATATAAGAGTTTGCAGGTCGTGTTACAGTTGTATAAGACTTTAGTTCAGCCACATTTGGAATACTGCATACAGTCTGGTCGCCACACTAGCAAAACGATGTGGATGCTTTGGAGAGAGTGCAGAGGAGGTTCACTAGTATGTTGCCTGGTATGTAGGGTGCCAGCCATGAAGAAAGATTGAACAAATAAGGATTATTTTCATTAGATAAACGGTGGTTGAGGGGGATCCTGATCCTTGGATGGCGAGGCATATTGAGGATCTGGTAAGGACATTAAAGAAGGCATACATTGGGTTTAAGATATTGGGCTTTCGTGAATCCTTAGATGACTACACAAAGTGTAGAAGCACCCTTAAGAGGGGAATCTGAAGCCTGAAAAAAGGACATGACATGGATCGCTCAGAAAAGGTGAAAGATAATCCCAAGAGGTTCTCTAGTCATATTAAGAGTAGAAGCATGATTCAGGATAGAATAGGTCCACTTACTGATGAGCATGGCTGTCCTTGTGTGTGTGTGTTTGTGGGGGGTATTGTTTAATGAATATTTCTCCTCCATGTTTAATCAGGAGCAAATGATGCATACTAAGGAAATAAGGAAAACAAGTGGGAATGTTTTGCTCTGCATGCATATTACTAGAGTGGAAGCATTTTCTACCTTAAAGCACAATAGGGTGAATAAATCCCCTGGGCAAGAATATGTCCATCGTCGGATGTTATGGGAGGCTAGGAAAGAAATTGCACAGGCCCTTGCACAGATTTTTGCTTCATCGTTTGCCACTGGAGTGGTTCCATTGTTTAAGAAAGGTAGCAAAGGGAGCTCTTAGTCAGTGAGTGGAACATCAGTGTTAGGCAAGTTGTTGGAGATGATAATGAGAGACAGGATGAACTAACATTTGGAAATTCAAGGTCTGATTAGAAATAGTCAGCATGGATTAGTGTGCAGGAAATCATGTCTGACAAATCTTTTAAATTGTTTCAAAGAGATAACCGCGAGAATACATATGGGAAGGACAATGGATTATCTATATATGGACTTTAGTAAGACGATTGACAAGGTCCCATACGGCAGGTTAGTCAGTGAGTTTAGGTGATTTGCGATCCAGAGAGAGCTAGCTAATTGGATTCAAAATTGGCTCAATGGTAAGAAGCAGAGGGTGATGGTTGAAGATTGTTTCTCCGACTGGAGGTCTATAATTAGTGCCACTGGTGTCAGTGCTGAGAACTTTGTTATTTGTTATTTACATAAATGATCTGCATGTGAATATACAATGCATGATGAGGGCCATAAGACATTGGAACAGAAATTGAAATATTCAGCCCATCGAGTCTGCTCCACTATTCAGTCATGGTTCATAATTTTCTTAACACCATTCTTCTGCTTTCTCTCCATAATCCTTGATCCCCTTGACAATCAAAAACCTGTCCATCTCAGTCTTATATATACTCAGTAACCTGGCCTCCACAGCCTTCTGTGGCACTGAATTCCATGGATTCACCACTCTCTGGCTGAAGAAGTTTCTCTTTATCTCCGTTCTAAAAGCTGTTCCATTTACTTTGAGGCTGTGACCTCGGGTACTAGTCTATTTTACCAATGGAAATATCTTCACAACATCTATTCTGTCCAGACTATTCAGTATATTTCAATTAGATCTCCTCTCATCCTTTTAAAATCCATTAAGTAAAGATCCAGAGTCCTCAAAGTTTCCTCATGTGTCAAGCTTTTCATTCCTGGGACTATTCTCGTGAAACTCCTCTGAGCACATTCCAAGGAAAGTATAAATCTTCTGAGATAAGGGGCCCAAAACTGCACAACATACTCCAAGTACTCCCAAGAGGTTTACTAGATTTATGGATGATACCATTAGGAGGTATCGTTGATAGCGATGAACATTATCAGAAATAATAGAGGGATTTTAATCTGATGGGGAAGTGAGCTGAGGATTGGCAACTGCAATTAAATACAGATAAGTCGGAGGTGTTACACTTTGGAAAGTAAAACAAAGATAGGAGTTATACAGTAAATGGTTAGATTCTGAGGAATGTTGTGGAACAGAGGGACCTCGGATCACAAGTCCATATTTCACGGGAAGAGGCGTCACGGGTAGAAAGGGCGGTAAAGAGAGCGTTTAGCATGCCGGCCTTCAACTATCAAAGCATTGAATATAGGAGTTGGGACATTATGCTATCTTTCTGTAAGTCGTTGGTGAGGCCACACTTCGAGCATTGTGTACAGGTTTGGTCATCCTGTTAACCTGAAACGAGTGCAAAGAAGTTTGACAAGAATGTTGTCAGGACTAATAGGCCAGCGTTATAAGGAGGGGTGGGTCAGGTTCGGATATCATTCCTTGGAATGTAGGAGAATGAGGGGGTGTTTTTATGGAGATGCATAATATTACGCGGGCCATAGATAGGGTGAATGCATCGAGTCATTTTCCCAGAGATTACAGACTGAAAACTACAGGGCATTTTTTTATGTGAGGGGGTAAGATTTAAGAAGGACCGGAGGGCCAGCTTCATTATGCAGAGAATGGTTTTGAAATGTAATGGGCTGCCAGAAAAAGTGGTTTAGGCAGGTACAATAGCAACATGTAAAACAAATGAATTGATACATAGATGGGAAGGGTTGAGAGTGATATGGTTCAAATGTGGGTAATTGGAATTAGTTGAGTGGGCAGCATGGTCAGCACAGACCAGTTTGGGCTGCAGGGCCAGTTCCCATGCTCGATCACTCTATGATTCAATGACACGCCAATCAAGTCAGTGACACAGTGACACTCCGGCTTATACCAGCCCACACCATGTCACTGTCAGGGGGACACTCCGGGCTACACCAGCCCACACCATGTCACTGTCAGGGGGACACTCCGGGCTACACCAGCCCACACCATGTCACTGTCAGGGGGACACTCCGGGCTACACCAGCCCACACCATGTCACTGTCAAGGGAACACTCTGGGCTATACCATCCCACACAATATTACTCTCGGGGGACACTCGTGGATAGAGCAGCCCACATCATCTCGCCATGCAGTGGCTTCTATCATTTGATTGTCAAAGTTGCAGATCTTATCCACCTGCTTGGTAATGTTCTCTAGGACGTCAGTAATCCCCATCATACACTTGCCCTTTACTATGTAGCAAGCCCGAACCACTTTGCCGTTTAGGTAGTCGAGGATATACCGGTTTTGCTGAGGGGATAGACGTAATTCTAAGAGCATATCCTTACTTCCTGCTAAGTCCAAACGGTCTCCTTGCCCAAGCGGGATGTCCATAAATAAGATAGTTTCAGTTTGGATGGCTAATAATTCCTGCAGATCCTCCTCAGGAAAACGTGCTGAGAAATGTGTAAGCCAGAAACGGGACTTTACTGTTACCCAAAGAAATACCACCCCTCCAATGCGTGCAGAATACAGGTCAAACTGAACGTTTAGTAGGGAAACCCCAGCCCCATTCCCACGTAGTTGGGCAGGGAACAGAAGTTATGAAAACTGCCCTATCAGCTACAGCACAGAAATTACCTATTTCATTAAGAACAATGAAGTTAGTCACTTTGCCTTGGCTGACAAAAATAATATCCAGGTTTAGTTTAGATAATGGAGGGGCTTCCCAATATGAAGCAGGCCTGTCATTGTGACAACCCTGAAAGTATAGTTAGTCCATAGCTGCAAAATATGGTCGCACTGGGCTCTTAGGGTGAAAGCAATTCAATAAAAAAGTGATGGGTCTTTCAGTAAGAGATGTGATTACTGTCCCAGATTGGTTCATTCCACCCCACAATTGAGAAGATGGAGGTGCTGTTAGGGGTCTCATAGTAAGGTGTGTGCCATTAAATACCACAAAGAGCCTGAATATCCACAATAATAGAGACACACTCCTCCAGTAGGCATATGCATGAGATGTGAGGCGCCACAGGGAAACAGTAGTAGTTCGTACATTGGACAAAGGCACATGGAATAAACAGTCACATTCACTTAAATGCTTCCCCATCCTGTACAGTTGTAACAAATTCGATAGGCTTCCCCGGATTTATTATAGGAATTCTACAAGTTAGCAGGTGGGGATAAGTAATAATCAAAGGGAAGATTATATCCGATAAATGCCTAACAGGTATTCCATACTCTGTATTTGGGATTCAGGAGGGGGAAAGGGGTCAAAGAGTCCTTTGCTGATGTGAGGACGTAACGCACCACTTCATGCTGGCTGAATATTTGATGATGACTTTGCAAAAGCAAATTGTTAGTGAAGGACAACATCTCCCCCTTTCTCTTTTGTGACGGGCCGATTTAGGCCTCTTGGAGTAGAGGCAACGCTTACCAGAAACACCGAAAGCACAACTGAAATCAAACTGGCTCAAAACACCTTGACAGGGTAAAGCCCAATGAACTTTTCGATCTTCTTGGTGCAGTTGACCATTGCGGCAGTCATTCTTGGTAACATTCCCTACATCAAAGGAATCAGTTTCTCGGGCACGTAAGGACATATTTTCAGCTTAAACGGTACACAGTTTCTGGTTGTTCAGGATCACACAGGTAAACAGCCCCCTCTTCAGCACTAATGCAGGCGACAACGAGTCCACATAACAGGGTAAGTTCGATCTTCATCTTAATGGTCGTTCTGCATTAATGTCAAACATTAGAAGAATTACGATTCGAAACATGCAGCTATATCATAGTAGTCTGGTTTGTTATCGACTGATTCCGGTTCGTTTTCCAGTTCCCCATCGTCTCCATCTCCATCATCACCACCACCACAGCCACCACCCCCCCCCCCCTCCACCCCGGAATGGCCTCATCTATTGACCTTGGAGTGATGAAGGTGAACCCAGGCGGAATGCACGGCGACCTTTACAGCAGACAGGCTGGTGTGGAGACCCTGGAAGGGCCCTTGCCATTGAGGTTGGTGGCTGCAGCTTGTCCAAATCATGATGAGAATAAAAGAGTTGGAAATTCAATAACTGGGATATTGTTGAGGGAGGGGAGCAGCACCGACGTTAGACTGAAGATCTCCCAAAATCTTGGTCAAAGAAAGAACACAGGAGGACATATCCTCAGTCATGTGTTTGAAATGAATACGGGAGGAGGCATCATTCCAATGTGAGAGGACAGCTCGACTTCGGATGATTTCGGCTGGGGACAAGCGAGGTTTCCCCACAGGAGTTTACTGTAGGTGGAACAACACCAGAGGCACCAACCTCACCCAGGAAAGACCTGTATCAGAAGTCCATTTGGTAAGTTTAGTTTTCAGAATCTGGTCACCAGGCTCCACGAGCCCTGCAGCCTGTCGGCAATAAGCACAATGAAGTTGGTGGTGGATCCCAAAATGAGAGCATAATTCCTCATTAATATCTACAATAAAATGGGGGGCATTGTCAGAATGTAGACAAAAGCAAATACCAAGGCAGGTAATAATCTCCTTGAGTAAAATATTTACAACAATTTTAGCAGTAACGTTGGAAGTGAGGTAAGCTTCAACCCACCAAGGAAAAAAAAATAACAATGACCAAAACATACTTATAGTGCTGACAACTTTGCAACTCAATGAAGTCTTTAAACATCTTTTGCAGTTGGCATTAGTTTGTCAGAGGTCGACTCACACTTGTCAGAGAGCATAGAACATAGAACGTACAGCACAGAACAGTCCCTTTGACCCACGATGTTGTGCCGAGATTTAATCCTAATGTAGAATATAGTAACAACCTATGCACCCCTCAACTCACTGCTATGCATGTGCATGTCCAGCAGTCGCTCAAATGTCCCCAATGACTCTGCTTCAACCACTACCACTAGTAACGCATTCCATGCATTCACAACTGTGTAAAAAAAAACCCTCTGACATCTCCTTATACCTTCCTCCTAATATTTTCAAACTATGAGTGCTAATACCAGTCATTCCTACCGTGGGGAAAGTTCTCTGGCTATTGACTATCAGTTCCTCTCATTATTTTGTACACCTCTGTCTGGTCACCTCTCTTCCTCCTTCTCTCCAGAGAGAAACGTTCGAGCCTATTCAACCATTCTTTATAAAGCAAGCCCTCCAGTTACCATCCTGGTAAACTTCTTTGCACCCTTTTCCAAGCACCTGTATCTTTCCTATAGTAGGACGACCAGAACTGGACACAACATTCCAAGTATTGCCTCACCAGGGACTTGTAGAGCTGCAGCAAAACCTCATGGCTCTTAAGCTCTATCTCGCTGTTAATGAACGCCAAAATGCCATATTCTTTCTTAACAACCCTATCCACTTGTGTGGCAACTTTGAGGTATATATGTACTTGCACACCAAGATCCCTCTGTTGCTCCATACTGCCAAGAATCCTGTCTTTAATCCTATATTCAACATTCGAGTTCCAATTATTCAAAATGCATCACCTCGCATTTATCCAGGTTGAACTCAATCTGCCATTTCTCAGCCCAGCTCTGCATTCTGTCAGGCTGCAGCCTGCATTGTCCTCTATATTATCAACGACACCTCCAAACTTTGTGTCATCTGCAAATTTACAAACTCACCCCTCAACCTCCTCATCCAAGTCAGTTATAAATGCTACAAGGAGCAGAGGCCCAAGTACAGAGCCCTGCGAGACCCCACTGAACACTGTCGTCCAGGAAGAATACATTCCATCTACAGCCACTCTCTGCTTTCTGTCAGCTAGCCAATTCTGTATATACCTGTTTAATGCCTGGAAACAGAGTGTTGATGGAGGGTTGTCTGTGTATGTCTGATTAATGGTTGGTGATCGGGTGGTGGTGCAGGGTTAGTGTGTGTTTTCTGTACATATCTGTTTAATGACTGGAGACTGACTGGTGGTGGTCGAAGGTTGTGTGTGTATTTCTGTGCATATCTGCTCATTGGAAAGAGAATAGGGTGGTGGTGGAGGGTTGTGTGTGTGTGTTTCTGTGTATCTCTGTTTAATGAAAGCAGATAGGGTTATCGTGGAGGGGTGTGTGAGATTCTGTGTTTATCTATTTAAGGGCTGGAGACAGGGTGGTGGTAGAGGGTTGTGCGTGTGTATTTCTGTGTATATCTGCTCAATGGCAGGACAACAGGGTGGTGGTAGAGGGTTGTGTGTGTGTTTCTGTGTATATGTGCCTAACGCCAGGAGAAGGGTGGTGGTGTGTGTTTCTGTGTATATCTGTTAAATGGCAGGAGACAGGGTGGTAATGGACGGTTGTCTGTGTCTTCCTGCATATATCTGCTTAATGTCAGCAGGCACGTTGTTCATGGAATATTGTGTGTGTTTCTGCATGTATCTATTTAATGGCAGGAGACAGGGTGGTGGTGGAGGGTTGTGCCTGTATGTGCGTTTTTGTGTATATCTGTTTAAGGGCAGTAGGCAGGGTGTTCGTGGAAGGTTGTGTGTGTGTGTTTCCGTGTATAACTATTTGATGACAGGAGACAGGGTGGTGAAGGAGGTTTTAGTGAGTGTGCGTGTGCGTTTATGTGCATTTTTGCTTAATGGCACGAGACAGTTTGGTGTGTGTGTGTGTCATTGTCTGTGTGTTTTTTTGTTGTGTGTATGTTTCTGCATATATCTATTTAATGGCAGGAGACAGGGTGTTGTTGGAGGGTAGAGTGCCTGTGTCTGTGTGCTTACTGGCAGGAGACAGGGTGGTGGTGGAGGGTTGTGTATGTATGTGTGTTTCTGTGTATATCTGTTTAAGGTCAGTAGGCAGGGTGTTTTTTGAAGGCTGTATGTGTGTTTCTGTGTATATCTGTTCACTGGCAGGAGAGAGAGTGTGGTGGTCGAGGGTGGTATATGTGTTTCTGTGTATATCTGTTTAATTGCAGGAGACAGGCTGGTGGTGGAGGGTGGTATGTGTTTGTTTCTGATTATATCTGTTTCATGGCAGGAGGCATGGTGGCGGTTGAAGGTTGTGCGTGTGTTTCTGTGTATATCTGCTTAATGGCAGGCAACAAGATGTTCTTCGGGGGTTTGGTGTCTGTGTGTGCGTTTCTGTGTATATCTGTTTAATGGCAGAAAACAATGTGGTGGCTAACAGTTGTGTGTTTGTGTATTTCTACGTTTAGCTGTTTAATGGCAAGAGACAGGGTTGTGGTGGAAGTTTGTGTGTGTGTTTTTCTGTGCATGTCTGTTTAAAGGCAGTAGACAGGGTGATGGTGTTGAGATGTGTTTGTGGCTCTGTTTATATCTGCTTAATCGCCAGAGAGTGTGTGATGGTGGAGGGTTGTGTGTGTGTGTGTTTGTATGTGTCTCTGATTAATGGCAGCAAACAGGGTGGTGGTGGAGGGTTCTGTATATGTGTGTGTGTTTATATGTATATCTGTTTAGTGGCAGGAGACAGGGCGGTGGTTGAGTGTAGTGTGCGTGTATGTGTGTATATCTACTTAATGGCATGAAATAAGATGGTGGTGCAGGGTTGTGTGTGTGCTTCTGCATACATCAGTTTAATGTCGGGTGACAGGGTGGTAGTGGAGGGTTGAGTGTGTGTGTTTCTGTAGATATCTATTGAATTTCAGGATACAGGGATGTGGTAGAGGTTTGTGTGTGTTTCTGTGTACATGTGATCAATGGTAGAAAACAACTTGTTGGTGTAGTGTCGGGTGTGTGTTTCTGTGTATCGCTGTTTAATGGCAGGAGACAGGATGGTAGTGAAAGGTCGTGTGTGTTTCTGTGTATAATTGATTTATGGAGGCAAGCAGGGTAGTGGTGGAGGGTTCACTATGTGTATGTTTCTGTATATACCTGTTTAATTGCAGGAGACCGGCTGTTGGTGGAGGATGGTATGTGTTTGTTTCTGAGTACGTCTGTTTCATGGCAGGAGACATGGTGGCGGTTGATGGTTGTGCGTGTGTATCTGTGTATATCTGCTTAATGGCAGAAAACAAAGTGGTGGTGTACGGTGGTGTGTGTATTTCTATGTATATCTGTTTAATGGCAGGAGACAGGGATGTGGTGGAGGGTGGTGTGTGTGTGTGTTTGTGGATATCTGTTTAATGATAGGAGACAGTGTGGTGGTGGAGGCTTGTCTGGACATTTCTGTAAATATCTGTTTAATTGCAGCAGACAGGGTGGTTTTGGAGGTTAGTGAGTGTGTGTTTCTGTATGTTACTGTTTAATGAATGTAGATAGGGTGGTCGTGGAGGGTTGTGTGTGTTTCTGTGTGTATTTGTTTTATGGCAGAAAACAATGTGGTAGTGAAGTGTTGTGTGTGTGTTTCTGTGTATCTCTGTTTAATTGCAGCAGACAGGGTGGTGTTGGAGGAATGGGTGTGCGTGTTTTTGTGTATATCTGTTAGACAGGAAACCGGGTGGTGATGGAGAGTTGTCTGTATGTTTCTGTAAATATATGTTTAATTGCTAAATGACAGTAAACAAATTGCAGTTCAAGGGGTGTGTGCGTGTGTAATGGCAGGAGACAGGGTGTTGGTGTCGAGCTGGGTGAGTTTCTGTTTAATCACCGGAGAGTGTGTGAGAGGGGAGGTGTGTGTGTGTGTGTGTGTGATTGGGGAGGTGTGAGGTGTGAGTGTGATTGGGGAAGTGTGAGGTGTGAGTGTGATTGGGGAGGTGTGAGTGAGTGAGAATGTGTGAGTGTGTGAGTGTGTATCTGATTAATGGCAGCAAACGGGTTGGTGGTGGAGGGTTCTGTATGTGTGTGTGTTTCTGTGTATATCTGTTTCAGGGCAGGAGACAGGCTGGTGGTCGATGGTTTTCTGTGCGTATTTCTGTGTATATCGGCTCATTGGCAGGAGAACAGCGTGGTGGTGGAGGGCTGTGTGTGTGTTTCTGTGCATATCTGTTTATTGCCAGGAGACAGGGTGGTGATGTAGGGTTGTATGTGCGTGTTTCTGTGTCTATTTGTTTAATAGTAGGAGACAGGGTGGTGATGGAGGGTTGTGGGTGTATTTCTGTGTCTATTTGTTTAATAGTAGGAGACAGGGTGGTGATGGAGGGTTGTGGGTGTATTTCTGTGTGTACCTGTTTAATGGCAGGAGGCAGGGTGTTCGTGGAGTGTTGTGTGCGTGTTTCTGTATACATCTATTTAATGGCTGTGCACAGAGTGGTGGTGGAGGGTAGTGTGTGTGCGTGTTTCCGTGTATAACTGTTTAATAGAGAAAGTGAGGACTGCAGATGCTGGAGATCAGAGCTGAAATGTGTTGCTGGAGAAGCGCAGCAGGTCAGGCAGCATCCAAGGAGCAGGAGAATCGACGTTTCGAGCATGAGCAGCAATCAATTTATTGAAGAAGGGCTCATGCCCGAAACATCGATTCTCCTGCTCCTTGGATGCTGCCTGACCTGCTGCGCTTTTCCAGCAACACATTTTCAGCTACAACTGTTTAATGACAAGAGACAGGGTGGTGCTGGAAATTAGTGTGTATGTTTCTGTATGTATCTGTTTAATTGCAGGACACAGTGGTGGAGGAGGGTGGTATCTGTGTGTGTTTCTGTGTATATCTATTTAATGGCAAGAGACAGTGTGGTGGTAGAATGTAGAGTGTCTGTGTTTCTGTGTCTATGTGGTTACTGGCAGGAGACAGGATGGTGGCGGAGGGTTGTTATGTATGAGTGTTTCTGTGAATATCTGTTTAAAGGCAGTAGGCAGGGTCTTCGTGGAAGGTTGTGTGTGTGTTTCTGTGTATATCTGTGTAATGGCAGGAGTCAGGGTGGTGGTCAAGAGTTTGTGTTTGTTTGTTTCTGTGTATATCTATTTAATGACAGGAGACAGGGTGATGGTTCGAGGATTGTGGGTGCATTTCTGTGTATATCTACTCAATGGCAGAGTTCAGGGTGATGGAGTCGAGATGTGTGTGTCTGTTTATACCTGCGTATTAATCCCCTTCTTCAGCTCCCTCCTGGCTATCCTGTATTCCTCCAACGCTCTGTCTGAACCTTGTTTCCTCAGCCTTATGTAAGCCTCCTTCTTCCTCTTTACAAGACATTCAACCTCCCTCATCAACCAAAGTTCCCTCACACGACCATCTCTTTCCTGCCTGACAAGTACATACAAATCAAGGACACGTCGTATCTGTTCCTTGAAAAAGTTCCACATTTCAATGACATCCTTCCCTGACATCTATGCACCCAACTTATGCTCCTCAGATCCTATCTTGCAGCATCGTATTTACCCTTCCCCCAATTGAAAAACCTACCCTGTTGCATGCACCTATCTCTCTCCATAACCAATGCGAAAGTCACAGAATTGTGGTCACCATCACCAAAATGCTCACCCACTAACAAGCCCATCACTTGCCCTGGTTCATTACCGAGTACCAAATCCAATATGGCCTCCCCTCTGGTTGGACAATCTACATACTGAGTTAGAAAAGCTTCCTGGACGCACTGCACAAACACCGCCCCGTCCAATCTACTTGATCTAAAGAGCTTCCAATCAATATTTGGGAAGTTGAAATCGCCCATGACTACTATCCTGTGGCTTCTGAAACTTCCCAAAATCTGTTTCCTAATCTGTTTCTCCCCATCTCTGCTGCTATTGGGGGGCCTATAGTAAACACGCAACAAGGTGACTGCTCCTTTCCTATTTCTGACTTCAGCCCATACTACCTCCAAAGGCAGATCCCCCTCGAACTGCCTTTCTGCAGCCATTATACCATTTCTAATTAGCAACGCCACACCCCCTCTTTTTTACCACCCTCCCTAATCTTACTGAAACATCTGTATCCAGGAACCTCCAACAACCATTCTTGTCCCTCTTCTATCCATGTTTCCGTCATGGCCACAACATCGTAGTCCCAAATACCAATCCACGCCTTAAGATCACCCACCTTTTTTCTGATACACCTTGTGTTGAAGTATACACACTTGAACCCAACTCTGTGTCCGCAAGTATTCCCTGTCAGTGCTACCTTCTCCACAGCCTCCCTACATTCTTGGACATCCTGAAAAACAGCTAACCTACTTGCTGGACTACAAGGATGGATCCCATCCCCCTGCCAAATTCGGTTAAACTCCCCCCCCCCCGAAGAGTTCTAGCATAACTACCTCCTAGGATATTGGTGCCCTTCTGGTTCAGGTAAAATCCGTTTTGCTTGTACAGGTCCCACCTTACCCAGAATGCGGTCCAAATACCTGAAGCCCTCCCTCCTACAGCATCTTTGCAGCCACGTGTTCAATTGCACTCTCTTCCTATTCCTTGCCTCACTGTCATGTGGCACTGGCAACAACCCAGAGATGACGACTCTGTCCGTCCTAGCTTTTAGCTTCCAGTCTAACTCCCTGAGCTCTTGAATGACCACCCAACCTCTATTCCTACCTATGTCGTTGGTGCAAAAATGCACCATAACTTCTGGCTGCACACCCTCTCCCTTAAGGATTCTGAAGACACGGTCCGAGACGTCTCGGACCCTGGCACCCGGGAGGCAACAAACCATCCGAGAGTCTCGCCCATGTCCACAGAACCGCCTGTCTGTCCCTCTAACTATAGAGTCTCCTATAACTAGCGCTCTCCTCCTCTCCCCCTTTCCCTTCTGAGCCTCAGAGCCGGACCTCGTGCCAGAGACCTGGTCACTGCAGCTTACCCCTGCTAGGCCGTCCCCCCAACATTATCCAAAGTGGTATACTGATTGTTGGAGGGGACGGCCACAGGGGATCCCTGCACTGCCTGCTTCATCCCCCTCCCACTTCTAACTGTTACCCAGCTACCTCTGTTCTCTGGTGTAATTATGTCCCTGTAGCTTCCATCTATCACCCGCTCAGCCTCTCGAAGAAGGCTCAGTTCAACCAACTCCAGCTCCAGTTCCCTAACGCCTTCTGTGAGGAGCTGGAGCTGGAGCTGGCTGCACTTCCTGCAGATGAAGTCGGCAGGAGCATCGGTGGTCACCCCTACCTCAACCATCCTACACGAGGAACATTCTACTGCCTGCACTGCCATAACTCTACACTTAGTCCCCCAAACAAGAACACCAAGTAGCTTACCTTTTTTTTAGGTTAGAGGTGGAGGGAGGGTGGGAGACACTACACGTGTATTGTCTCGGGTTCCTTCTCCACTCAAATAACAAGTACTTACCTTCCTGACCGGCTTTGTGCTCCGACTTCTCTTCCGCCTACCTGCCGCCCTCTCTGCTGCAAAAAGCTGTTTAATGGAAGGTGACAGCGTGATGTTAGAGGGTTCTGTGTGTGTGTTTCTGCATATATTTGTTTAATGGCAGGAGACAGGGTGGTGGTGGTGGACGTTTGTGTGCATGTGTTTCTGCCTATATCTGTTTAATAACTGGAAACAGGTTTTCGTGCTGGTTGGTTTGTATGTGTTTCTGCATATCCCAGTTTAATGGCGGGATGCAGGGCGACGGTGGAAGGTTGTGTGTGTGTTTTTCTGTGTATATCTGATTATTTGCAGGAGACAGGGTGGTCGTGGAGGGTTGTGTGTGCGTTTCTATGTATATCTGTTTAATGACAGGAAACAAATTGGGTGTCAAGGATTGTGTGCGCGTGTGTGTTTGTGTGTATATCTGTTTAATTGCAGCAGACAGGATGTTCGTGGAGGTTTGTGTGTGTGTGTTTCTGTATAGATCTGTTTAATCATAGGAGACAAGGTGGTCATGGAGTGTTTTGTGTGTGTGTTTCTGTTATATTTGTTTCATGGCAGGAGACAGAAAGGTGGTTTAGAGTTTTGTGTGTGTTTCTGCGTATATCTGTTTATTGACCGTAGGCAGGGTTTTAGTGGAGGGTTGTGTGTGTTTCTGTCTATAGCTGCTTAATAGCGGGAGACAACGTGGTGGTGCAGGGTTGTGTTGTGCGTTTGAGGGTATATCTGATTAATGGCAGGAAACATGGTTTTGGTGGAGGGTTGTGTGTGTGTGTTTCCATGTATATCTATTTAATTGAAGGAGACAGCGTGTTGATGGAGGGTTGTGAGTGTGTGTTTCTGCATATATTTGTTTAATGGCAGGAGACGGGATAGTGGTGGAAGGTTGTGTGCTTGTGTTTCTGTCTATAACTATTTAATAACAGGAGACAGGTATTGGTGCAGGTTGGTGTGTATGTGTTTCAGCATATTCCTGTTTAGTAGCGGGAGACAGGGCGGCGGTGGAGGGTTGTGTGTGTGTGTGTGTTTGCATATATCTGTTTAATGGCAGGAGACAGTGAGTTGTTAGAGGGTTGTGTGTGTCCATTGCTATGTATTTCTGTTTAATGGCAGGAGACAGAGTAGTAGAGGGGGATTGTGTGTGTATTTCTGTGTATATCTGATCAATAGTAGGAAACAACTTAGTGGTGTAGGGTTGTGTGTGTGTGTGTGTTTCGGTGTACAACTGTTTACTGGCAGGAGACAAGTGGTGGTGGAGGGTGGCTTGTCTGTGCTCTGTGTATACTTGTTGTGGTTCTGTTCGCCGAGCTGTGAATTTCTGTTGCAGATGTTTCGTCCCTGTCAAGGTGACATCCTCAGTGCTTCGGGGCCTCTTGTGAAGCGCTTCTGTGATGTTTTCTCCTGCATTTATAGTGGTTTGTCTCTGCCGCTTCTGTTATTGGGTCAAGCTGTCCGCTTCTGTGGCCGGTATATTGGGTCCAAGTCGATCTGTTTGTTGATAGAATCTGTGGATGAGTGCCATGCATCTAGGAATTCCCTGGCTGTTCTCTGTTTGGCTTGTCCTATAATAGCAGTGTTGTCCCAGTCGTACTCATATTGCTTGTCATCTGCGTGTGTGGCTACTAAGGATAGCTGGTCATGTCGTTTCATGGTTAGTTGGTGTTCATTGATGCGGATCGTTAGCTGTCTCCCTGTTTGTCCTATGAAGTGTTTTGTGCAGTCGTTTCATGGACTCCATCAAGTCACATTTCAAAAATCATTTTAACCCACGTGCTCAGACATATAATGAAACATCTCTGTTGGATGTGAACCTTTAGGCTCAGATGTCGGGGCACTACCACTACTCAACAATAGCCCCTAAAGCTGCAACATGATTCTCCTGTGTTTGTTCATCAGCTTTCTTTGAACGTACTCTGACACCTCCCCCCCCGACAACAGAATCGAGATCATCTGTTCCAGAGAAGGTGACACTGCCACAAGTTCATGGAAGGGAATCGAATTCAGAGCTATGACCCAGGGGCAGGTGTGTGACCCACGACACAAGACTTAAACCATGCCCAGAATTTGAGTCATATTTTAAGTGTCAGTTTTCAGCTCTACATGGATATATTACATTCTGATTAACATTACTGAAAAACACAGGCAACAGTTCTCATTGTTAAACAACTAAAAGATATTAGCCTCAACTATAGGATGACGAGTGCATGTGCTCTGCCATCGAGATTAACAATGAACTTCTTTAATTGCTTGGCTATGATTTCCAGCTTACATAGCTATTATCTGTAATATTCAATATTAGGGCAAGCAATCGTGCAGAAACACTCTGCACTATGACGGAACTCGAATAGATATCAATACTGAACACCAAAGATGAGGAAAGAGCACAATTTCTGGCCAAAAAACACTAGCCACTATTTCCAATTCTCACATGTGGCTTCCCTCTTCCTGAAATTATTAAGTGATACAAGGCATCGGTTTACTTTCCAGCCTCATCTTACCCTCTCCTCCCTCTGCTTGCTCAAAGCAAATCAAGCTCTTGGTCTTTGGGAAACTCAAGGCCTGTGTTTGTAGGCCTTCTGGAGAGGGGAGGGTCTTTTAAACCTGAAGCAGGAGGGTGAAGGGGCAGTAATATCACTCATTGGGCTGAGGTGTGGCAATTCAGTTTAACTTGGATAAATGCGAGGTATTGCATTTTGGTAAAATTAAAAGAAGGGGGGGCTCATGCAATTAATAGTAGTGCGTTGGTAGCGTTGTAGAAAAGAGGGACCCACAGGTGCAGATCGAATTCACAGAAGTTTGTGGCACTTATAGACAAAGTGTTTAAGGTTACTTCTTTGCTCAGACTTTTGTGGTTAGCAATTGAGAAGTCATGCTGAGATAGTGCAGGACATTGATGAAGCCTCTTTTGCAGTACTGTGTTCAGTTCTGTTATTGGAAGGAGATTATTAAGCTGAAGAGAGTTCAGAAGGGATATACCAGGATGTCGCCAGGAACACCTCATCTTCTGCCTCGGGAGCCGACAAACACATGGCATGAACATTGAACTGACTAATTTGCAAATCTCCCCTCGACGACCCAGATCCCAGATCCGACCTTTCGACTGAGATCCACCCTCTCGTGGCAACCTACCTGTCCATCTTCCTTTCCACTGATCCGCTCCAACTCCCCACCGACCTCTCACTATCACCTTCTAGCTTCGCCCACCTATCACCAAACTTTCCCCCAGCCTCACCCGCACCACCGATTTATTTGTCAGCCCCTTTACTCCTTCGCAGTTCTGAAGAAGGGCCCTGCCTGAAACGTTGACTCTCTTGCTCCTCGGATGCTGCCTGACCTACTGTGTCTTCTCTACTATCATGCTTTATCTACACTTAATTCTCTAACATCTGGAGTCCCCATTGTCTCTTAGTTACAATTCTCTGTTAACCCCACATGTCTGTTATAACCCCATGCTGTCTTAGATATATATTCTCTCCAGACCATGACCTATAAATGTTCTTTCAATCTCTTACTGACATTGTCATGCCTCAGCAGTAGTTACAGGGTCTCTGTTTCCATTTATAAGCAGAGAAACATGTTGGTGGTCCGATAAACCTCTGGCATTACTTTCATATCCAATGCAGACTGAATGGTTGCACACAATTAATCTACCAGACTCAAAATTCATTCCCTCAGTCACTCTCGCATATCCAATCCAGACTGTGTAAATGTTAATCATTAATTTGAATTTTAATAAAACAGTATTGAATTGAAAGGCGTTGGTTGCAGCTATTTGTTCAGTGACTGTGATTATTGTCGGTCTCCGTGGATCCTGAATGTGTCACTGGAGGGCTTGCCTCTTTTATTAATTAAGGATTCCGTTTAATGTGTTATCCCATAGAATGAGTGGGAGCATCGCCGACAGTACTAACAGGGATCAGCAGCTCCAGAGAGACAGGGAGGAGAGATCAGAATCTGAGAACATTAGACTGGAATGATCCAACATGGACAGGAGTTTATCCAGTAGTCTTTACTGGCTTTCCCAACCTTGGATATCATTAGTATGGCGGATCTATGATGTGCTGATGGTTATTCAAGCTGGTTACTATCCCATCCTCGCTATAGTTGGTGTTCCTGGTAAGGTATTCTGTCTTTTAAAGCAGGTTACAATGAATTGTTGTTCATGTTATTAAAATTAGGAAAGGTGGAAGTCATTGTTTTCAGCTCCAATGAAAAATTCCTTTCCTTAGAAATTATAATGAGCAAATCCCTACTTTCAAATGACTCACCAGTATGCGAGGAGAAACTCTAAAACTCCATAATCCTTCTAGCCCTGAACAGATCTATTTCTCCATATCCCCCCCACTCGCTAAATCTGTCCAATACCACCATCATGATACCCCTACTCCTCCTCAGCCACAGTGCACCTTCTGAGTAAACCATCATTTGGGCCTCTGTTAAATCCGGAATCACCTGTTTCAAGCCCCTTCTAACCACATGTCAATCACAAAATAATTGCCTTTGAAATGTTTAACTTGTTCTCTGCACAGAAACTATCTGACGGCAAGATAATGCATCGTGCTCAAGTCATTGACTCATGATCAAGAGCCACAGAATAATAATCTGTTAATATGAAGGAAATTTGTGGCTTTGAAGTGAAACCATCTTCATTAAGTATAAAAAGCCAATCAGCTTGCCTCATGTCCTTTAGTGAGTGCAATGGGTCATCCTTCCCTGATCAGGTCTCTGTGTGACTGCAAACCCACAGCAATGTGTTTTACTTTTTACAGTCCTGTGGAACAGCTGAACCAGCCACTCAGTTCAAGATAGGGATAACAGGCTGGCCTGACCTGTGAGGGAAGAACAAAAGGAAAGATAACTCCCTTCCTCTGCCTGTTTCCCATATTCCTACAGCTCATTTCCATTCAGGTGGTGACCATTCCTTATTTCAAGTGCATTCTTTCTTAGTCTTTCCCTGAGTGTGATGTTCATCTCCCGCAGCACCTCTGCTGTTGGCTTTGTTGTTGCACACATATAGATGTAAGGAGCTTTTAAATGCCACGTCAGGCGCAGTGTAGCGAGAAGGAAAGGCTTTTTACGCCATAGGAAAGAAACGGAGATGATTCAATGAGGAAAATAACTTATTGTAATCAAACCTAAGAGGGTTGTTGAGGCAGTCTTTGGGACATTGTGGACAGATTGTCTTTCCTTTTTAAGAAATAATCGCCCTGCCAAAGAGAGAGTGCACACGTTTTTCACCCGACCAATCCCTGGGATGGTGGGAAAATGAGGTGTGAATGAAGAATATTCTTTAGCGCTGTGAGAGAATACAAGATGATTTCATTGAAACTTAAGAGGAATGGACAGCCTCTCATGATGTTCAGACAGATATTGATACGGTGATAAAATCCATGGCTTGTTTTTCTCGAGTTACAAGACCCTCTGAGGACGTTCCCCTCACCCCACCCCCACTCCCTATATCGATCAGGGAGAGAGAGAGAGAGAGAGAGAGAGTCAGACTTTGAATATTGTGCATTTGGTTTGTTATCCTACACTGAACATCACGTGATTCAAACTCCAGCTTGAGATGTTGAATGAGCTCCTCTTTTAACTGTGTCTGACAGCACTGTTACATGAATGTTACCGACATTTTAAATACAAAGCTTGAATGCTGCCCGGGTCTTACTGAACACGGACACAGGCTGCATCAGGAGCTGATGCGAGACAAAATGTTCTGAACATTGTGTAACCCTCAGTGACCATCCCGACCTCCGGTCTTATGATGGGGAAAGACATTGATGAAGCAGCTGAAGATGTTTGTGCTGGGGAAGCTACCTTGAGGATCTTCTGAAGAGACTTCCCGGAACTGAGAAGATTTTCGGCCCCCACCCACATGTATCTTCCTTTGTGCTCTGAAAGACCCCAGCCAGTAGGGAGGGGACACCTGATTCCCATTAAGCTCAAATAAGATGGCACTTCCAGTCAAATTCTCAGTCAAATTCTCAGACATTCTCAGTCAAATACTGCCTTGATATCAAGGCTATCCACTCTTTGCTGAGCCCCTGTGTTCACCTCTTGTTCATATCAATAGGTTATAGTGTCTGTATGGGGAGTGTTTTCCTCTCACAGAGAGTAGTGTATGTCAGGAATTATCTTGTCTCGAGAGCTAGGGGAGCTACATCACTGAAAGTATTTTAAGAAGGTGATAGATGGATTTTTGATCTGCCAGAGATCTGAGAGGATGTGAAGGATTTGGACATGAAAGATGAGTTAATACGAACAGCAGATCGGCCATGATCGTATATAATGTCTTGATTATCCGAACGACCTGATCCTGTTCCTTATGTTCTCATATTCTGTCATTACAAAGTTAATGATTGTAATTTTCCTGCAAGTTCTGTTCTTGAACGTTCCAATCAGAGAGAGCAAAGTACTTTATGAGTCATCACTTAGTGAGGTCTGGGGGCTGAATTCGCAGTGAATCTGGGTCTATACCATGACCAACAAATGAAGCACAAGTTTCAGAGAGGAGACACTCTGTAAAGAGACCAGAGTTGTCTTGCGAACCCAGCCTGGATTTTGAAGTGACATTTTCCAACCCACACCAAACGATGTGTGACAGCTTGGAGAGACAGAATGAGATCCTGTGTTACTGTGGACCATGTATGTGGAACAAGATGCCCCCGTCAGCACCAGTGTAGGAGGTTTGAGGGGCTGAATTAAACATAGGAACATAGGACTGAGGAGCAGGAGTGGGTCATTAGACAAGTTGTCACTGCCTCACAAGGCACTAAGTTTGTAGCTACTCTGATTGTAGTTTCAGCAGCACTTTTCAATCTGCATACAATTTTCTCACATGCGGTTGTCTGTCAAATGTTTGAGTACAGTACAATTTTGAATAAATGCAAACATCCAGGCACCACAAACGTTTGATAAAGGGAATTCCCACAAAAACAGTCTAATAAGAATTTCTCATTCATATTGCGACAAATGTTAGAGGGTCACTGTGTCCTTTTCCAGTCCCACTCCACCGATTACAACAAATTTTAAATGTAGCCAGTTTAGTGTTATGGCCAATTGTTTAGGACTCAGACTGGGCCATTTTGGAGAAAAATGTGAAATGCAGGAATTTGAACTCACAACAAACGGTAAAAGATAAAGTCTCCCAAATGTTCTACTGACTTTGAAATTATTCTGCTCACACAAGCTGCTGGTAATGGGATTTATTTGTGGAATAGTTGGATTTGGCTGAACGCCCTTTGCTTCCAGCAGTGGAGAGATTCCAATGAGTCCTCACTAGGAATACTTCACAAGTGGTGAAGATAACTCAGGGATTTTATTGTCTCACATTTTGCTATCAGGTGGACAAAGTAAGAGAGAGAGATCAATCAGCTGCTGCTTCTCAGGCAGGGCACATTTTTCTCCCTCTCTGTGTTGAACCATACAATAATGTCAACTGAACATCAAGCTGGGCCATGTGTGCTCTCCTGGAGCATTCTCTGGAAGAGATGATAATGGACGATATGAAGGTGCATCATCGCTGTTGTTGTACACAGTGTCTTTCATTAGGAAGAAAAGTCCCTGTTTTATCATCTGATGACATGTTTATATGCGTCTGTGTAATTTGTAAATATCGGTCAATGTCTATATAATAGGTGTGTTGATATCAAAACATCTTATTCATAAAATTGTTCTCCAGCTTTAAACTCCTTAACAAGAGGAAACACGCATCCAGCTAAAACACCTTTCAGAAAGTCATGTATGGTTCAAGAAGATTTCTCATCTCAGATCAAAACTGATAACCCCCATAACAAAAGGCCTTCCTTCCAGGAATGTGTGAAGGGAAACATCCATGAAAATCTTCTGAAAGAATTATATTTTTTTTTTAACGTTGAGGCGATCAAAACTGCACACAGTGTGTCCGATGTGGTCTCAACAATGCCCCGTTCAGATGCAGTAAAACATTCCTCATTAAACGTGATAACTTTTGCCAGAAACAGTATCATTCCACTTACCTTCCAAATCACTTGCTGCATCTGCAGACTGACTTCATATGATTCACCTCCCAGGAACATGGAAACCGCCAGTATCACAGAGTTCTGCAATCTCTCTCCAAATAAATTGTTCGCCATTGTTTTATCCTTCCTGCCACAGTAGACAACTCACCGTATGTTCTTTCTGCTGAAGGTTTGCTCACTAACCTTCCCCGTCTGTATCACATTGCAGACTCAGTACCTCCATTTGACGACAGCTTGAACGATCATCTTGGTGATGCGCTAATTGAGCTTTGCGCCATTCAGTTCCCTTCCACCAGATCTTTGATACGGATTATTTGTCATTGATGATCCCACAGTGATCTCTAGAGAACTACACTAGTTACAGCTTTGCAACCTGAAAATAAATATTTACCTCTACTCTCTATTTCCTGTTAGCGACAGCTTCCCTGTTCCTGTGTAGCACCTAAGGTGGGTTGAATCGTCTCCTCCTGGCCTGTGCAATGTACTCAACGAGCTGAATTACTTCATTCTGTATTCCTGTGTAACTCCTTCGGGGGGCAGAATGGTCTTCTCCCGTCTCATTGTAACGATCCTGCCTGACTGTAAGGGTGGTCCCCTATCCTGTAACACCATCGAGAGGTGGATTGAACAAAAACACATGGGATCGGTGCAATAGTATATTTCTGCAACAGCCGTGAGGGGTGGATTGAGGGAACAACACAAAGGGTAGGGGCAGCAGGATATCTCTGTGATAACCTTGAGGGGTGTATAGAGGGAAAAACACATACGGTAGGGGCCGAAGTACATCTCTGTAATAGACTCAAGCGTGGATTGAGGGCACAGCGCATGGGGTAGGGGCAGCAGTTGGCCTTATGGCTGCACCATTCAGAATGCTCATAACAAATTCAATTGTGTCTGACTATCTGTACATGGTCTGTTCCCAAGAAACATTGACTGTCCTATCCAGCAAAGATCAGTCAAGCTCAGCGTTGAACACCTTCAATAACCGAGTATTCACTGTTCCCTAAGGATGAGTACACCACAGATGGCACAACACTAAAGCGAAAGGAATGTCCTTACTTCATTCTGGGACCTGTTATTTTAAACCGTGTTAACCTAACATCAAATCACCACTTCTTTTCAGACATAAGGACACAATAATTGGGAATAAACATAAAGCATTCTTGACTTCAAACCTGTTCCACATTCCCGCTGACCCTTTCCAATCAAATATGTATCAAACCCAGCCTCTGTTGCTGTCTCAGGTAGAGAATCCCTGATAGCATTACACCACAAGAACATTAAAGCAAGGAGCATAATGAGGCCATTCGACCCATCGAGTCTAAAATTCCGTTAAATTATTTTCATATGTACCTCAATCTTATTCTTCTGCCTTCTCCCTAGATGTCTTGATATTCTTACAAATCCAAAGCATATCGATTTGCATCTTAATGACACTAGTTTCTGTTCCTATGGGACTGCGTGTGTTTGTGTGTTTGCCTCTGCGTGTGTGTGTGTGTGTGTGTGTGTGTGTGTGTATACGTGTGCGTATGTGTGTGCATGTCTATGTGTGTGTGTGTATATATATACGTGCATGTCCATGTGCTTGTTATCTGTGTGTTTGTGTGTCTATATCTGTCAGCCTGTGTGATTCTTAACTGTCTTTGTGTCTATTTGTATGTGACTGTATATGTCTCTGTGTGTTTCTACCTGTGTGTATGCCTATCTCCTTGTACGTATTGTGCGTGTTCGCATATTGGGGTGTTTACCAATAGTTCTGTGTATTTGTGTGTCTGCGTCTCTGTGCACTGAGGTATCTGTGTCCTTTTTTTGGAAGTGAAAGGACTGTCGTTGGAACTGTCAGTGGATTTAAAGTGAGAATTGTCTTTCACTGAACATTGCTCCTTCATCGGTCGGTGGCACATGGATGTTTCAAAATCTCCACACAAGGCTTCCCTGTCCTCTCTGGCTCGTACCAGTGTCCTACCCACTTGGCAAGGGGAGGGGGTGAGGGAATGGATATCGGGCACTTCATCAACCGGCTTTGCCTTTCTGTCGTATTCCAGGCTTTACCTCCTGGAATGGGAAAATGGGAAGGTTGGAGGGTGAGTGGGAATGGGTGACCCTGCTGTTAGTGCTGGTGTAGTTGGGCGGAATTGTGAGGTGTCTGGAATTAGTCAGTCGACAGTTTTGAATCCTTATAGTATTATTAGTGTGGGGGGTACTGCGTAGGTGACAGAGAAAGTGAGGAAGAAAGTTACTGAATTCAATATTGAGAGTGGTCGTGCCTGACCCTTGTTTGGAGATAGAGCGTGAACCTTGTTCAGGGGTAGGTTCTATAACAGACATACAGTGAGTGTGAGCGAGCAGAGAGTTTACGGTAACTCTTATCCTGACAGAGCGGGGAGGATATCAATGCTTATCCTGTATTGCAGGACATTTCTTCAGATCATCTCAGCTTCCAGGTGAGGCTCTTCGAATGTCTTGTCCAAGTCCGTCACTAAAAACAACACAGACCTGTCCCTCAGCTTCCACAGAATCAGTTTAGGTAGAGCTTACAGATAGAAAGGAGAAGCAAATATTGGTGTGTTATATATCAAACCAAAACGCTAGCAGAAAATCTGAACATCATATAGATATGCAAGTGTTGTGGATACTGCAATCTTATTGGATGGTCTCAAATTGCATTTGGACTGCGTTAATTAAGCGACTGCTCATGTTTGAAAAATAAATTCCGTAAGTTCAAGAGTATGTTGTGAAGAAAACTAGAGAGCAAGTTACTTTGGATTTGGTATTATCTGGTCCAAATGACGAATTAATAACCTTGTAATGAAGCAGCTTTTAAGGAATAATGACATTAATAAAGTGCATTTTACACGGCGTCTACGCACAATAGAGAATGCTTGAACTTACTAGTTAAACATCGTGGAAGACTGGAGGCTAGAGGGTCAAGATAGCTCCAGTGAATTTGTAAAGTACAATATAACATTCAGTGGGAGACAAGCAATGGTTGTTAGAGTCATAGAGTGCGAAAGCACGGAGACAGGTTCTTCAGCCCAAACTGTCTGAACAAAATGTCCATCCACGCTCACCCCATTTCCCTGCCATTGCCCCGTATCCTTCTAATCCTTTCCTATCCTTGTATTTGTCCAAATGCCTTTTAAATGTTGTTAACCAATCACTTCCTCTGACAGCTCATCTCATATGCGTACCAGCCCCTGTGTGTAAAAAGGTTGTTCCTCAGATTCCCTTTTATTCTTTCTCCTCTGACTTTAAACTGATCTGTGATTGCCCAAAAATGGGGAAAACAAAGACAGGGTACATTCACTCTATCCAGGCCTGTCATGATCTTACAGACTTCAATATGATCCTCCCTCAGTTTCACACACACACAAAATTAAGATGGCCTAGCTTGTCCAACCTCTCCCTATAACTCAGTCCATTGAGTCCTTGGCAACATCCTTATAATCTTTTTCTGCATTCTTTCCAGTTTAATAACATCCGGCCTATAGCAAAGTGAACAAAACTGAACATAACGCTACCAATATGGCCTCGGTAGCGTCCTGTATAACTGCAACATAACTCCCTAATTTTGATACTCAGTGAAATACACTGAATAAGGCCAATGTACCAAAAGCTTTCTTCACTGCACTGTCTACCTCTGAATCAACTTCCAGAGAACCATCCACCTGAATTCCGAGGTCCCTCTGTTCCACTACACTCCTAAGGACCCAACCATTCACCATGAAACTCCAACCTTGATTTGAATTTCTAAAATGCAAGAACTTACACTTTATTAAAATCCATTTGCCATTTCTCAGCCCACTTCCCCAAGTGATCAAGATACTGCTGCAATTTCTAAAATTTATGATAACCTTCCTCACTCGCCATGAGACTGCTTACTTTCATGTCGTCTTCAAACTTACAAATCAATCCTGTACATTCTCATCTAAATCATAGACATATGTAATATGCAGTGGTCCCAGCACCAACCCCTGAGGCATTCCACTAGTCACAGCCCTCTAGTCTGACCAGCATTCTTCCTGTATCACACTCTGCTTCCTACCACCAAGCCAATTTTGTACCTAATTTGCCACCTCCCCCTCAATTCCATGTGATCTCGCCTTTCAGAGCAGCGGAACATGTAGAACCTTATTGAGGCCTGACTGGAATCCATATAGACTATGTATACCATCCTGCCCTCCTCAACGTTGCTGGTCACTTCATCAAAGAACTCCAAGCAATTTACGAGTCATGATCTCCCATGCACAAAGACGTGCTGAATTTCATGAAGGGCTTTTGCCCAAAACATCGATTTTCTTGCTCCTTGGGTGCAACTATTGTGGATAAACGTGAACCAAGCACTATAGATGAATGGAAGGGATCCAAACAGCTACAAAGGGAAGAGGACCTAGTGTAGAGAACTGCAGACCAATTAATCGACATCTGTAGGGAAACTGTTGGAATGTATTAAACAGGATGACATTTTTGATTTATAGAAATTAACAGCAACAATGGAGAGAATCAGTATGCGTTTCTGGTAGAGAGATCATACTTGATAAACTTCGGAATTGTTTGCAGTTGTTTCTTACAACATAGATAATGGGGAACGAGTAGAAGTTACAGATATTGGATTCTCGGAAGGGTTTCTATAAGATCTCAGTGAGTCCGTAAATGCAATGAATATGAAGGGTGTTCGGAGGAACATTTGTAAGTGGAAAGTTACAGTTTGGTTCGCCTTCATTTAAGAGAGTCAGAACATTGATGTAAAGACAAGTTGAAGCAGTGTCACAGCGTGTTGGTGGGACTATACGTGGAGTATTGTGCACAGTTTTGGTGACCAAATCTCAGAAAGAATATACTGACCACAGAGGAAGTGCAATGGACATTCTCCAGATTAATCCCTCAGATGGTGAGATTGCCTGATGAGGAAACTTGGCCAGTGTTCTCTAGAGTTTCAAAAATGAGAGGTGGGTTGCAGTGAAATTTCAATAATTCACAAAACATATCACAAGTTGGAAATGAACAGAACTCTTCCTCACTTTCTATTCCGCATTAAAGGCAAATAATGGCAGGATCTGGGACAGGCCAGTTAAATCTGCAAAAAGGAAGAAATTCATCACTTGGAGGGAACTAATTAACACAGGAGCAGGGAAGCCTACTAGCAGGCAAGATTAGTGAGAATCTCCAGATATTCTACAAGAGTGTCCAGCGGAACAGAAAAACCAGGGAACAGATAGGACAAGTTGCCAAGTTGCAATCAAATCAACTTTAGGGGTAGGAGACAGAGGGTGGCGGTAGATGGCTGTTTGTGTTTGGAGGCTAGTGTCCAGTCGTGTACGACAAGGATCAGTGTTGTGTCTCTTAATATTTGTGATTCGGATGTGTTAGTGTTGGACTGGGGTGGACAAAGTTAAAAATTGCATAACACCAGGTTATTCTCCAAAAGGTGTATTCAGTGGCACTAGCTTTTGAAGCGTTTCATCAAAGCGCACAACCACCTGATGAATAATTAACGCTTCGAAAGCTCATGCCTCCAAATAAACCTTTTTGGAGAATAGAGACGAAAATGTGTTGCTGGAAAAGCGCAGCAGGTCAGTCAGCATCGAAGGAAGAGGAGAATCGACGTTTCGGGCAAAAGCCCATCTTCAGGAATGAGGAAAGTGTGTTCAGCAAGCTAAGACAAAAGGTAGAGAGGAGGGACTTGGGGGATGGGCGTTGGGAATGCGAAAGGTAGAAGGAGATCTGGTGAGGGTGATAGGCCAGAGTGGGAGTGGGGGCGGAGAGGTCAGGAAGAAGATTGCAGGTTAGGAAGGCGATGCTGAGTTCGAGGGATTTGGCTGAGTCACAGTGGGGGGAGGGAAAATGACGAAACCGGAGAAATCTGAGTTCATCCCTTGTGCTTGGAGGGTTCCTAGGTGGAAGATGAGGCTCTCCTACTCCAACCGTCGTGTTGCCATGGTCTGGCGATGGAGAAGTCCAAGGACCTGCATGTCCTTGGTGGAGTGGGAGAGGGAGTTGAAGTGTTGAGCTACCGGGTGGTTGGGTTGGTTGGTCCGGGTGTCCCAGAAGTGTTCCATGAAACATTCCACAAGTAGGCAGCCTGCCTCCCCAATATAGAGGAGGCCACATCGGGTGCAGCGGATGCAGTAAATGATGTGTTTGGAGGTGCAGGTGAACTTGTGGCCGATCTGAAAGTATCCCTTGGGGCCTTGGAGGGATGTAAGGGGGGAGATGTGGGCGCATGTTTTACATTTCTTGCGGTTGCAGGAGAAGGTTCCGGGAGTGGAGGTTGGGTTGATGGGGGATGTGGACCTGACGAGGGAGTCACGGAGGGAGTGGTCTTTTCGGAACGCTGATAGGGGAGGGGAGGGAAATATATCCCTGGTGGTGGGATCCGTTTGGAAGTGGCGGAAATGACGGCGGATGATACGCTGTGTATGGAGGTTGGTGGGGTGGTAGGTGAGGACCAGTGGGGTACTGTCGTGGTGGCGGTTGGAGGGGCGGGGCTCAAGGGCGGAGGAGCGGGAAGTGGAGGAGATGCGGTGGAGGGCATCGTCGACCACGTTTGGGGGGTATATTGCTGTCCTTGAAGAAGGAGGCCATCTGGGTTGTACGGTATTGGAACTGGTCCTCCTGGTAGCAGATGCGGCGGAAACAAAGGAATTGGGAATATGGGATGGCGTTTCTACAGGGGGCAGGGTGGGAGGAGGTGTAGTCTAGGTAGCTGTGGGAGTCAGTCGGTTTATAGTAAATGTCCGTGTTGATTCGGTCGCCCGAGATAGAAATGGAAAGGTCCAGGAAGCGGAGGGAGGAGTCTGAGACGGTCCAGGTGAATTTGAGGTCGGGGTGGATGGTGTTGGCAAAGTGGATGAACTGTTCCACCTCTTCGTGGGAGCACCACGCAGCGCCGATAGTCATTGATGTAGCGGAAGAAAAGTTGGGGGATGTTGCAAATGTCGCTGCGGAAGATGGACTGTTCCACATATTCTACGAAGAGGCAGGTATAGCTGGGGCCTATGCACGTCCCCATGGCTACTCCTTTGGATTGGAGGAAGTGGGAGGATTGGAAAGAGAAGTTGTTCAGGGTGAGGACCAGTTCAGTCAGTCGAAGGAGGATATCAGTGGAAGGGTACTGGTTGGTACGGCGGGAAAGGAAGAAGCGGAGGGATTCGAGGCCTTCGTGATGGGGGATGGAGGTGTACAGGGACTGGATGTCCATAGTGAAGATAAGGGGACCGGGGAAGCGAAAATCATGGAGGAGGTGGAGGGCGTAGGTGGTGTCCCGAACGTAGGTGGGGAGTTGTTGGACTAAGGGGGACAGGACCGTGTCGAGGTATGCAGAGATGAGTTCAGTGGGGCAGGAGCAGGCTGAGACAATGGTTCGGCCGGGGCAGTCAGGTTTGTGGATTTTGGGCAGGAGGTACAAACGGGCGGTGCGGGGTTGTGGGACTATGAGGTTGGAGGCGGTGGATGGGACGTCCCCTGAGGTGATGAGGTTATGGATATTCTGGGAGATGATGGTTTGGTGGTTGGAGGTGGGGTGCTGGTCAAGGGGCCGGTAGGAGGAGGTGTCCATGAGCTGGCGTTTAGCCTCAGCGGTGTAATGGTCGGTGCGCAAAACTACTACCGCGCCTCCCTTGTCTGCCGGTTTGATAGTGAATTTGGGGTTGGAGAATAACCTGGTGTTATGCAATTTTTTACTTTGTCCACCCCAGTCCAACACCAACACCTCTGAATCACAAATATTAAGAGACACAGCATTGATTCCCGTGGTACACCATTGGACGCTAGCCTCCAAATAAATAAGCTGATGTTTTGTGATTTTAAACATTAACATAAAGGATGCAGCTGTGAATATGGATGAGGCGTGGGGGTGTCATAAGTAAGTTTGTGTTTGATACAAAGATTGGCCGGTTAGTTGGCAGTGAGGAGGAAGGCCTTATGTTACAGAAAGATGCAGATGGAATGGTCAGATGGTCACATCAATGGCAGATGAAATGTAAACCTGATAAATATGAGGTGATGCACTTTGGAAGAAGGAACCAGGCAGGTGAGGACTCAATGAATGGCAGCAGACTAGGAAGCTCAGACGGTGCTTTTCCACACTTACCTGAATGTGGCTGGACAGGGTAACACACAATTTGAGAAAGCATACGGGAGCGTAAAAACAGCCTTCTCACATCGAAGCATAGATTATAAGAGCTATGCGGAAATTTCATTAGCCAAGATGGAATACTATGTGTAATTCTGGGAGCTACATTCCAGGAAGGATGTGATTGCACTTGAGGGTGTGCAGAGGAGATTCACCAGGATGTTCCCTGTGATGGAGCATATCAGCTATGGAGAGAGGCTGGGTAAGCTCGGCTTGTATAGTTTGGAGCTGAGAAGGCTGAGGGGGACGTGAATCAGGAGGATAAGATTACGAGGGACATGAACGAAGCGGATAGACAGCAGCTGGTCCTTTTAATCAAAGGGACACACTTTTAAAGTGAAGGGTTTGAGGCTCAGTGAGGATTTGAGGACTGTTTTTCATCCAAATTGTGGTGGGGTCTGGGATGCACTTCGTGGGAGGGGAATTGTCATGGTAACCTCAAAAACATTAGAAAATACATGGTTATGCCATAAGATTCACAGATACGGGTTTTGTGTTGGAAAGTGGGGCTAATGTAGACGTGCTGTATTTCTGATAGTACAGAGTCTGTGCTTCTGTGATTGTATGGCTGTGGAGGATCAATCATTCAATAGCTTAAGATAGGAATTGATGGGTGTCTGAAGAATATCTTATCACAGTGTATATGAGTGAACTTGTGATATCTTCTGAAAATACATTAATGGCAAAATTAAGAGAAAAAGGTGCAGCTTTCTTACAGCCTGATACCAGATAATTGAGTAGAGGAAAATAGAAGATCAATGGAGCAAATACTTCAGTTATGCCTTCACAGAATAAAAACTAAATAAATAAAGTTTCCTCGCAATACTAGGGAATTTTAGTCCGGTGAGAAAAGGGGAATAGAATGAAATTAGCAACGAAAAAGTTTTAGAGAAAATATTGGAAAATATTGAAAATATTAATAGGCATAAACAAAGTCAACAGAGGTTTATGAAATAGGAATCATATTTGAGCAAAATTATGGAGAAGGTATCAACGCAATACGATTGGAATCTCAGAAAGAATTTTTGATAAAGCCCCAAGCCTATTGTGCAAATTCGAATCCTATGGGACTGGGGCTAATATATGGTCATGGTTTTAGAATGGGAGAGTTGGCAGGAAACAGTGAGTAGGAATAAAACCATGTTTTTTGAAAGGAAGGCTTGGAGGATATAACAAGGTTTGACATCCAGCAATTCCTAATACACATCATATTTTTGGTTGAGGGGCTCAATTGCAATACTCCCAAGTCTGCTGACAGCACTAAATGAAGTCAGCTTGTGAGTGGATGAGGAGGATGTAAAAATGGTTCCAAAGTGATTGAGACAAGTGGAGTGACTGGGCAAATACCTGGCAGATGGAGAGAAATGGCAGAAATGAGAGGTTGTGTACTTTGATGGGATCAGTTGAATGACAGCCTATCATTTGAAAAGTGATTGGTTGTTAAAATTAGATAAATAAATGAACTTAAGCTGCATTTTTGTTTATTTCTGCGCAGCCTTCCAAGTCCATGTAGGGCTGTGTGTTCTGAACATGGAAGTCAAGACTGGGAATGGCATTGGCACGCTGTATACAGTGTACATAGACTCAGCAAGTAGGGAGCTGTAACATTGAAAAGAATCTGGATTTCCCTGTATACCAGTCACTGAAAGCAATATTGCAGGAGCAGATGATATATTCAACTTCATTTCAGGGGGATTTAGAATTCAAGAGTAAGGGTCATTTACGGCAACTGTACAGGGCCTTGGTAGGACCCCAACTCGAACATTGTGCTGAGTTGTGTGCAGTTTTGGTGTCCTTACCTTATAAAGGGCAAACCTGACATTGAGGGAGTGCAGTGAAGGATGACCAGACTAATCTCTGGGATGACAGGTTAGTTGTGGGAGCAGAGTTTGGGGTGACTCGGCCTGTATTCCATGGGCTTTAGGAAGATGGGTGGAGATCTCAGTGAGATATATAAAACTCTGACAGGGTGTGACAGATTGTAAGTAGGGATGATATTTCACTTTATAGAAAATGGTTCACGAATCGCAATGCAGTCAAATCATACTTAATAAACAAGCGTTCTCAGAGAACTCCCTGTTTATTGATGGGCCAAAGGCACTATATTTCATAATGTTTAAACATATTTTGGGATATGAACATTGTGTGGGGAAACTGCATTGAGGAAATGTTCGGCAATGAACTAGCATGGGGAAAGATCAATGTGTTGAATGACCTCCTCCTCTCCCGATGATTCTGTGCAGTCTGTGGAAAAACTCTGTAAACGTTGTCACAAACTTTCATATGTTAGGAAGGATGTCTATGTAGTGTCAACAGAACTGTGTTTCCGGCTCCCGTTTCTGATAACGAGGTTGATGCCGGATGTTCCGTCAGGTTTTATCCTTTAAGACCTCAGAATAGTTTGCTACAATTGAGTGTCTCGCTTGGCCGATTCAGAGACCATGCCTGTGTGTCTGGAGTCACTTTTTGGCCAAGAAAGCACGGGAGATTCACTTCCTGAAAGTACATTGGGGAAGGATATCAATGTGAACAATCAACATTGGACAGTATTACTGACACCAGATTTTAGGTATCGATGTTTTATTAATTATTTTTAACTTCCACCAGCTGCCAGAGCATTGACCTGGTCTGGATTCATAATCCAATGATATGTCCACTACTGCACGATCTCCACATGGGAATCTATTGGAAACCATACTGACCTGATTATTTTGGTGCTACTTGACCGCTCTATCGAAACGTATCCCCACCAATGTGACAGTCGTGATGGGACTGAGGGTGTGGTAATTGGTCAGATTGTAATTATTCTCCTATTCAGGGACTGTATATAGTTGAGTAATTTTCCTCATTGCGAGGAAGATGTCAGAGTTGGAGCTGGAATGAAACGTGGGATGGCGTTTTTTACAGTGAGCAGGGTGGGAAGTGGTGTAATCTAGAGAGATGTGGGAGTCAGTCGGTTTATAGTATACGTCCGTGCTGAGTCGGTCGTCCGAGAGAGAGATGGAGGGGTCTAGGAAGGGGAGGGAGGAGTCTGAGACTGTCCAGGTAAATTTGAGGTTGGGGTGGAAGATGTTCGTAAAGTGGATGAACTGTTTAACCTCCTCGTGGGAGCACGAGTTAGCTCCGATACAGTCATCAATGTAGCGGAGGAAAAGGTGGGGGTATATTCCCAATTCCTTCACCTTCACCGCATCTGCTCCCAGGAGGACCAATTCCAATACCGAATAACCCAGATGGCCTCCTTCTTCAAACACTGCAATTTCCCCTCAGACGTGATTGACGATGCACTCCACCGCATCTCCTCCACTTCCTGCTCCTCCGCCCTTGAACCCCACCACTCCAATAAACACCAGGACAGAACCCCACTAGTCCTCCCCAACCACCCCACCAACCTCCAGTAACATCGGATCATCCTTCGTCATTTCCACCACCTCCAAACGGACCGCACCACCAAGGATATATTTCCCTCCCCACCCCAATCAGCGTACCAGAAAAAAACACTCCCTCCACGAATCCCTTGTCAGATCCACACCCCCCACCAACCCAACCTCCACTCCTGGCACCTTCCCCTGCAACTGCAAAAAATGCAAAACTTACACCCACACCTCCCGCTGCGCTTCCCTCCAAGGCCCCAATGGATCCTTCAATATCCATCAGAAATTCACCTGCACCTCCACACACATCATTTACTGCATCCGCTACACCCGATGTGGTCTCCTATACATTGGGGAGACCGGCAGCCTACTTGCAGAACGTTTCAGTCAACACCTCTGGGACACCGGCACCAACCAACACAACCACCCTGTGGCTCAACATTTTATCTCCCTCTCCCACTCCACCAAGGATGTGCAGGTCCTTGGCCTCCTCCATTGCCAGACCATGGCAACACGACGCCTGGAGGAAGAACGACTCATCTTTCGCCTAGGAAACCTCCAACCACAAGGGATGAATGCACATTTCTCCTTCTTCCACATTTCCCCTCCCCCACCTTTTCTCAGTCCCAACCCTCAGACTCAGCACCGCCTTCTTGACCTGCAATCTTCTTCTCGAACTCTCCGCCCCCACCCCCCTCCAGCCTATCACCCTCACCTTAACTTCCTTCCACCTATCGCATTCCCAATGCCCCACTCCCAAGTCCCTCCTACCTACCTTTTATCTTAGCCTGCTTGGCACACCCTCCTCATTCCTGAACAAGGGTTTATGCCCGGAACGTCGATCCTCCTTCTCCTTTGATGCTGCCTGACCTGCTGCGCTTTTCTCGCAACACATTTTTAAACAACTACCTCATTGTCCACTTTAATTTGAGGAATGTCCGAATCAGAATCCTCTGAAGTTGTTTTTTCCTTCTGTGCCGTAATCATTAACACCTTGTTCTCTGGCTGTCCTTACCTGTCAAAGTACATTTTGAGCATATTCACATGACATACGCTGTGAGATTTCTTTCTATCTGGAGTCCCTATCAAGTAGTTACTTTCACTCAATATCCGTTGTATTTCATAAGGCCTACTAAACCTTGCTTTTCTAGGTTCACCTATAACTGGAAGTAACAGTAATATCTTATCCCCGATCGCAAAATTGCATTTTTTTTATTCCCTGTCCGCTTCCTGTTTTATTATATGTTGCATTTCTTTTAAATGATGTCGAACCAACTCCCCAGCGCTATTAATCGTTCGTTAAATTTTGAGACCTAATCCCAATGTGTGGCCTTTGAACTCTAATTTACTATTTTCTCCTTAATCAATTTTAATGGTCCCCTCACTTAATGCCCCAAAAATAATTCCAATGGAATGAATTTGCTCTGTTAATTGGGGGTATCCCTGATCACAAAAAGTACAAATGGAATTCCCTAACCCTAATCATCTGGATAATCCTGATTATAAGCCCTCAACATGGTCTTTAATGTTTAATGTCACCTTTCTAGCGCTCCCTGCAATTGTGGATAGTTTGCAGTAGATTTGAATTGCTTCATTCCTAAGACATTATAGTGATTAATTCGATGTGTAGCTTGAACTTTAATTTCACTGTGTCTTCATTGGTAGTCCGTATCTATTTTTTTAAATTTAAAAATTCCTTTGCAATTCTTCTGGCTGTGATACTGAACCTTGGGATGGCCTCTGGAAATCTAGTCGATGCATCCATTATTGTTTAAAAAATACTGATGCCCAATCTTTTGATTGTGGTCTGGGACCTAGCCAATCAATTAAGACTCCTATAAAAGGTTCCTCAAATGCCAGAAAATTTAAGAAAGGTGCAGGTTGTATTATCGCATGTGCTTTTCCAATTACCTGACATGTGTGATTCATCTGGCAAAATTCAACTACATCCTGTTGCAGTCCAAGCCAGTAAAATGTCTCCGTAGTCAGTCTGGTTTTTTTTTTCCCTCACTCCTAACTGACTTCTAGCTGGTAACTCAAGCACCATTCGCATCACCTCATTTCTGTACCCCATTGGCAATGTGATTTGATGAATCTCTTCCCATTTCTCATCTCCTTGAATATATGATAGTCTCTATTTCCTCATTTAGTCATCAATTTTGAGGTAATAAAGCTCAGGGATACATTCAAAATTCCTAACGTTTGTGCTTTTTGATACAACTGCTTTAAACATTTATCTTTCTGCTGTGACTCAATTAGTTTAGCTGAGCAAAAAATATTCACATGATCACCTACTTGCTCCTGTTTTGTCTCAAATGTCTGATGGAACAAAGTATCTGCTCATGCCACTTAAACTTCCTTATCTTTACATTTTTGATATTTTCTGTTTCAACTGGTGTCATTGGGAATTTATTACCCACAATCAGGAAAGTTTCCAGGATGAGATTCCTACATTGATTCAGTTGCCTGCATATCCACTTTTCAACGAGAGTGGCAGTAATCCTACCACTGAATCAGCTATTTTTTCCGCAAGGACAAATTGTATTCCTGGAGCAGAGAGTTTGTCCAATACCTCTACCACAATTTCCCCACACTTTTCTGGACATGCTCACTTTACATAATTTTGCACCTTATGTCTCATGGTGAATTGCCTTTCGCAGTACTTTTTTTGGGAATATTCCTTCAGGAGTACATATCTCCTTGTCTATTCACAGAGGATCCTGTGTCTCTTCATATTGCATCCTCTTTACCTGCCGTATGTGAATAAACTTTCCCTTTACAGGTATATTTTCTAAGCAGATCTGGCACTCCCTCCGTAACAAACCTCCAATCAGATTATACACTCTGATGCAGCTTTCTAGTTTCCACTGTGCATTCTGTTACCGCTCCATCAAAACTCCCATATTTATTCCTTTTTCCTGCGTCTGTGTTTTTTTTCTGAACCCACCAAAACAGTGATTTCATGTGCCCTAATTTGTTGCAATGAAAACACCGGAGTTTTTTTTAAATCTTCTTTGCCTCGTTCAGGTATTGCCTTCACGGAGATCTACGTCTCCCTTTCTACGTCGGGATTTCTCTTTGCCCCAATTTCTATCCATCATGGACTGAAATTGACTCTGGAAGCCAAAACAAGTTTTGTAACAATAATCACTAGTCATAATCATCAGCCTCTTCAGCTGCCAGTCTTGTCTTTATATCTCTAGTATCTTGGTTAGCACTGCTGCCTCACAGCGCCTGAGACCCGGGTTCAATTCCCGCCTCAGGCGACTGACTGTGTGGAGTTTGCACGTTCTCCCCGTGTCTGCGTGGGTTTCCTCCGGGTGCTCCGGTTTCCTCCCACAGTCCAAAGATGTGCAGGCCAGGTGAATTGGCCATGCTAAATTGCCCATAGTGTTAGGTAAGGGGTAAATGTAGATGTAGGGGTATGGGTGGGTTGCGCTTCGGCGGGGCGGTGTGGACTTGTTGGGCCGAAGGGCCTGTTTCCACACTGTAAGTAATCTAATCTAATCTAATCTAATCAAATGAGGTTGCACTTTGTGAATGCTTAAACTCCTCCAAAGTAATTGTCTCTCTCAGAGCATTGTAGATTTGCTCTCTTTTTAAAACTCTTATCCATTTATCAAAATTACATCGTTTGATTCTTTCAAACTCAATATTTGTTTGGACCAGGATCCCTCCTTAAATTCCTGAAACGTTGTCTGTAGACTTTTGGCACATACTCATATGTACATTTTCCCCTTCTCATACTCCCCAGATCCCTCCTCTGATAGTGTTGCGCATACCTCACTAGCTCAATCTACAAGTTTTGTCTGGGTCAACAAAACCTACATGGTCACTGCCCACTGAAATTCTTTAGCCACTTTCCTCCTCATTAATCTAGGCAAGCTGTGAATATACTGAAAAACGTTTCTCACCAGGCTTTGGACTCACCACGGGTTTGCCCATCTTCAGTCTGTTCCTCAGTAAGCTGACCATCCGACTTCATCCTCATCCTTTAAAGCTGACTTTCCATTCTAAGTGTCCACCTCTGAAGCTCAAATGCTCCCTCTTTTGCTTTCTCTCCTGCTGAAGCTATCTATTATATTTTTCTCTTTCCTCTGTTAAACCTAATCGTTATCTTTCTTCCTCTTCTGGTTTTAGTCGTAGCTCAAATTGCTTCATCTCTGCATCTAACTCAAGCTGCTTCTTTTGCGATTGAAGTTTAGTCATCCCCACAGATCCTGATGGTGTTTCCAGCAAATTAGAATGCTGAGCTACTGCTGCAATCCTCTCATCTTTCCTCACATTAAACGGTAGCTTTAACTCCCTTTGTATTCGAATTCCTGCGGCTTGGACTTATGTGCATTTTGTAAAACTCCCCAAGGTCACTTTCTCCACCTTCAACACACGAAATAAGAGACAACATCCCCTGCCAATCGCTGCCTAAATTCTGCAAAGGCCCCCTAATCTGTTATGGACCAGACCCGACCCCTCAAAACATTTTAAGCAGGTAGCCGGATGGTAAAGTTGCTAGTTGTTGAAGATTAGTGTATAGCTGATATTCCCAGAGAGAATCAGCTGGTCAGACTGCCGAGTTTTAAACATATGACATTTATTTGCCAAATTACCAAATTAAACATAAGGAACAAAAAATAGAATACCAGAATAACGTATTGTATCCGAACCTGACAGGCTATCCCGATTTAAGGATGCTGTTCCAATATACTTGCAACAATTCCAAGAAACAAAACCCCTTAGCACCAAGAATAAAACTGACACAACTGCTTAAAGGTTATAATGTCAGAAGGGCAGAAGGAGGCAGAGAGCGTCCAGTGACTCTGACTCAACTAGCCCCTGAACTGATCCAACCTGTCCAGTTGTGGGAGCAGGACAGGTCCTCCTGATTATACAGGGTACTTTTTAAAGGCTTGAAAGGCTTCTGGATGAGGCATTATCTGTTAGGTATAAACAAAAGGACCCCAACGAACCTTTCAAAATTCTGACATATTGGAATCTTGGGTCCTTTAGACCCTCTTTCAAAAAAACCAAGGACAACATAACCCTGTAAAAGGACTGGCTTTGTGAGAACATGCCACATTTGGCTTTGGACTGAATTCCAAAAATGTAAGTCTTACCGCTTTGAAGCCAATCTAATGTATTAAGGTGTTTGTTAATTTACATAAAACAGTGTTCAACCATATTGTGTGTTGAAGCTTCTGCATTGTCACGAGTGGAATGTCCCGACAGATCCACACTTCCTGTGTATGGTCAGGGTAAATATATCCACTGAGAATCAGTTGCTTGGCGCCTGTTCTAGTCAAGGAGAGACCAGCATGGAAACCACATCTGGATTGTGATTTGTTTTTTGGATGGTCATGTTGGAGCGTTCAGGTGGTTACAGCATTACAAATGAATTACACAGCAGAATCATCTAGTCCGCGATAAGAAAACGTCCATAATTCTCCCTCACAATTAACTTCACGAGAGCAATTGGTGATGGGAGATGTGACCATTAGCCAGCGATGTCAACATTCAATTCAATCCAGTTGTTATTTTGAACTGAAGGCCACATTCTGAAAGGAGTAATCTGGATCTGTTTGTTCAGTGACTGTGATTGATGTCACTCTCCATGGATCCTAATTATGTCACTGGATGGTTTTCCTCTTCTATTTGTATGGGGCTTCTTCCAGTGCTTTATCCCATTATTGCTGCAGATGTATCACCAGCAACACTGACAAGGATCAGCAGTTGCAGCGACAGGGAAAGGAGACATCAGAATCTGAGAACCATAGACTGGAATGTTCCAACAATGGGCCAGAATCTGAGAACAGTAAATGGAATGTTTCAACAGTGGATCAGAATGTGAGAGCATTAGACTGGAATGACGCACCAATGGTTCAGAGTCTAAGAAAAATAGACTGGAATGCTGCAACAATGGACAGGAGTTTATCTTGGTGTCATTTGTATTTTTCCTGGTCTTGGCACATATTACCAGATCGGATATTAGGTGTACTGCTGATTATTCAGGCTGGTTACTATCCCATGCTCACTATTGTTGGTGTTTCTGGTAAGTCTCCCCATCTCTATCTACTTATTAATCCCACAGTGAACTTCAGTGCTATTTCTGTTATCTATATTTAGTAAATACTGAAAATATTGTCTTCAGTTTCAAATGCAAATCCATTCATTACCCACAAATTTCAGAACTGCCCACACCCCTGCCCTCACAAACATCAGAAAACAAGACTGTTCACAATCACAAAGTACCTATTTTCCCCGAATTGATTTATGTCTTGGTACTCTCTCCATCACCAAAGATACCTACTCTCAGCTCCATTGTATCGCCAGACCCCATCTTGACGTCAGTGCGTGTGCTAAATAAACCATTATCTATACCTTGGTAAAAGTGAGAGTTTATGGTTCCTGTTCTCTTCCAATCACTCTTTCCGTTCCAAATGTTTCCATCAAAATCTTGTTCTTGTCAGTAAAGTATGACAGGGACACGGTGTCAGAGTCATAATGTCGCTGGCCACGTAATTCAGTGGCCAAGGTAACTACACTATGGACACTGTTTCAAATCCTATCACAGACGATGACTGAACTTAAATTCAACTGACAGGAACTGGAAATAAAAGTGAATTTTACTAATATAATCCCAGCAGCACTTTGTCAATAAGTTTATCTATTTCACTGTTGTACTTTGGTGATTAAATCTCACATTAATGCCTGATCTGCATTAAGACTGACGTCAGACCCAATACCTTAAGGAATGGCCTCACAGTAAAACGCATTTAGTGAGGCCCACAAATGCTGCCCAGTCAGTGATGCAGACATCCCATGAAAGGTAGAGGAAAAAAATTGCCTCGAGAGATCAGAAACAAAAGGAACGAATAAGTGCCAGAGAAACTGAACAGATTTGGCAGCCTCAGGGCGAGAGAAAAATAGAAGTGACATTTTGCGTCCAATCACCATACGTCAGAACTGAATGTAGCTGGGAAATAGTGCGTTTGATGTTGATGACATGGATGGCAGTTGTGAAAGGGAGAAGGAGTGAGTTGAATAGATAGAGAAAGAGAGAGGTAGAGAGAAAGAAACAAACAGAGGGATTGTTGATGATCAGCTGGAGTGGAAATAAAAGTCCAGACTAATCTTATTTATTTTTCTCCTGTTCCCATATTACAGAAGTTCATGCCCATGTAAAACGTACATCAAAGTCTCGGTTTGAAGTCAGCTATGTCCCTTTGTCTCTCTTCCTTGAGTGTGATCATCTTCTTTTATTCAGTAATGGGATGCTAGGCCAGTATATAATTCCCTTTCCGCATTGTCCTTGAGAAGGTGCTGGTGAGCCACCTTCCTGACCCACTGCAGTCTGTGAGCTGTTAGTAGTCAGTGCTGAGGTCCGCCCGGTTTCATTTATTTGAGAATTTGTAGTGAGTGATATAACCGAGCGGCTGGCTTGGACATTTCAAACGACAACTCTGTGTAAACCACAGTGCGGTGGGTCTGGACTCACATGTAAGTCTGACAGGGTGAAGACAGTAGATTTCCTTCCCTGAAGTGCATTAATGTGCCAGGTAGGATAAACGCAATGGTTTCATTAGATTCTCAATTCCTGATATTTTATTGAATGCACATTCCAACATTTGCCATGGTGGGATTCGAAACCGGGGTCTCCGTTATCACCTGGGTCCCTGGGTTAATATTCCAGAGATAATACAGCTAGGCCATCACCTCCGCAGAATCTCCAACCATCTCCAATGGCAATAGTGATGTTGTTGTTGGCGTGGCTGTGCTTAAAGCATAGCGTTTTTCAATGCAACAAAATGATTTGGCAAAACATACCATCCTTCTCAGTTTGTATTTATGCGAAGGTGAGATGATGGCAAGTGTTCTTGGTGAAAAGGAGGTGGACGTCCTTGGTCATGAGCCACTGATAGAATTCATACGGAGCAGTAGGTAATCAGCCCAGTAAATGTATAGTGTCCTTCATTGCAAAATGGTGGAAGTATAAGTATGAAGACACCTTACTGAATTTGTAAAGTGTTATTGAAACAGTACTTGGGACGCTGTGAACAGATTTTCTCTCCTTTATGAGGAATGATCTCCTTGCCACAATGAGACAGAATAAAGGCAATACACCAGAGTAATCCCTGCGTTGACGGAACCACGAGGAGAGTGTGAAGGAAATGAGTGCTCAATCTGTAATGCGACAAAAGAATAAAAAGTGATTGCAATAAAACCTGAGCATTATGGACCGATATTCATTATTTTCAAAACTAAACATTGATACCGTGAAATACTATGTGTTTCCCGCAATATATGTTTTCACATTTGGTCAAATATATGATAGGGAATGTTAAGAAGGACATGGGCCAAGTACCAGAAAATGGAGTTAGCATGGATAGACATTTTAGTCTGAATGGTCCAGTTTGGGCTAAAGGGCACGTTGAACTCTATGACTCTGTGATAGTTTACATGTCTCCGTGGAGCCCCCATGTTGGGTGAGAGACAGCTCCAGGCTCTGAACAAACTCTCTCCGTCTCAATGCACGGTTGGAGTGAGACCCTGCACTGAGCATCATGTTGTTTACAAACTTGTCAGCAGCCACATTCTGACAGGGTTGGTCATTCTCAAAAGCTTCTGACCACCATGCAGAAGACTAGCCCTGTCTTCTCGGAGATGGATGATGCCTCCTTGAGATGTGTCACAAACCATCCGCTGTGCCTTCTTACCATCAGCAACCACGTTATTATAACACGCGTGAAACATTAGCAATGGAGCCAGGAGGCACAACATGGAGCAGTCTGTCTGTCCAGTCTCTGCTTCATTAGTTTGTAGTGTTGCAGCATCAATGACATCCGCTTATTTCAGTGTAACAGTTTGGAGGGGCTGAATGGCCTCATCTGTTCGTGTGTCAATATTTTGGGTGGCTGAATGTCCTCTTCCTCGTTCCAGGGAAGAGGTCCATTATTGGGTGACCCGTGGTCGCTGCTTACCTGCGTGTTGTGCTGACTAGATTCCTTACCTTCCTGTGTAATAATAGACAAACAGGAGGCTGGAAGAAACAGCAAGTCAAGCAGCATCAGGAGGTGAAGAAGTCAACATTTCAAGTATAGCCGTTCTTCAGGACTGCGAGTGGGGGTAGGGGGAACTGCAGATAAAGAGGGGTTTAGGAGTGGTTCGGGTGGGGAGAGCAGCAGGTTGGTGAGGTAGGAGTTAGGTGGACACAAGTGGTGGGTGCAACCTGGTTGGTCGATGAGAGGGATGAATCCGGTTGGGAGCTAGAAGGCGGGGTCATTTGGTTGAATGGAAGGGAGAAGGCGGGGCTGGAAAGCGAGTAGGGCTATCTTTGGGAAGGATATTTCAAATTGGAGAACTCAATGTTGAGTCCTCGGGGTTGTAGGCTAACCAGGCAGAAGGTAAGATGTTGTTCGTCCAATTTGCGGTCTGACTCACTGTGGCAACAGAGGAGGCCAAGGAGGTCATGTTGGAAAGGAATTGGGAAGGGGAATTGAAATGGGTGGTGACTGGCAGTTCAGGTCAGCCGCTGTGAGCCCGGCTGTGATGCTCGGTGAAATGAGCCCTTAGTTTACGTTGCTCTCCCCGATGTAGAGAAGCCCACATCAGGTGCACCTGATGCAGTAAACTAGGTTGAAGGAGAGGCAGGTGACCTATGTTTCATGTCGAAGGACTGTTTGGGGCCTTGGATGAGCTGAGGGAGGTGGTGTGCCAGCAGATGATGCATTTTATTCATCTGCAGGGTCAGTTGCCAGTGGGGCTTGGCGGATTTGGTGGGGAGTGTGGCACGAACCAAAAGTAGTGAAGTGATTGGTCCTTATGGAAGATGTGACAGGTTGATGGGATCCAACCAAGTTTAGTGTATCTGGCACTCCTAATGTAGTCTTCTCTATATCAGGGAGACCAAATGTAAACTAAGGGGAATGCTTTGGTGAGCATCTCATCTGGGCCTGTAAGGGCTGATCTGACTTCCCAATCATCTCCAATTGCAATTCCCCCTCCCACTCCATTTCCGACATGGTCATCCTTGACCTCCTCCATTGCCTCAACGAACCAAAGCACAAACTGGAGCAACAACACTTCATATTCTACCGATGTAGCCTACAGCACGGGGGACTCAACATTGAGTTCTCCAATTTCTAGTAACCTCCCTTCCAATACCCCGACTCCCTGCCCAGCCTCTCGCCCTTCCATTCCTCTGATCAACTCATCTTCCAGCTCTCAACTGGATTCATTTCTCCCATTGACCAACCCGGTGGCAACCCTCGACCTGTGTTCCCCACTTCACCACACCGCCTCCTCCGACTCTTGCACCTCGACTCTTTATCTGTACATACCGTTACCCCCACCCCAGTCATGAAGAAAGCTTATGCCCAAGGGCTGGACTTCTTCTCTTGATGCTGCCTGGCCTGTTGTGTTCTTCCAGCCTCCTGCATTCCAACATTTGTAGTTTTTTTTTAAAACAAACTCTTCTTGTGCAATAGGTAAGAGATAGTAAATGGGCTGTGCCTCTTCTTATCCAATAGCTTCAATGGGCTGAATGGCGTTCTCACATTTCTGTGATACCAGCTTGGGATACAGAATGAGCTGCTCTTTTTTAGTTCTTTGGAAATGTTCAGAGTCCAGTAGTACTGCTACACTAATGTTACCTAGACGTTAACAGCATGAGCTTGAATGTTGACCAGGTTTTGATGCTTTATGCGATATTTTCTGAGCATTCTCACTTCTGATCTAATGACGGAGGGGAAGACGCTGATGAACCAGCTGAAGATGTTTGTGTCGAGGAAGCTACACGGAGGATCGCTAACATAGATATCTCGGGACTGAGAGGATTGATCTGCACCAGCCACATGGTGTCCTGAATGGCCCAACCACTTAGGAGTCTACAACTGTTTCCCATTAGATTCAATGTTATTTAGTCTCCTTGACACCTTCCTCAGTTACGCCCTGCAGTGATGTCAGGGTCAGTCACTCTGATACTGTGCTCATATATTTTGTTCATGTCAAAGGTCAAGGTAAATCCGTGGGGACTGTTTCCTTCTCTCAGAGGGTAGTGACTGTTCGGGCCTCTCTAATCCAGACAGCTACATCTCTGAAATGTTTGAGGGAGCAGAATGGTGGTAAAGGATCTTGACACATCAGGGAGTTGAGGGCTACAAAGAATTGGGCAGAGAAGAGAAATTAATGCCGGGAAAGATCAGCCCTGACCTTATTGACGGGAGGGGCAGGCTTTACAGGCTACATAGCCTGGTGTTATTCCCGTGTACCCCATAGTCCAGTCACTTTGTTGCCTTTTCCATTTCCTGTGTTATTGACTTCAAGTAGCTGAATAGCCTGATCGTGTTGCTGCATGATCTGGAATGGGTCTAGTTCTATGGCCATGAGGATTGATTGGCCTCCTCCTGTAACTGTATATCATACTCCAAGGGCTGAAAAGCCTTATCCTGTTCTGGTGTAACTGAAAACCATTTGGACCAGATCTATCACCCTTGGAGAAAGTGAGCACGACAGATGCTCGAGATCAGAGTTGCAAAGTGTGGCACTGGAAATGCCTAGCCGGTCAGGCAGCATTCAAGAAGCAGGAGTATCGAAATCTTGGACATTCCTAATGATAGGCTTATGCCCAAAACGTCGATTTTCCTTCCCCTCCAATGCTGCCTGACCTGCTGTTCTTGTCCAGCACCACACATTTGGACGTCTACTGGCCCGCCCTAGTCAATCTTCCTGGTCACGTCATCAAAGAAATTTAACAAATTCTTCAGGCATGAACTTCCACTCAAAAAGCCATGCTCACTATTCCTAATCAAACCCTGTTTTCCGAATGCATGTACATCTTATCCTTCAGAATCTTCTCAAGAAATTTACCTATCACGGATGTTACGCTGACTGGTCTGTATTTCCCAGGCTTTATTTTTTCAGTCCTTCTTGATTAAGTGCACAACATTTGCTATCCTGCAGTCTTCTGGGATCTCACCTGTGGTAACTGATGATCAAAATTATCAGCCAGGGCCCCTGCAAATTCTTCTCTAGCTCCTTGCAGTGGTCTTGGATATATCTGGTAAGGACCATGAGATTTCTTCAACTTCAAAGATTCTAGTACATCAATTATTCCTCTACTGTGATACAGACTGTCCCTAAGATATCACCACTAATTTCCCCAAATTCCCATATATTCATGTCTTTCTCCACTGTAAATATAGAGGAGAAATATTTGTTTAGAACATTGCCTATCTCTTATGGTACTGCACATGCATGTCCACTTTGGTCTTTGAGGGGTCTTATTCTCTCTTTAGTTAATGATTTTCCTTTAATATACTTAAAGTGCCTCTTTGGATTCACTCTGATCTTCTCAGTCAAGGTTATCTCATCCCCCCTTTCGCCCTTCTGATTTCCTTCTTCAATATACTCCTATATCCCCTGTACACCTACAGGGATTTCCGTGATCCAAGCTGTCTCTACCTGAGCCACGCCTCCACATTTTGTTTGGTCAAAGCTTAAACATTTCTTGTTATCCAGGTTTCCTCATTTCTGTCAACGTTCCTTTCATCCTCACAGGAATATATAGATATTAAACTCCCACTTGCTGGAGGTCCCTTTGCTTGCAAACAGACAACTCCGATCAACCCCTGCAAACTCCTGTCTGAGACCATCAAAATTAACCTTGCCCCAATTTTGAACTTGAATCTGTGGATCAACTTCTTCCCTCACCATAACTATTTTAAAATTAACAGACCTATGGTTACTAGTCCCAAAGTGTCATCTACTGTCACCTCACTCACCTATCCTGATATATTTAGTGAGTAGGTCAAATATTGCCCCTTCCTGATTAGCACCCTCTATATACTGAAGGAGGACACTTTCCTGACGCACTTAATTGATTACATCCCATCAAATCCCTTCATGCTCCGGCAGTTCCAGTCTGTGTTATAAAGATTAAAACCCCTATTATGACAACCCGAATGTTCCCTGCAAGTCTCCCCAAACTCTCTAGATATTTTTGTTTCTGTAATTCCTGTTGACAGTTTGGGGGTCTACATTACAACCCCAATAAAGACACCATCCGCTTCTTATTTCTTAGTCCAACCCACAAAGCCTCACTGGATGATTCGTCAGTTATTTGACCTCTGATCACTGCTTTATACTCCCCTTGATTAGAAATGCAACTCCCCTCCCTCTTTCCACCATCTCTGTCCCTCCTAATGCATTTATCCTGGTACATTAAGCTGTCAGTCCTACCCATCCCTCAGCCATGTTTCTGTAATAGCTAGACTATCCAGCGCCGATTATCTAACCACACCCTGAATTCATTGGCCTTGTCTGTCAGCCCTTTCACATTGAAATAAATGCAATTTAATCAAAGGCATTCCTTGCTCCCTATCATGTTCCAGCCTGATCTGTCTCTTCAACGTAGTATTTCTGAATACTGTATCTCCTTCCAGCCTCACACTTGCCTCCCTGCTCTTGAGGATACCACCTCCTGCCAAACTCGTTTAAACACTCCCTTGTAGCACGAGCAAAACTGGCTGCGAAGATATTGGTCCCCCGTCCAGTGCATGTGCATGTGCCACCAGTCCCTCTTGAACAGGTCAACTCTGTCACAGAAAAGCTCCGAATGATCTAAAAATATGAATCCCTCCCCCTGCACCAATTCTTTAGTCACATACTCATCTGCCATATCCTCCTGTTCTTACCTACACTCGCTCATGACACTGGAAGATATCAGGTGACTGTCAAGGTCTTGTTTTTTAACTTTTCTGCGAGCTCTCAGTAATCACTCTGTAGGACCACATTCCTATGTCTACCTGTGTCATTTGTGCCAACGTGCACAATGACTCCTTACAGCTCACCAACACCCCCACCCCCCAACTCCGAGTACGTTCAGCAGACACTCAGAGACATCCCGGATATTGACAACTGAGAGGCAACACACCATCCTGGTTTGCCGTTTGAGGCCACAGAATCTCTTATATCTAAGACCCTGTTTACCTTTATCCTTTCCCATTGCTCCCCAGAACCAGTCGTAATGCAACTAAGCTGGCTATTGCTGGTTTCCCCTAAATGGTCATTTCCTGACATCCATCTCCCAACACTACAAAATCAGTATCAAAAATGGTATACTTGTTTTCGAGAGGAATGCCACAGGGGATTCTTGCACTCTCTGCTACTCCCTTCCCCATTCCTGGTTGTCGCCCAGCTACTCTCTGCCTGGAACACGACAGGAAGCAAGGAACGCCAGTTGGATTAAATTGCGTCTATTTTAATGCAACACGGCTGACAGGTAAGGCTGACGAACTCAGGACGTGGATCTTTACATGGGACTGGGTTATGACAGTCTTTAAAGAAACAAGGGATGGACTTGGGTGTGACCACCTCACTAAAGCTCTTACCTCTGAATTGCTCTGTATATGGATGATCCGAAGAGCAGTCAACTCCAGATCCCGAACACGGTCTCCCAGGAGCTGCAGCTGGCTGCACTGCCCACACGCGTCGTCATCAGGGACAGTGAAAATCTCCCTCAGCTCCCACATCCCGCAGGAGGAACGTGCAACTGCCCTAACTGCCAGCTCAACTGTCAAAGTTGTATTAAAAAGACTTTACTTGAGCTTACCTGTACCTTTTGCTGAGCCGCTGCTCACCGAAGCCTCTGGAACCAAAGCTTTACTACCTACTCTGCCACTATCAGCAAGTCAATAGACCACTCCACATATAGTTTTGGTTAGGGCAGGAGGGAAACACTGCAGCGATGTATTGTTTGGGCCTTAAGCACTCTTCACACCAGGCCCATACTTGGACTTGGAGAGTGTCTTGCTGAGGTTTTCCTCCTAGTAGTGGTGACTGCGCTGATGCAAATATTCACCCTCACATCCAATCCACGTTGTCGCAGTCATCTTGTCTTTTCTGTCTATTAGTACTGCATTTATGAATTCCTTGAATCTATTGATTGCTTTCCAAACTGTGTCTCATTCTGGAGGGAGAGATGCTGGTGTTCCAGTGAATACAGGCTATTTGAAAAGGTTTACCATTAGACATATGAGCGATATAATGCCCATCCGCTCGCTGACTCTTTTTTTCCTTTCAATTAGGGTACATTTATTCTGATAACCTTCAATTCTATTTTTAAGCATTTTCCCTGTAACGCTTGTTTAAAACTCTGTCCATCTCAGCCTTGAACATATTTAGTGATCATTCCTCAACAGCTATCTCAATTTTCTACAATTGTTTCCCTCTCACTGAGGTGAGACTTGGTGGTCTTTCATCCTATGACTTTTTGTCTAGCACTCTGTGTGGAAGTTGAACCTACATTAGATGTTGTCATGTTCGATCATACCACCTCTGTGGCAAGAGGCAAAACAAAAAAAAGCAACACAAAGTTTAAGAGCCAGTAATCTCCTCCCTCATCTTCCACATCAGTCAAAGATACAGTTCATCCGGATCAAGGGATTTGCCCATTTTTTGCCATGCACCAACTTCCAATTCTTCCTCAGCTTTTGTGTTAATTTGCTCAATGCCAAACTGTCAGGAACAGACATTGAATACAGTAACCGCTTCTCCAAAGTGAAGACAAATATGTAGTACGTTTTTGACATATCTTCTGGCTCTATGCACAGGTTGCCTCCTCGATCCATAATACTTTCTCTTGTTACCATCTTACCCTTAATAAACCGATAAAATGTCTTTGGAGACTTAAAAATATTGCCCACTAATGTTTTTTTTATCACCATCCCCCACCCCCTTTTTGCTCTTTTACTTACTTTTAGAGGTTAGCTCTATGCATTCTCTCCTCTTCTGGGACATCCATTGACCTGTTCACTTTATGCCTGTTTTAAGCTTCTCTTTCATTTTTAATTCCATTCTGAATATTTGTAGATATCCCAGTCTCTCCGGGCTTGTTTTGCTACATTTCATCTTTGGAGTAACATGTTGTTGTGACACTCTCATCAATTCCATTGTGAGCATGTGATCCCCACCAACACCCACCTACACGCTGTTCTGTTACAGTTTCACCCATAAATAACTGTACTGTGGCCAGATCCTGCCTTTGTTATGATACATTCTGCCTCCCTCATTCAAAGAATTTTTATTTTTCAAACCTTTTTCTTTTGATCTTTTCCTTAACAAGCTAAAAATGCTTGAGTCACGGTCACTGGTCCTGCAATGCTCTCCCAATCCTGCCTGCAGCACCTGACTGGCTTCGTTCCCCACAGTGAGACCCAGCACTGCCCAACTCTTTGTTGTATCTTCTCCATGTTGGTATAAGAGTCTCTCTGGAATAAATGTCAAGTCATCTTCCCCTCTTTAAAAAAAATCACTGCCCTAATGAATATTTGGAATTGAAATGTATCAATATAATAATCCTATTATTGTTTTTACACACCTCAGTGAATTGTTTATATATCTGCTGCTGTATTTTCTTTTATCTGAGAGTCGATAATATATCCCCAGCAGTGCATCTGTCATCGTTTGGATCCTAACCTCAACCCACAAAGCGTCATTTGAATACCCTTCCAAGATATGATCCTAGCTAAATGCAGTCATTGACTCCATAATTAATAAGGCAACACCACCTTCTCTTTTACCCCTCTCGTGTGCTGCCCATAGTTCTTGTACCACAGAATATTGCGTTGTCAGCCCTGATTTCCCTCAAACACATCTCTGTGATGGCGGAAATGTCACACTCCAAAAATGTCATCTCAATCCCTTATCACATCTATCGGTTCGATAATATTCCCAGCATTAAGGTAAAGGACATCCAGCCTGGAATATAAGAACCTTGGAGTTCTTCAGTCATTTACTATTTGTTATCAAGCTGCCTTTCCATGAACTAAAACTGTTACTCTGGGAATGAATGAATAATTGTTGAGTTGTAATTTCTTTTTTAATTAATGTGTTAATCAAATGCAACGTTCCAGAACTGAACAGTCAGCTCCAAATATTTTACTGTGCTCAGTGTGCAGAGGGGTCAGCTCTCAGTAATGGAAAAAGTAAGGACTCCAGATCAGAGTCGAAAAGTGTGGTGCTGGTAAAGCACAACAAGCCAGGCAGCATCCGAGGAGCAGGAGAGTGAAAACTTTGGGCACAGTCCCTTCATCAGGAAGACATTGGTGTGTTCACATTTTTTCCATTCCATGATTCATGGGACATTTGGAACGGTACTTGCTCAGGAGGGCAGCGCTGTATATAGCCCTGAAATGGAAAGCAGTCAATCAGTTGTTTGGACAGGGAGTAGACAAAGTAAGCTGAAATACAGACTGATTGAAATACAAACATAAGGGTAGATAAGTCACCTGGACCAGACAGGAAGCACCAGAGGTTAACAGAGGAAGTGAGGGAAGAGATTGCTGCGCCTTTGGAGATGATCCTTGCGCCCCCACTGTCCACTGAAGTATTGCCTGATGATTGGAGGTTGGCAAGTTGTTCCCTTGTTCAGGAAAGGCAATAGGGATAATCCTGCGAAATACTGGCCAGTCAGTCTTACTTCTGTATTGGGAAACGTATTGGAGAGGATTCTGAGAAACAGAATTTATGATTACTTGGAAAATGATAGATTGATTAGATATAGTCAGCATGACGTTATTAGGGGCAATCATGCCTCACAGAACTTATTGAATTCTTTAAAGATTTGATCAAACAAATTGATAAAGGTAGAGCAGTGGATGTGATTCACATGGATTTTAGCAAGGTGGTTGATAAGTTACCAAAAGATCAGCTCAGTCAGAAAGTAAGGAGGCATGGGGTACAGGGAAACAGCGAAATCTGTGTGTGTGGATACAAAATTGTCTGACCTGTAGGAGACTGATGGTGGTAGAACATGGAAAGTTTTCAGCCTGGAGCTTGGTGAGCAGTGGCATTCTTCAGGAATCGGTTCTGGGACTGCTGTTCTTTGTGATTTTTACAAATGACTTGGATGATAAAGTGAAAGGGTGCTTTAGTAAGTTTTACAATGTAATAAAGATGTTGGAGTTATGGATAGTGTGAAGGGTTGTCTTAGGTTGTAATTGGACATTGACAGGATGCAGAATTGACTGGTAAATGGAAGATGGAGTTCAACATGGATAAGTGTAAAGCGATTCATTTTTGAAGGTCGAATTCGAATGAAGAATACAGGTTTAAAGGCAGGATTATTGGCAGACTAGAGGACCATAGGGATCGTGTGGTCTATATCACAGGACGCTCAATGTTGTCACCCAAGCTGATAAGGTTATTAAGATTATGGTGTTTTCATTAGCCAGGGATTGAGTTTAAGAGCCGCAAGGTTATGCTGCAGCGCCAAAAATCTCTGGTTGGACTACACTTAGAATATTGTGTTCAGTTCTAGTCGCCTCAGTACTGCAAAGATGTTGAGGCTTCGAAGAGGGTGCCGGGGAGATTTACCAGGATGCTGCCTAGACTGGATAGCATGTCTTACAAAGAAGCGTTGAGGGAGCTCGGTCTTTTCTCCTTGGAGCAATAAAGAATGGGAATTGACTTCATACAGATGTATAAGATGTTGAGAGACAGGCAGAATTGGTAGCCAAAGACTTTCTCGCAGGGTGGAAATGGCTATCGCGAGCGGGCATAAGTTTAGTATGATTAGAAGAAGGTTTGAGGAGATGTCAGAGGTAGGTTCTTTAAATAGAGAGTGGTGGGTGCTTGGAATGCACTGCCAGCAGCGTTAGTAGAGTCAGCTACATTACAGATATTTACATGACTATTGGATAGGCACATGAATGATAGTACAATGAAGGGTATGTCAGTTAGTCTGAACTTCGAGTAGGATAAATGTTCGACAGGACGTCAAGGCTTGAAGGGTCTGCACGAAGTTGCACTGTTCTGTGTTTTATGTTTCACCCAGCTTGTAGATTCTTATCAATTATTGAATGTGTGAGGGAGTGATGTATGTGAGATTAGGAAGCTGGGGAGGGGCGTTAGCCCAAAACTTCCAGTTATGTTGTTCATTGTTACATTCACCTGAATGTCAGTACAATATGTGTGGTGTCCTACATCAGGCAGGCTCCGCCAAGTTCAGTTATTAACGCAATTCTTAACTTGTCATTTGCTGCTGTTTTCTTCAGATTAAAACTGTTGGGTGACCCATGTATTAATCAAATGCTTGCTATGTTTCGTGAATTGCGCAAAACTAAGATGTCAACTATGATTACTCGACTGAACTATAATCTCTGAAAAGAATTAGGTTGATTCGATATTTATGGAACAAAAATATAAACTCCTGTCAAGATTTTCTAACACATAAATAAAGAATGCTCATTTTATTTTCTATCGAACAAAGAACATGGATGTAATTCTTTTGGTGATCAGAATTAAACACACAATATCAGGATTCAAAACAATGCATTGTCACTCCAACATTTTGAAAGTGGTTGGCTTCTGAATGATTACATGGTCAGGGTGAGCAAACGATTGAACAATCAAATAGAATTGGAGTTCTTATATATTTATATATAATCAATCAGTTTAATTTCTCACTGAAATGTACAAGCTTCAACTATTTGTCAGCGAAGTAGAAATGTCTATAGATCAACATGCTCTGTGAATATTAAACGAAATAAATGATTTGTGCTATCAAATTTTAGTGAACAATAATTTGAAAACATTTAACTTTTAGAAACAATGTTATTTAATTTGAAGTGCAGACAGTGAACAAAAACGATGAACATATTATCGTGTGAGTGAAAAGTCAAACCTTTTCAAAGAGATTTGTTCCAAAGCAATGACAGATTTGTTTGAGTAGTTGGAACACAACATTTAAAATATTCATAATCTGAACAATAATTAGACTATATAATGAAGGTGGTCTTGCAATAGTTGCATTTTAAATGCTTATGCTGCACTAAATAATCAGATATTCGTGAGCATTTAGACTGGGAAATAATCGGATACTGACTTTTATTCGCATCAGACACATGATAGAGTGCAAAACTTTAAAGTACAGGAGGAGGCCATTGGCCACGGTGTGTGCATCAGCTCCAGGAATGTCTCCTAAGTGCCTCCCATTTGCCAGCCCTATCTCTGCAGCCTGTTAAATTCATATTTCCAAATACATATCCAGTTCTATTTTTTAATGTTCATCCACAACTCTCCCAGGCAGTTCCATTCCAAATCTTAACAACTCTCTCAATAAAGAAGTGTTTCCTCATCTCATTCCTGGCTCTTTTGCTGACAATCTTGGAATTAGAACTCCTTGATGATGTAATGCCAACTAACGGAAACAGAGTATTCCTGTTTTACTCTACAACTTTTTTTCATATGTTTGAGCACCGCAATTAGTTCACATATTTTTCTGTTCTGCTGAAGGAAGAATAAGCCTTACAAGAAATGTTACAAGCACTACATCGGAAAAACAGTCAGAAAACTAGCCACCTGGATACATAAACAACAACTGGCCAGAAAAAAAAGACATGACCCACTAACAGTAGTATCCTTACATACAGATGAGGAAGGGAACGATTTTGACTGGGTCTGCATATCCATCTAGGAAAAGCCAAACAGGGATACACACGAGAATTCCTAGAAAAATACCATTCCAACCGGAACTCTATCAACATACATATCAATTTTGATTCCATCGAACACTCTCTGACAAAAGAACCGGACATAAAATCACCAATACTGGAAATTACATCACTGACTCAAAGAAACCTAAACACATAAATAGCAACCATGACATGACACCAGCACTTCACCAGTCTCACTGATAATGTTCCCTAGTATAGTGATGAACCGTCTGAAAATGAACTCTCCACCTCAGTGAGCAAACTGACTTCCAGAAGAAGCACAATTTCTCTCATCCTCCCTATAACTAAATACTTCATTCCACTTGTCATTCCGATTATTTTAAGTTTATTTGTATTCTGCAAAGTAATATAGTGTCTTTCTGTGTGTGTTTGAATGTGTGTGTATGTGTGAGAGAGAGCGAGAGAGAGAGAAAGAATAATCCTCTGTAATCTCTGGATTACTCCCCGTGCCATGTGGAAAAGAGGGAAGGATGAGGAAGACAGTAGAGCTTAACATGTTGTTAAAAATCTAGTTCAGGTGTGAGAGTTCCAGATTATTGGATCATTGGGATCTCTTCCAGGACAGGTGGGGACCTGTACAAAAAAGACAGGTTGAATCTTAACTGTAAAAGCACCAACATCCTTGTGGGGAGGTTTTCTAGTGCAAGTCAGATGGATTTGTATAAACCAGGAGAGTGAGAACCAAAGCAGAAGATCAGGAACTGAGCAGAAGGTAGAGGTGAATAGGATATCAGGCACGGCCAATCTAATGACTATGCCGAGAGATGGAATCAAAACAGTGAGTTGGGAGTTGGAATAAATTATAGAGAGGAAGTGCAGATTTTTCAGAGATTATCAAGTAAGGATGGAGAGTGTGGGGGATGTCAGGGAGTGAGTTGTGTGGGATCAGGGAGACAGTGCACAATAAAAATGTTAAAGGGGAAAGAGGTTGAGCTGGGGAATTCTGTGATAAACAACTGGCAGCAAAACACGGGAAAACTTGCTGCTTGTCAAAGTGAATACCTGGGAAAGAATTTATTATGCTTCAGATAAACAACACCCTTATTGCTCGAGGTCTGTATTGTAATGGAGGAAAAGCTGTCGTCATATTATGGATGTAGCTTTAATAATGGTTGCATTCAGCTAGAATGGTGTCAGTGTTGTTATTGGACAATGCGTGCACTGAGCATTTGAATTACACTAGATGGTCACAGAGATGGCTGGGCTACCTTTGGTTGAGTGAGTGCTGAAGATGCACTAGATGATGCTGGCTTGTAATATAGCCACTTACTAAGTACAGTCAAAGGAACAAAGCAGCAACTGCCATTGTTAATTGTTTCAGAATATACCAGAGTGTTCATAGCTGCCACTGCAAAGAATCATGCAATGAAAAAACAGGCCAATCACGTCTGTGCCCGCAAGTGCATATCCAAAGACATTTTAAACGTTTGTGAGGTTACCTGCCTCAATCACCCTCCTCGACAACGCATTCCAGATTCATACCATCCTCTCAGTTCGAAAATCCACAAATTCCACATTCCACAAATCCTCTCTCAATCCCCTGATGTTCACTTTAAAAGTCTGTCCCTTTGTTTTTGATCCTTTGACTAAGGAAAACAGCTGCTGTCTGTTCATCCTCTCCATACCCCTTATGTTCTTGTACAGCTGTACTATATTCCCTCCTCAAGCTTCCCTGCTGCAAAGAAAAAACGAGCAAATTTATCGCTCCTCTTTCATACTCACTTTTGAGTACTCACTTGTCTTGTTACTTCTGAATTGCATCTTCCCAAATTATCGGTGTTAAATTCAATCAGACCATTGATCTAGCTATCTGAATAATCTGTTTCTATTCTCCTGTAGCCTAACAATTTCCTCCTGACTGTGATCCACCCCGCCCATCTTTGTGTCATGCACAACATTGTCATCATTCCACTGCTCCCCACCTTCCACATTCTCACAACCGTTATTTCTGAATATGGCAAATAAACCGTGATTTCCTTCCTGTTCTCCAGATGTTATTCAGACGATGATTTGACAATTCCAGTCTCTTGCTTTTCCTATTTTGGTGAATTTATGAGTGATGTAGTTAACACATTTTATGAGGGATCCACAAACAGCATTTTCGACACAGAGTTGAATTCACCTTTTACACTCTGCCCCTCTGCATGTTTTGTTTATAAACATTGTAAATAATTTAGGATAAATTAGGGTTTGGCATCTTGCGGTGGAACATTAGCATTTTACGTGGCACTGTTCTATGTAACATTCCCTGCAACAGCCAGAGCTGAAGAAATTTTTCATCTGCAGGATGGACATGCACTCATTCATTGTTTGTTTTAATCAGCGAGTGTGATGAGAATAAATATTAAAATAAATTCTATATTATGGGCAAACTGCAGAAGATTAAATCATATTCTCATATCCACCTTGAATTGGAAGCAAATATATACTGTAAAAAAATTAAAAACATTGAAACACCACATAGGGGAGAAAGAAACATGTCGTCTGCACTTGATGGAGATTTAGAAATATATGTACAACCTGAACAAAAATCAAGTGAGAGAAGAGAAAGTACAAGAAATCCTTTCTTAATTTAGAATGGAATCCAGATCCTGATTTTCTTGTACAGAGATGTTTTCTCATCCAATCTCACTACCGCAAAAACAAGCTTTTCCCTGTCACTAAAATCTGCCTTTCTTCCTCCTCCGTCCTACTCTTTTCTTACACTCCTACTTCCCTTGCACTACCCCCCTGCAGCTATATACCCTTCCACTGATGATCTCCCTTCACACTTTTCTTCTGCCACTCCCCTGTAAGTTACACCAATTCCCCAGTTCCTCCCACTTTCTCTGGCCATCCCTTCCCCTTTTTGCTTTCCAACTGGGATGCTGGGAGCCGCTGGCTTCTGGGCTGCTTTATGATCATCAGTCAATGATGAGATTGAGATGATCAATGTCCAATAGGAACAGACAATAGTGTGTTTCTGTCACTGACTGATCCATCGTGAACAGGGTGGTTTTATTCCTCATGGTACAGAGTGGAGTGTCTTTCTGTCTCTCTGTCACAGCGCTTAATCAAACAGCCTCATCACAAATCGAACAAACCTCTCCTCAGAATCAGAAATCCATGCATCAGTTTTACTTTAAACATTGTGAGTAGAGTGAGCACATTGTTCAAACAGGCTGTGTACTGGCCTTTTGTTCTTTATTCATTTAACTGATCTTCCAATGTCAGTTGAGGTGAGATCAGACTAACTTGCGTTGTATTAAAGTAGTATTTGACTCATGTGACATCAGGGATCCTAGGTAAACTGTGGTCAATGAGAATCGCAGGAAATTCTGTGCTGGTAATTTCCTCACTAAACAATGACACTTTCCCCAGAGCTATTGGGAATGACAAATAAACTCTGCCCTTGCTAGTGCCTTCCAAAACCATGGATAAATTTTTCTTGTTAATAACATCAAGACATATTGTATTTTCACAGTTTGGTCTAACGTCTCTGAAAATTAGAACCTTGCTGCTTGAGTGTCACTCCAGTGAAATCAGGACGTTACAATAAGGTTACATTCCCAATTATTTTCAATCAGTTACTTTCTGAGGTCTGATCGTGTGATATCAGTACCACTGAGATCAACGTTTTCTCTGTCCAGCAGAATCGCATTATATTGTCTCAAAGCTGCGCCACTCCACAATTCTAATTTATTCACCGGCTCATTCGTCGTGCTAAACAGATGTACTGGGCACACAATTTGCAACAAGGTAGAGATGTCCTTGACCCTCTGGAACCTTCCTCCCCTCCCATACCTGCCCACTGACTCCATGCCCTCCCCCAACTCCACCTCCTGTCGTTGATTCACTATCCCTCCTTAACCTCCACTCTCTGACGCTGAATGGTCTGTACTAATCAAATGTCTGAACTTTACCTCTTTGTGCCCCCACTTTAATGAATTTTAGGCATGATATTTAGTTGAGTTCTTCCACTGTCTTCGCCTCAGAGCCCATTTCTTTCGGCAAGATTCCTCTCCCTGTCTCATATACACTCTCCCTCCACCTTGACCCCTCCCTCTGGCCTTCACCTGAACTAAATCGGTTCATTGAGAAATCTCAACATGACATTGGTTGTCTTAATTTCTCTGCACTCCCCTCACCAAATCCATACTTTCAATGTCCGAACAGCCTACACTCCATGTACTTAAGTCCAACCCTGACTGTGTTATTCAGCCTGTTCCGAACAGGGTCGTGCTGCTATCGTCTGGTGGACTGACCTCGACATTGCAAAGGTTGAACGCCCACTCTCAGGTACCTCCTCTAATCTCCCCCGGACCATGACCCTACCATGGCACATCAGGCCATTGTATCAACTACAATAACTGACCACATTTCATCTGGAGGTTTATGCCCCACTCGCCCCCACCCGCCCCCCCCCAAATGCCCTCGAGCTGATGGTCCTCTGATAGCAGAGCTCACTTCTGTCTCCTCTCAAAAATTCACAAACAGAACTGCCCGGGCAGACCCATTGCTTCAGCCTGGTCCTGCCACACAGATGAAGTGCATGGATAAACACTTGGGCCCCAGTTATGCCTGTTTCTTCTTGGGGACGTTGACCATTCGCTGATCCAGTTCTACTCCAGCACCCATCCACAAATCTTTGTCCGATACACAGATGATATCATCGCTGCTGCATCTCTCTCTTGTCCAGAATTGGAAAAGTTCACCAATTTCGCTTGGAATTTGAAACTCTCCATCACTTTCACCTGGCCGATCTCTGGCTCCTTACTTCCTTTCCTCAACATTTTTGCTTCCATTTCTGGGGATAGACAAGCCACTGATATCCAGTATTATCCCACCGACTCCCACAGCTTCCTGGAGTATACATCCTCACACCTGGTTTCCTGCATAGACTCAATTCCATTCCCCCACTTCCTCCGACTACACTGCATTGCTTCTGCTGATCCTAAATTCAATAAGGAAGTCTTTGAAATGTCCACCTTGTTCCTCCATCAAGGGATTACCCATCATTGTTGTCAATAGGGTCCTCAACCGTGTCTGACCCATCTCCTGCACTTCTAGCCTACCCCTCCCCTTCCCTCTAGCAACGGATTTTACTTTGCCCTTACCTACTATTCCAGCCGCATTCACATGCAGAGGATCATCAGCCCACATTTCTCCCACCTCCAGCGAGATGTCCCCATCTGCACATATTCACCTCTCCTCCCCTGTCCACCTTCTAGAGGGATTATTCCCTCCAGGACACACTGGTCTACTCTTTATTTACTCCCACTCCAGGTCCACTTCACTTTCCCCTGCCGGAGGTGTCACACATTCCCATTTTCCTCCCTCTTCATCAGTATCAAAGGGCACAACTATACCTTCCAGGTGAAGCAGCACCTTACCAACAATTCCCATAATGCGGTCTACTACATGCGTTGTTCACAATGTGGTCTCCTCCAAATAGGGAAATGAAGGATAGACTGGGTGACCGCTTCACAGAACATCCAAGTTGGACCACTGCAAATGACTCTGAGTTTTCAGTTGCCTGCCAGTTTAACAGCCCATCCTATTCCTTGACCAATATCTCTGTGTCAGGCTTGCTGCAGTGTTCCAGGCAAATTCAGCGCAAGCTGAAAGAACTACACCTCATTTTCCATGTGCGGACTCTGCAGCCCTTTAGATTCAAAATCAAGTCCAATAATTTTCTGGCCTGAACTCCCCAATGTCCTAGCCACCTACCCATACACCAGGCCGAGTTGTCACATAGCCTTCCATTTCTCACACCCTATTATTAGCTGCTAACAGTCTCCATTAAGAGCTATCCAGTCTCTTCTGCATATTATTGAACATTTTCCGTGTTACCGTCAGTTCTGAGGAAGGGGCACTGGAATGAAACGTTAACTCTGATTTCTTTGCACAGATGATGCCAGACCTGCTGAGCGATTACAGCACCTTCTGTTTTGTTTCAACATTGTCATGGCAAGGTCTCACAATGCAATACGTCATCGATATTTAGAGCCTGTCAAATATAGGAACTTTGTAATTTCTCATTTAAAATCAATAACAAATTACTCGAGATTCAACTAAGATAACAGCTTTGCTGCTATCATTCAGATCAGACACTTTGTCACAGTTCAGAAAGAAGAAAGAAATCAAAAGAGCTGGAGCGAAACTCAGTCGATCTGGCAACATCTGAGCAGAGGTGCAAAAAGTTAACCTTTGATTCTAATAGGACTTTTCAGAACAGTGTCACATCATATTACATATGTTAATTCTGTTGCTCTCGGCAGACACTTCCTCACCTTTTTCGTTTCTCCAGCATTTTCTTTTTGCATTTCATGTTTCCATTATTTTTATTTTTCCATGTTTCTTGACATGTCTACATATTGACCTTGGTAATATTTGGAACAATGTGGTCCTTTCATGTTTCTATTGCAGTTGGTGTGTCTGTGACACCTGAATTACAGCCGAAATCTGTTTCTTTTTTAAGATTAGAAAGTAAAAAAAATCTGAACATGTTGTAAATCTCAGGAAATCTATTTTTTTTGAAAATACATTTTAGAGACAGCTGAACTTCATGAATTAATAGGGATAGGTTTTTGATGATGGAACACTATGTGTCCTTCATTGAACTAGCTTGTCTCCCCAATCTCCAAAAGCTTTCAATGCATAACATTGAATTATTACAGCAAAGGTGGTGAAAACTCAGCCCATTGTCTCTTCCAGTTTTGGAATTAGCGATATTTCGACTATCATTCTCCTGAATTGTCCCCATAGCCTTGGACATTTTGTTATTAGCATCTGCTTTTAATTGTAAGCATTCTGCCTGATATGAACAACATGATCAATCTCAATCAAAAACAGACGTTGGAGGGAAAGCTCAGCAGGTCTGGCTGTATCTGTGAAGAGACATCAAAGTCAATGCTTCAGATTCGGTGACACTAGTAAATCTGTATTCCCAATGATTAAATGGTGTGTATATAAAATATAGTTCACTTTATCACATTTAAAATTATCCGGTTCAGTTCACATTGTCATTGAGCATTACATATCCCAAACGTTGGCTCTTTCCTTGTTGTGAACTATATTTAATTCTATCTGACGTTAAGAGAATTAATAACTGGGGAATATCATTGTACTCCCCATGCAGTCTCCACAGCCACTACCCCCATTCCGCCCTATCTACTAGCCAAACCTGACTTATTAATTTATAAGTCTTAATGAATAAGTTCACTTTTGATTTCGGACTGAGGGATAAAAAAGTGAAAAATTATTGCTTTACAGCAAATGAAACTGCATTAAAATGTTTATCAATTTGTATAAATTAATTACTGAAACATATTCTATATGGAAAGTCCAAAGTTTCATTATTAGAGCAGTGAGAGGACCATTCAGAGAAGTCCAATCTTCCTGTCGATGTTCAGGGTAATTTTGCCCAGTGACTGTCGGCTGGGGTTTGGTCCCGTGAAGGAGAGATCAGCATAGTAACAACATCCTGATTGTGTTTCTTTTTATTTAGTGGAGGGGCAGGGATTCGGGGTACGATGGTGACAGCATTGCAAGCGTACAACAGGGCAGAGTCATCTAGCCTGCGATAAGAAAACGTCCATCATTCTCTCTCACAACTGACTTCACTCGAGGAATTGGCTATGGGAGATGCGACCAATAGCCAGCGATGACAGCATGAAGTCCAGTCCAGTCCAGTCCAGTTATATTGTGAACTGAATGTGCTGTATTGAAAGCTAGAGCTGTTTGCTCAGTGACTGTGATTGATGTCAGTCTCCATGCATTGTCACTGTGTCCTATTGGTGAGGGGCTTCACTCAGTGCGCTATCCCAGCCTAGGAGCCGATGCATCAGCTCCAACAGTAACAGAGATCAGCAGCTGTACAGACGTGGAGAGGATAGGTCTGAATCTGCGAATAATGGACTGGATAATTACACAAATGGAGAGGAGGCTTTCCTTGGGTCTTTTCAACATTTCCCTCTGCTGTAAATTTCTACCTTATCGGATATTAGTGGTGCTGATTGGGCGGGGTGGAGAGTGTGTGACTAACCTATGGTGGAGGAGCGACACTCCGAAATCTAGTGTGCTTCCAATTAAATCTGTTGGACTATAACCTGGTGTTGTGTACTTTTTAACTTTGTACACCCCGGTCCAACACCAGCATCTCCAAATCATAACCTATTCTCGCTATTGTTGGAGTTCTCTACTTCTGTCCATTCATTAATCCCATAAACAAGTTTGAACTTCATTGCAATTTCTGTTATCTATATTTGCACATGAAAGAAACTTTTATCTTCAATTTCAATTGCAGTTTCCATGCATCTGAATTGCAGACCACTCCCTTACAAACATCTGAGAACAAAACTGTGCACAAACTCGAGATCCCTTTTTGCCCTGAACTGATTTATGCCTCTTGTTCTCTCTGTCACGAACCCTGTCCACAACCAGCTCATAATATCCCCAGTCTCCATCTCTGCGTCAGTGCTGAACAAACCATTGTCTGCACGTTGATAAAATTCAGGCTTTACATTTCAAGCTCTCTTCTGGCCACTTTTCCAGTTACAAGTATTTCAATCACAAAATTGTTCTTGTCTCGGACGTTACTTCATGATTAGGACAATGTATCAGAGTAGGAATGTCGCTGGATGTGATTCAGGAGCAAAGCTTATTAAACGAAAGACTTTGTTTCAAGCGATTTGTTTCAAGTCTTACCACAGCTGATGGCAGAATTTAAATAAAAATGATAAGATTTGGAATAAAAGTGAATTTCACGAAAAACAACTATAAAACCCACATTTTGTCTGAAAATTTTCCTGTTCCACTGACGACCGTCGGTAAAGAAATCTAACGTTACTACCCAGTCTGGGTTAAGTGTGACTTCAGACCCATATCAATGTGCTTGACTTCATATTGGCTTGAGGAATGGCGTCAGAGTCAGGGCAATTAGTGATGATTAACAATTGCTGCCCTTGGCAGAGATGCCGACATCCCTCGGAATAACACATTTGAAGGTAAAACCAAATAAAGAAAGATGCTGGAGATTTGAAATTGCATAAATAATGCAAAGAACAGATCAGAAAGTGCTGGGAAGCTTTTCTGAACTGAAAGCAGCTGGAAAATAGTGTGAACAATGCTGGTGACAGGGAAGTCTGCTTTGAAGGGCAGGAGGAGTGAGTTGAATCGATAGAGAAAGAGAGAGATAGAAGACAAAGAGCAAACAAAGGGAATGATGATCAGCTGGGGTGGAAATAAAATATGAGATCCTCCTCATTTATTTTTAACTTTTCCCATCTTCCTGAATATCATGCCCATGGTGGTACATGGATACCCCGCTTTTCAAAAATTCGCTTTTTTCCACTTCCCTTTCCGGAAAACCTCCATTACGTCCTGTTTTCACTAACCAAAAGAAATCCGAAGAGGATTTTCACTTTTAACAAGAAAAGTAAATTTTTCACCCGTAAATTAATGCTACTTCACTTTATGCCTTTTCAGCTTATGAAAGGCTTTGTAGGAACACTCTACTTTCAGATACTGAGGGGAATCTCGATCTATCTAAGATCATGTTTAAAGTGATTTGATCCCACCTGTCTGTGTTCCCTGAGTGTCGTCATGTTCTTATATTTATTAATGGGATATAGGTATCGCTGGGTGGGCCAGCATTAGTTCACTTTGTTGATTGCCCTTGAGAAGACCTTGAGCCTCACAGGGCACTCAGACAGAGTGAGGCGGACAAGGTGACAGCTGCACAGGAGCAGTGGAATTCAAGATCGACTTTAGCAAGATTAACATTATTTGAAAAATTAGAGATGTCAATTCGTTAGTCTAATGACGGTAGGGAAGAAGGTGTTCCTGAGCATGCTGGTCCATGTTTTCAAGTCTCTGTATCCCCTCGCTTTTGGAAGAGGTTGTAGGACATCATTACCATTTTGGGAGAGATATTTGATGTTGCCAGCCTTTCACTGACAACGAGAAGCATAAATGGATGGAAGGTTGTCCTCCATGATAGTCTGGGCTGTGCATAAATCCGTCTGTAGTTTCTTATGGTCCTGGGAAGAGCTGTTACCGTCACACTATTATGCACAAGAATAGAATGCTTTCCGTTGCCAGTATGCAGAGCACTGGGAGAAGGCAGTTCCAAAATATTTAGATGTAACAATTGACCGTTAAATGGATATCTACATTCTGATTGCTGTTTTGACAACAATTGAAATTTAACCAATAAATTTAAATTATGTCTAAGATACCAAATTGAGTTTATTGTATTGCCAACATCCAACCAAAGAGCCATCACATGCTTCAAAAGAATAGAGAAGCCATCACCATGACAATGAAGGAGAAAGAGACGGACGCATATAAGGAGAGAGAGAGAAAACACAGCGAGGAAAACAGAAGGACAGTCAGTAAAACAGAGAAAGGAAACAAAACAAGAAACAAACAGTCACAATAACAGGAGGAAGGGGAGATAGTAAGTTCTGGGAAAGAAGCAGAAGACAGAGAAAAGGAAAACACGGAAACAGACAGTGTGAGAGAAATAGTGAGATACAAAGCACACAGGGAGTGGGGATGGGGTCACAGTGTGCTGGGGGTGTGCATCAGAGACAGCTGGGAGTGAGCACTGGAGGAACTGGGGGAAAGGAGGTGAGGATTTACTTTGACCTGTACCAAGATATACAGGCAAAGCATAGTAAACAATGATGTACAGAACAATGGCTATAAAATGTGTTTTAGAGCCATGCAGGTTATGCGGCACAGGGGGTGGGCGAGGCGAGATCAACAGGAACAAGATCAGCATTATCTGAGATTAGAGAGTACACTCATCAGTCTAATAACAGTCAGGAAGAAACTGTTCGTGAACCAGCTACTCAGTGTTTTCAAGCTTCTGTACCTTTTAGCCTGATGGAAGCGGTTATAGGAGAATATTACTGGGGTTCTGATGGGTCATTGATAATGTTATAACAAAGAACATTCCAGCACAGTAACAGGCCATTCGATGGTCCAAGCCTGCGCCAATCCAAATCCTTTACCTAAGCCTGTCGCCAATTTTCTAAGAATCTGTATCTCTTTGTTCCCTGCCCATTCATGTAAGTTTCCAGAAACATCTTAAAATAAACCACTTGTCACAGTTCTCCATTTTGAGAAACTCCCTCCCCTTACTATTCTCTGCCTCCTGTTGCCCAGCCAGTTCTTTATTCACCAGCTCGCGCACCATGTGACTTCACTTTCGACATACCCCGACCATGGGGAAACATACCAAACGCCTTCCTGAAGTCCACGTACATGACATCTACAGACCCTCCCTCATCAATAAACTTTGTCACTTCCTCAAAGAATTCCATTCATTTGGTAAGACATGACCTTCTCTGCACAAAACCATATTGCCTATCACTGGTAAGACTATTTTCATTCAAATAAGAATTATTCCAATCTCTGGACCCTGTCTTTGTGGAGTTTTTTTACAATCTCCCCGTGTCTGCATTGGGAGAATTAACTCTTTTCTCTCTCCATGGTATGTTTCTATGTTTGTTTCAGGCTTCTGCCATCTGCAGTATATTTACTTGTATTTGATGGAGAATTGCTGCAAATATGATGGGTTTGTTGTAAAAGTGGCACTGGTGCTCAGGCTCCCCGAGTACAGGGGAATCTTGCCCAGCTACTTATGTGAGTGCATGTCTCTGATTACCTGCTCTGTCGCTCTCAATCCCTGAGTCCATCCGTCACTGCATGCAGCCTTTCATCGAGCCACACCAGGATTCCCCACACACCATCACCTGGCACTGGATGCTCCCTACGCAAGGAGCGCACAAATAGTAAGTTCTGGGCACTTTCTGACCCACCAGGGATGCGGGGCAAAGACTCTGCTATTAAAAGGAACAGAATAGCTAAAATCCAATTGCACAACGATGCAAACAGGCTGAATGGCAGCCATCTGTTCTGACATTTTCTGGTCTTTTGGACTAATTCTGTTTATCCTCGTCCATCTACAAATAGATGCTCCATATGTATACCTTGTCATACAGTTTTGGTGAAGGTGATAGATATCAGATTCTATGATCATTGCGACAGATTGATTGGGCTCCACTTTCCTGGTTAATGAGATCACATTAAGTTTTTATTGTCTAGTCGATCCATTTCAAAGTGAAGATCTTGCCAGAGTTGTGCTGAAAGGATTTTTGAATATTGGAGAGACGAGATTATGCCACGTGTCAGTGAGGTTAGGAATAGGAAGGCAGTACAGTTAAAAACGTGGCCAAAGAGCTGGTAGGATAGGCAGCAATTCCAATATGTGGATCATTTGGATTCCCGGGTTGGTAAGATATACACAAGAAGGACGGGATGCATCGGAACTGGCAGCAATCTCCGATATGTGGTCATTGGGATTCCTGGGTCAGTATGAAATACACAAGAAGGACGGGATGGACGTGAACCGGCAGCAATCTCCTGGCAGGCAGGTTTGTTATTGTCACTCAGGAGGGTTTAAACCAGTGTGGTAGTGGTGGGGGAGGGAGGGTGGAGCCAGAGCAGAACATCCACAAGCACAGTGACTGAAGAGCAGTTGGAGACCAATCCCAGTACAGCTAAGACCAACAACAAACTGGCAGAGGGGAGTGCACACAATGGGGCTGGCAGTCTGAAGTGTGCTGATTTTAATGTGAGCAGTGTGACAGGCAAGACAGATGAGCTTGGAGCTTGGAGTTTGAATGAGTGTATATAACTATGATAAAAATATTACAGAGATTTGGTTGAGAGAGGGATCAGAAAACAGTTAATGCAATAGGTGCAGACAGAGTTGAAGAATGTGCATTGAGAGGCTGGAGACTGTTGTTTGAAGCATAATAATTATCCAGTAGTTTATTGGAATTGGGCAGTGTGTGATGCAATGTACAGATAGAAGGGACGAGGGAGGAAACAGAAATTGTCTGTTTGCAATATGTTCTGCTTTACTGACAGTCTTTTCTAATCTCCTATTACCAGAGAATAGACGAGGAGAATTTACATCAGGGAAACTCAAACCAAATATCAGGTCAGGATCTGATGGAGTTGGGCTGAAGTGTATTTATTTCAATGGAAGAATTATTATGGTTAAGACCGATGAAGTGACAGCCTGAATCCGTGCATGGGACTATGATGTTGCAGCTTTACAGAGACTTGGTTGAGAGAGGGAAAGGACTGGCCGTTCAACATTCCAGGGTTTCATTGTTTTATGCGAGATGGAGAGGAAGGTAAAAGAGGTGGACGAGGTGTTTTAATAATCGGGAGAATGCTACATCTGTACTTGAGGAGGACATACAGGAGGGATCATCCACTGCAGCAATATGGGTAAAGCTCAAAAATTAGATGGCTGCAAGCATTGAGTTACTATAATCCCTCCAACAACCACGGAGAGATTGAGGAACAGATATGTACGTCGATTAAGGAAAGGTGTATTAAAAACAGAGTGGTCATAGTGAGTGACTTTAATATCTCCAGTAATGACTAGGAGTCCCTTGGAGCAAGAGGCTTAGATGGGGCAGAATTTATTAACTGGCACAGTATGTTGATAGACTAACGAGAGGAAGAGCCATACTGGACCTCATATTGGCTAATGAGCCTGGCCAGGTGACTGACCTTTCAGTGGGACATAATTTTAGAAAGAGTCTATGACCTCTTACACATCCTTGAAATACCCGAGACTCATTCTCTAATGAAAAGTGTAAGTGTTTTGGAGGTGGTTCAAAGGAGGTTTACTAGACTGATAGCTGAAATGACTGAGTTGTCTCATGGATAATGTGTGGAAAGGCTGTTCTTACAAACAGTTTTACTGCAAATTGAACCCAAACTCTGGGTCAGATATGTAGATAACACCTTTGTAATCATTAAAAACACAGAAATAGAGTACACACACCGAATCATCAACGCCACACTCACAGGAATCCGATTCACTAGAGAGGAAGAAAAGGACAAACAACTCACATTCCGAGACGTGATGGAATAGAGAACACCGAACGGAGAATTCACCACAAAGGTATACAGGAAAGCCACACACACAGACCAAGTCCTGAACTACGAAAGCAACCACCCCAACAGACACAAAAGAAGTTGCATCAAGATATTATTCAAAAGGGCCACAACACACTGCAGTACACCAGAACTGCAAAAAGAGGAAGAAGAACACCTATGCAATGTATTCGCCAAAACGGATACCCGCACAATTTCATCAATGCCGACGGAATGATCACAGAAGCACTTCACAGGAGGCTCCCAAGCACTGAGGATGTCACCTAGACAGGGGACGAAACATCTGCAACACAAATTCCCAGCTCGGCGAACAGAACCACAACAACAAGCACCCGAGCTACAAATCTTCTCACAAACATTAAACACATTTTATTACTGAGGAAGAAAGGACATGTTCCGATTGGACTTTCTTCGTCTGTGTCCGCGTGAATCCTAACCAAGGAGGTAGACAGAGCTTTAAACTGATTACGAGTGTGTGTGTGTGCGTGGGGTGGGGGTTCGTTTATAGGGTTTAATTAGAAAAGAGCATGAAAGAGTACAGAGCTCAGGAGAGGTTATTAAAATCACCAGCATAGACGCAAATAGGACAGAGGGTATGGAAAGAGTAAGCAATCAAACTTCAATCACACTGGAAAAACAAATGGCAATGAGAAGAGGGACCGTTAATACAAGATTGAAGGGTTATATCTGAATGCGTGCAGTATAAGGAATAGGGTAAATGAGCTTGTGGCATAGACTGAAATTGGTAGGTATGATGTGATGGGCATCACAGAGAAGTGGCTGCAAGGGGATCAGGATATGCAAGGACATATACCCAATGGAAAAGACAGAGGGAGTGGGTTTACATTATTAATAAGAAATGAAATTAAATCAACAATAAGAAAGGAAGTAAGGTCAGATGGTGTAGAATCTGCATGGTAGAATTGAGGAACCACAAAGGTATGACAACCACAGTTGGAGACTTGCACAGGCCTCCAAAGAGTAGTCAGGAGCTGGGGCACAAGATACACCAGGAGATAGAAAAGATCTGTAGAAAAGGCAAAGTTACAGTGATCATGGGGGATTTCAATATGCAAGTGGAATGGGAAACCAGGTTGGTAGTGAATCGCAAGAAAAGGAATTTGAAGAATGTCTATGGGATGGCTTTTTGGAGCATCATGTGGTGGAGCCCGGTCGGGAATAGATGACACTAGGTTTAATGACGCAGGCTAGACAAGGGAGCTTAAGGTGAAGGAAAACTTCAGAAGCAGTAATCAGAACATGGTAGAATCTATTCTGCAATTTGAGAGCGAAGATAGAATCAGAGTTAACAGTATTTCAGCTGAATAAAGGCAACTGGAGAGGCATAAGGGAGAAGCTGGGTAGAATTGACCGGGGAGAATGTGAGGACTGCAGATGCTGGAGATCAGAGCTGAAAATGTGTTGCTGGAAAAGCGCATCAGGTCAGGCAGCATCCAAGGAGCAGGAGAATCGACGTTTCGGCCATGAGCCCTTCTTCATGATTGAGGAAAGTGTGTCCAGCAGTGTCAGATAAAAGGTAGGGAGGAGGGACTTGGGGGAGGGGCGTTGGAAATGCGATAGGTGGAAGGAGGTCAAGGTGAGGGTGATAGACCGGAGTGAGGGTGGGGGTGGAGTGGTGAGGAAGAAGATTGCAGATTAGGAAGGTGGTGCTGAGTTTGAGGGATTTGACTGAGACAAGTTGGTGGGAGGGGAAATGAGGAAACTGGAGAAATCGGAGTTCATCCCTTGTGGTTAGAGGGTTCCTAGGCAGAAGATGAGGCGCTCTTTCTCCAACCGTCGTGTTGCTATGGTCTGGCGATGGAAAAGTCCAATGACCTGCATGTCCTTGGTGGAGTGGGAGGAGGAGTTGAAGTGTTTAGCCACGGTGTGGTTGGGTTGGTTGGTCTGGGTTTCCCACAGGTGTTCTCTGAAACGTTCTGCAAGTAGCCGGCCAGTCTCCACAATATAGAGAAGGCCACATTGGGTGCAGCGGATGCAATAAATGATGTGTGTGGAAGTGCAGGTGAATTTGTGGCGGATATGGAAGTATCCCTTGGGGCCTTGGAAGGAAGTAAGGGGGGAGTAGTGGGTGCAAGTTTTGCATTTCTTGGGGTTGCAGGGGAGGGTGTCGGGAGTGGAGGTTGGGTTGGTGGGGGATGTGGATCTGACGAGGGAGTCGCGGAGGGAGTGGTCTTTTCGGAACGCTGATAGGGGAGGGGAGGGAAATATATCCCTGATGGTGGGGTCCGTTTGGAGGTGGCTGAAATGACGACGGATGATACGATGTATATGGAGGTTGGTAGGGTGGGAGGTGAGGACAAGTGGGGTTCTGTCCTGGTGGCGATTGGAGGGGCGGGGCTCAAGGGCGAAGGAGCGAGAAGTGGAGGAGATGTGGTGGAGGACATCGTCGATCACGACTGGGGGGAAATTCTGGTCTTTGAAGAAGGAGGCCATCTGTGTGGTACGGTATTGGAACTGGTCCTCCTGGGAGCAGATGCAGCGGAGAGGAAGGAATTGGGAATATGGGATGGCGTTTTTACAGGGGGCAGGGTGGGAGGAGGTGTAGTCTAGGTAGCTGTGGGAGTCGGTTGGTTTATAGTAAATGTCCGCGTTGATTCAATCGCCTGAGATAGAAATGGAACGGTCTAGGAAGGGGAGGGAGGAGTTTGAGACGGTCCAGGTGAATTTGAGGTCGGTGTGGAAGGAGTTGTTAAAGTGGATGAATTGTTCAACCTCCTCGTGGGAGCACGAGGCAGCGTGGATACAGTCATCGATGTAGCAGAGGAAAAGGTGGGGAATGGTGCCAGTGTAGCTGCGGAAGATGGACTGTTCCACATATCCTACGAAGAGGCAGGCATAGCTGGGGCCCATGCGGGTACACATGGCTGCTCCTTTGGTTTGGAAGAAGTGGGAGGTTTGGAAAGAGAAGTTGTTCAGGGTGAGGACCAGTTCAGTCAGTCGAAAGAGGTTGTCAGTGGAAGGGTTGGTTGGTTCAGCGGGAAAGGAAGAAGCGGAGGGCTTTGAGTCCTTCATGATTGTGAATTGACCTGGACATGCGTTTAGCAGGAAAGACAGGGGAACAGCAATGGCTGGATATTCCACGATAATTTAAATGACACTGCAGAGATTCATGCTGAGTAATCGAGGCATGGTACAGGGGGGATGAGGCAACCGGGGCTGACAAGGGAAGTCAGGGATTGCATAGAAGCAAAAAGCAAGCAGATTGAAGGGCAGTGCGGAACTGGAGAACTGGGGCCAACAGAAGGCATGAAAAAATAAATAAGAAGGGAGAAGATTAAGTATGGGGGTAAGCTAACCAGTAATATAAAGGAAACTGTAAGAGATTCTTTAGATATATAAAGTGCAAAAGAGACATAAATGTGAATATGGACCACTGGGAAATGATGGTGGAGAGACAGTAGTGGGAATCAAAGAAATGGCTGAGGAATTTTGCATCAGTCTTCACGGTGGCATACACGAGTAATTTCCCAAGGTTTGAAGAGAGTGAGAGGGCAGTCCTAAATACAGTGGCCATCACCACGAAGAACATGTTAGAAAACAGAATGGCCTGAATGTGGATAACTCACCTGGACCAGATGGATTACACTCCAGCCTTAGAACATAGAACATAGAACAATACAGCACAGAACAGGCCCTTCGGCCCACGATGTTGTGCCGAACTTCTATCCTAGATTAAGCACCCATCCATGTACCTATCCAAATGCCGCTTAAAGGTCGCCAATGAATCTGACTCTACCACTCCCACGGGCAGCGCATTCCATGCCCCCACCACTCTCTGGGTGAAGAACCCACCCCTGACATCTCCCCTATACCTTCCACCCTTCACCTTAAATTTATGTCCCCTTGTAACACTCTGTTGTACCCGGGGAAAAAGTTTCTGACTGTCTACTCTATCTATTCCTCTGATCATCTTATAAACCTCTATCAAGTCACCCCTCATCCTTCGCCGTTCCAACGAGAAAAGGCCGAGAACTCTCAACCTATCCTCGTAAGGGAGATCGCTGAAGAGTAATGCAAGTGTAAGTGGTAATCTTTCAGGAATGACCAAAATCAGGAAAGGGCCAAGTGGCTGTATAATTGCTAACATGACACCCGGTTTAATAAGGGAGTTAGGCAGAAGATGGAAAACTGCAGACTGATTAGCCTAACCTTGGTTGTGGGTAACATCATGGAATTCATCGTGAAGAATGGGATTTCTGAATGTTTTGGTAAAATAGGACAGAGACAGCATGGTTTCATCAAGGGGAGGTCGTGCCTGACAAACCAGCTAGAATACATTGAGGGCGTAATGTGCAGATTTGATCAAGGAGAACCGATAGATGTCATCCATCTGCACCTCAAGAATCCTTTGACAAGGTGCCATGCATGAGACTATTGAGAAAGATATGGGTCCATGGTGTTAGAGGCACGGTGGAAGTTGAAGTTTGGCTGTCTGAAAGAAAGCGGAGAGTGTGGATTAAAGTGTCCTTCTCAGGATGGCAGCCAGTGACAAGTGGTGTTCCACAAGACTGAGGTTTGGGACCACAACTTTTCACTTTGTGCATTCATTATCGATATGACGGAACTGAGGGCATTTGGGCTAAGCTTTCAAACAGTGCAAAGATAGATAGAGGGACAGGTAGCATTGAAGAGGAGGTTCAGCTGCAGGAGGGTGCTCTAGCGCATCTCCTCACCTGACCAAAACTCCGCCCTTGGACTCCACTCTTCCAACGACAACCAGTTAGAACCTCTCTGGTGCTGGTCTTCCATCCCACCAACCTCAGGATACAATGCATCATCCTCCACCATTTCTGCCACCAACAGTTACTCCACCACCAGAGATATACGTCCCTCCCTACCCCTATCATCATACTGCTGAGACCATTCCCTCACAGCTCCCTCGTCATGTCCACGCAACCCCAACAAGCCACCTTCCACTCCCGACACTTTCCCTTTGCCACTACAACAGGTATGAAACCTGTGCCAACACCTCCCTCCTCACCTCCACCCAAGGCCCCAAACGATCCTTCCACATCAGGCAGATAACATCCTGTGCATCCAAACACCTCTTCTAGTCTGTCCATTGCTCCTGGTCTCCACTACATTGGCGAGACAGGACGTCAACTTGCAGAACGGTTTAGGGAACACTCTCGGACACACATACCCAACAACCCACTGCCCCGTAGCTGAATACTTCAACTCCCCCTCCGACTCCGCCAAGGCTTTGCAGGATTGTGACCTCATCCACAGCCAAATTCTAGCTACCTGACGTGTGAAGGAAGAACGCATCATCTTCTGTCTTTGGACCCTCCAAACACAAGGTATCAAGGACAATTTTACCAGTTTCCTCATTTCCCCTCCCTCCACCTTATGCCAGATCAAACCCTCCAACTCAGAACCGCCATCTTGAACTGTCCTACCTGTCCTCTTCCTTCCCATCTATCCACTCCACCTTCCACTCAGACCTATCACTTCCACCACCCACCTTCATCGCGCTGTCGCCTTCCAAGCTACCTTCCTCCCAGCACCAGCCCCTCTCATTTTTCTCTGTGGCTCCTTCCGCCCACCCCACATTCCTGATGAAGGTTTTATGCCTGAAACGTCGAATCTCCTGCTCCTCAGATGCTGTCTGACAGACTTTACTTTTCTATAACCACACTTTTTGACTCTGATCTCCATCATCTACGGTCCTCACTTTCACCTGCTGAAGGATTTTTACAGGTTTAGAGAGTGAGCAAAGAAGTGGCAGATGTAGTACAACGTTGAAAAGTGTGGAAAAGCATTTTACCAGGATGAATAGAGGCATGGACTATTTTATAAATCGCAAGCACATTCAGAAATCTGAAGTGCAAAAAGACTAGGGCGTTCTCATCCAGGCGTCTTGAAAGGTAAAGTTGCATGTTGTCAGTAGTTAGGAAGGCAAATACAATGATGGCATTTATTTCAAGAAGGCTTCAATAAAAAAGCAAGGATGTACTTCTAAGGCTCTACAATGCTTTGGTCATGCTACATTCGGATTATTGTGCGCGGTTTTGGGTCCCATATCTCAGGAAGGATGTACTGGTCTTGGAGCGTTTTCAGACGAGATCCACGAGAATGGTGACAGGAATGAAAAGCTTAACATATGAAGAATATTTGAGGGCTCTGGGTCTGTATTTGATCGAGTTCAGAAAGATGTTAGGAGGTCTAATTGAAACGTACAGAATACTAAATGTCCTGGGTCAGAGTGGACTTTGGGAAGATATATCCAATGATAGGAAAGACTAGTACCGGAAGGGACAGAGTAAAGAGAAGACCTTTACAAACAGAGATAAAGAGAGACCTCCTCAGCCAGAGAGCGGTGAATCTATGGAATTCACTGCCACAGAAGTCTGTCGAGTCCAGATCATTGAGTATATTTAAGAGTGAGACAGATAGGTTCTTGACTGTAAAGGGGATCAAGGGTTACAGGTAGAAAGCGGGAGAATGGGGTTGAGAAGCTTAACAGCCATCATTGAATGGCAAAGCAGGCTCAATTTGCTGAATGGCCAAATTTCTGCTCCAATGTCTTATGGTCGTATGGTTAATATTGGCTCTCCTCATTCCTCATTGTAGTTGTATCCTTGAATTTGATCTTCAAGTGATTTACAAAGAGTAATGTTTCACTACTGATGAATGGGAAATATCATGTACCCTCCCTCCAGTCTCAGCACCGTGTCCCCAACAACATAATCACACTGCAATTGAAATCCAATGGTACTTAATCACAGTTGATTGACATCGATAACATTAACAGCATGACCCTCACCTGCTCTCTCTGATTCTCGAATAATCATCTGAATTGTCTGTCACGTCATATTCTCTGTTACCATATCAATGTCAGTTGTCCGTTATCACTCATGTTGTCGTAGGCACATTTTCCTGTCAGATTCTGGACGAGAAAAGTTCTCGCTATATTTTACTGACATTATAATCTCTGATCAGTAGTTACAGACTGTATGTTTCCATTTATAAACGGAGAAACTTGTTTATGTTCTGACAATCATTTGACGTTACTCCCATATCCAAGGCAGATTGAATGAGTGCACGCATTCAATCTAACATCTCCAATATTCCATCCCTCAGTCACTCCACATATCCCATGCCAAGTTTTAAACGTTCTTTTTAATTTTATTAAAATCAATATTAAATTGAAAAGGGTTAATTGGAGCTCTTTGTTCAGTGACTGTGATTAATTTCAATCTCCTTGGATCCTAATTATCCCAGTGGAGCGTTTCCATCAGTGAATGATAAATGGGCTCTTTTCAGCGTGTTATCCCATAGTATGAGTAGAAGCATCACTGACAGCACTAACAGGGATCATCAACTCGAGAGAGAGGGGCAGTAGAGATCATAATCTGAGAACATTAGACTGGAACGTTACAATAATGGTTCAGAATGTGAGGACCTCCGATTTGAATGTTCCAATACTGGATCAGAATCTAAGATCAGTAAACTGGAATGGTACAATAATGGATCAGAATCTGAGATCATTAGACTGGAATGGTTCAACAATCGATCAGAATCTGGGAATATTAGACTGGAATATTACAATAGCAGACAGGAGTTTATTCTGGGGTCTTTACTTTCTTTCTCAGCCTTGGATATCATTAGCATCACGGATCCAGGATATCCTTTGGATTATTCAAGGTGGTTACTATCCCATCCTCGCGTTAGTTGGTGTTCCTGGTAAGTCATTATATTTGTCTACTAAACCGGGTTGAACTGAATTTCTGCTCATGATATATAAAATTTGGAAAGTGCAAGACAATGTTTTCAGTTACAAATAAAAACACCTTTTCTTATATTAATCAGTATCAAACTACTATTTCTCAATTACTCACTGATATGCAAGAAAGAACCAGACTGTTCTCAAACTCCATAATCCATTTTGTCCTTCACAGATTTACATCTCTATCTCGTCCCCACTCACCAATCCTGTCCAATACCACCGTCATGATATCCCAGTCACGTCCTCAGTCTCATTGCAACTTCTGAATAAATCATAATTTGTGCCTTTGTTTAATCCGGATGCAACAGTTTCAAGTTCCTTCTAACTATATGTCCGTCACTAAAAAATTGCTCTGGAGGATGTTAAACTTGTTCTCTGTACAAATGGGACGACAGTTTATTGTGTTCAAGACTCATACTCTAGAGCCACAGAATAATAGTCTGTTGATATCTAATGAGGGAAATTAAAAGCAACTCTTTTGATTTGCCATAAAAGCCTATCTGCTTGCCCCAAGTCCTTAAGCGAAGACAATGTGACATTCTTCCCTGCTCAGGTTTCAGTGTGACTTCTGTGATGAACATGTGGGTGTTCTGCACCTTTAACAGAATTAAGAGCCAGCAATAACTACCTGACGGCACCAAGTCTTCTGAAAAATAGATTTAATGTAACATTTGGTTGAACGTCTCGATTAGCTTATTTTCTCAAGACATAAACAAATTCAGCCAAATAGTTTAAATTATAACCCAAAATGCCCACCTCCATTCAAGTGTGAATTTAAAACATTGATAATCATAAAAGCCAATGACACAGTCCAATGGTTTGGGGGTACAAGACCGCGGGAAATTGACAGTTGAGAGGAGAATTGCCAAGTTACCAGCAGGCAAAGACTGCCTGAAAATTAGCTCTCCTCTCGGTAACTTTATTGATTAGTAACTGGTAAAAGCAGAATCTCAAAGAAGAAAAGAAGACAGGAATATGGAGAAGAACCGAAAGCTTCTTGGTTTTGAGATAAGAAGTTTTGTTTTGTAAATCTTAATTTGGAGTCTAATCGGACTAGTATAGTCGGGGGTTGGGGTGGGGGGTGGGGGGGAGATAAATTATAGCTTAGAGGAAAAAGCTGTAAATATTCGTTCGTCTATTATTCCCTATTATACTTTAAGAAATAAAGTTGTTAATTTTTACTTCAAATAGTTTGGACTCTAGAATTATCATGGATTACTACAGTGGATAAATCTTTTCCCTGTTGCTGGTTTTATATTAAGCAGGACAATGTATCCTGTGTTGTAACACTACAATCCCACAGGAAAGTGTTTTACTCTGTACTGTCCTGTGGAACAGCTAAACCAAACACTCAGTTCAAGATCGGCATAACATGCTGCCCTGACCAGGGCTGCATACATCCTGTGAGAGAAGAACAGAAGTAAAGATAGCTCCCTTCCTCTGCCCGTTTCCCATATTCCTATAGCTCATTTCTATTCAGGGAGGTGATCATCCCCTATTTTAGGTGTATTCAATCTCTTTGAAATTCTCCCCAAGAGTGATGCACATCTTCTACGCATCTCTGGTGTTGGCTTTATTGATGCTGACGTACAGATGTAAGGAACTTATACATTCCATGTCAGTCATAGTCCAGAGAGAAGGAATGGCTTTTTGTGGCATAGGAAAGAAATGGCGATGTCTAAGTGAGAGAAAAGGATTTTTGCAATCATCCCCGAGAGTGTTGTAGAGGCAGTATTTGGGGTACTCTAGATAGACTTTCTCTCAAGTTTCACCAGACGAATCCCTGGGATGATGGCACCATGAGCAGAGAGTGAAGCTCAGTGAGAGAATAAGAGATGATTGTATTGAACCTGAAGGGGGATGGACAGTCACTCATGATGTTCGAAACAGGCACTGATAAGATGATAAATTCCATGGCTTTTATTAACTCGGGTTAAATGATTGTCAATAGGTTAAGAGCATCAGAGGACGTCCCCCTCAGCCCATCCCCACTCCATATGTTGATTGAGAGAGACAGAGGGTCAGTCTTTGATTAAATTCTCCCCACATTAGTGTATTTAGTGTGTGGTCCTGCATTAAACTTCATGTTATCCACAATCCCGACAACAGCCACAATACCTAAATTCTAAAACAGTTAACTATTCCCTCCAGCTTCTGATGTCCATGGAGAACATGGGTCTGTGTCTCAGAGATGGAAGATGCCTCTCTGAGACTTGAGACAAAGCATCTGGCTACCTTCCTCACTACCAGAAAAACACGTCAAAGTGTCACGTGTCCCACAGGTAATGGAGCCATGAGGAACATCGTGGATCCGTCTCAGAGTGCATTCTCTGCTCCATTGATTTGTCAGGTTGGAGCATCAGTGACACCCTCCTGTTCCTGTATAAGTGTCTCGAGGGGCTGAATGGCCTCCTCCAGGTCCCATGGAACAGGTTCATGGCTCTGACGTGGCTCTGCCTGTTCCTGTTGAACAACTTGATGTGATAATCAGACCCCTTCTCTTCCTGTGGAACAGGCAGGAGGATTGAATCGGCTATTCCTCTCTTCGTTCAGTAGTTTCGATGGGCTGAATGGCTTCGACATATCCGTTTCTAATGTGCCTGAGATGCTGAATGAGCTGTTCATTTAACTGTGGAAATGTAGAGTGTCTGGCCTTGCTGTTACATGAATGTTACCGGCATTTTAACAGCACAAGCCTGAATGCTGTCTGGGACTTACTGCACATGGACACAGACTAGTCCAGGAGCTGAGGTGCGACACATTGTGCTGACCATTGGGTGATATTCAGTGACCATCCCCGTTTCTGATCTTATGATGAGGAAAGACAGTGATGAACCAGCTGAAATTGTTTGTTTTGAGGCAGCTACCCTGAGGATCTCTTGCAGAGATGTCACAGGACTGAGAAGATTTTCGGTCACCGACCACAAACATCTTCCTTTGTGCTGTAAAAGACCCCAACCAGTGGGGAGAGTACACCTGATTCCCATTAAGCTCAAATAAGATGGTCCTGATGCCATCCTCAGTCAAATGCTACCTTGATATCAAGGCCATTCACTCTTTCCTGAGCCCCTGTGTTCACCTCTTGTTCATATCAATAGATGATGGTGTCTGTGTTGGGAGTGTTTTCCTCTCATACAGGGTAATCAATGCCAGGAATTATCTGGGCTAGATAGTGAGGGAAGTTACATCACTGAAAGTATTCAAAGAGGTGGTACATGAATTTTTGACCTGTCAAAGAGCTAAAGGGTGTGAAGAATTGGACATTAAAGACCAGTTATTGCTAACAGGAGGTCAGCCATGATGGTATACAATGGGTTGATCGTCCGAGTCACCTAATCTTGCTTCTTATGTTCTCATATTCTGTAATTACAAAATAAATAATTGTAATTTTCCTGAACGTTCTGTTATTGAATATTGCAGTAACAGAGAATAAAGTATTTTGTGAGTCATCTCAGGGTGAGGTATGGGGGCTGTATTCATAGTGAATCTGGGTCTCCAACATGACCAACAAATGAAGCACAAGTTGCAGAGCGGAGACACTCTGTAAAGAGACCAGAGGTGTATATTGAAACCAGCCTGGTTTTCCAAATAACATTTTCCAACCCACACCAAACCGTGTGTGACAGTCTTGAGGGATTGAATGATATCCTGTGTTCCGGTGGACCAGGTATTTGGCCTCCATCTGCTAATATCAGGAGCTGTGAGGAGCTGAATAGAACATAGGGACATAGGACTGAGCAGCAGGAGTGGGCTATTAGACACTTTGTCATCGCTCCAGCACTCACAAATTCCATGGGTGATGTGAATGTGGTCGCAGCAGCATTTTTCTCTATATATACCATTTTCCTACATTCACTTGTCTGTCAAATGTCACCAAATATAACTTTGAATAAATGCAAGCATCCAGGCACCACAAACTGCTGGGGAAAGGAATTTCCACTTGAACAGCCCTTTGAACATTTCTCATTTGTGTTTCAACCAACGTTGGAAGTTCACTCCGTCCTTTTCCAGTCCCACTCCTCCACTGGTTACACCAATCTTAAATGGAACCAGTTTTGGGATCTGACCAATGATGTAGGTCTCAGAGTAGGTCATTTTCTAGAAAAGTGTGAGACACAGAAAGTTGGACTAATAACAAATGGTAAAATGATAGAGTGCCCCAAACGTTATACTGCCTTTGAAGTCATTCTGCTCATACAAGCTCCTGGTAGTAGGATTTCACTCTGGAACAGTTGAATTTGTCTGAATTCATTTTGTTTCAGGCAGTGGAGAGATTCCAGTGAATTCTCACCAGAAATCCTTCACAAATGGTAAAGATAACACAGGGATTTTATGGTCTCACACTTTGCTATCGGATGGAACAACGTAAGAGAGAGAGATCAATAGGCTGCTGCTTCTCAGGCAGGGGACATTTTTCTCCTTCTCTGTGTTGAAACATACAATAATGAACACCAAACTGGACCATGTGTGCTCTTCTGGAAGATTCTCTGGAAAACCCGATTATAGATTATATGCATTTGCATTCATTTCAATCGCAAAAATGTCCCCACTTTATAATTTGATAACATGCTTACAGGTGTCTGTGTAAGTTGTAAATATTGGTAGGTGTCTTCATAGTATGTCTGTTAATATAAATGCATCTTTTTCTTAAAATTTATTCTCTAGCTTTAGTCTTCCTGACAAGAGATAATATGCATCCAGTTGATACACTTTTCAGAAAGTCATGGATGGTTCAATACTATTTCTCAGCTAAGATCAAAACTGATAATCCCCCATAACATAAGGCCGGCATTCTAGGAACGAGTAAAGGTAAACCTCTTTGAAAATCTTCGAAAAGAATTACATCCTTTCATTTTAGTTTCGGGGATCAAAACAGCACACAGTGCATCAAATGTGGTCTCAGCAACGCCCTGTACCGATGCAGTTAAACATTCCTGCCTTAAATCTGATACCTTTTGCCAAAAGCAACATCATTCCGCTTACCTTCCAAATCACTTGCTGCATCTGCAGACTGACTTCATATGATTCATGTCCCAAGAGCATGGAAACCGCCTGAATCACAGAGTTCTGCAATCTCTCTGCATTTACATTGTTTACCATTGTTTTATTCTTCATGATAAAATAGACAACCTACCCTCTGTTATTTCTGCTGAAGGTTTGCTCACTAACCTTCCCTGTCTGTATCACATTGCAGACTCACTACCTTCATTTGATGACACATTAAATGACCATCTTGGTGTACGAGCTAATTGAGCTCCAAGCAATTCCCTCCCCTTCTTTCAGATCTTTGATCCAAATTGTTGATCATTGATGACCCCACAGTGATCTCTGAGGCACTCCATCAATTACAGCTTTGCAGCCTAAAAATAAACATTTGACTCTATTCTCTATTTCTTGTTAGCGACTGATCTTTGCTGGACAGGAGAGTCAATGTTTCCTGCTCCTGGGTAGCCGTTCCGGCGTGTTGAATGGCCTCCTGCTGGGCTGTGTGATGTACTCAACGAGCTGAATTACTTCATTCTATATTGCTGTGCAATTCCTTAGAGAGACAGAATGGTCTCCTCCTGTCTCATTGTATCGAACCTGTCTGATTGAATGGGGTGGTCCCCTACCATGTAATAGCCTCGAGGGTGGATTGAGGGAACAACACACGGGGTAGGGGCAACAGTTGATCATTTGGCGGCACCATTCAGAATGCTCATGGCTGATCCGAGTGTGTCCATCCATCTCCTGTCTGTTCCCAATAAACATTGACTCTCCTTTCCAACAAAGATCAGTCAAGCTCAGACTTATACACTTAATGGCAAGATCCGAGGGAGTGTAGCTGAACAAAGAAACCTTGTAGGTGTAGGTTCATAGCTCTTGAAAGTGAAGTAGCAGGTAGATAGGATAGTGAAGAAGGGGCTTGGTATGCTTTCCTTTATTGGTCAGAGTATTGAGTACATGAGTTGGGAGTTCATGTTGCTGCTGCACAGGACATTGGTTAGGCCACTGTTGGAATATTGCGTGCAATTCTGATCTCGCTCCTATCAGAAAGATGTTGTGAAGCTTGAACGAGTTCAGAAAAGATTTACAAAGATTTTACCAGGGTTAGAGGATTTGAGATACAGGAAGAGGCTGAACAGGCTGGGGCTGTTTTAACTGGAGCATCGGAGGCTGAGGGGTGACTTTATAGAGGTTTCCAAAATTATGAGGGGCATGGATAGTGTAAATAGGCAAAGTCTTTTCCCTGGTGTCGGGGAGTCCAGAACTATAGGGCATAGGTTTAGGATGAGAGGGGAAAGATACAAAAGAGGCCTAAGGGGCAACGTTTTTCACCCAGAGGGTGTACTTGTATGGAATGAGCTGCCAAAGGAAGTGGTGGAGGCTGGTACAATTGCAACATTTGAGAGGCATTTGGGATGTGTATATGAATTTGGGTCCTCTGCTGTTTGTAATTTTTATTAATGACTTAGATGAGGGAGTCGAAGGGTGGGTCAGTAAATTTGCAGATGATACGAAGATAGGTGGAGTTGTGGACAGTGAGGAGGGCTGTTGTCAGCTGCAGAGGGACTTAGATATGATGCAGAGCTGGGCTGAGGAGTGGCAGATGGAGTTCAACCCTGCCAAGTGTGAGGTTGTCCATTTTGGAAGAACAAATAAGAATGTGGAATACAGGGTTAATGGTAGGGTTCTTAGTCAGGCGGAGGAACAGAGGGATTTTGGGGTCTATGTACATAGATCTTTGAAGGTTGCCACTCAGGTGGATAGAGTTTGTAAGAAGGCCTATGGCGTATTATCGTTCATTAGCAGAGGGATTGAATTCAAGAGTTGTGAAGTGATGTTGCAGCTGTACAGGACTTTGGTTAGGCCACAGTTGGAGTACTGTGTGCAGTTCTGGTCGCCTCACTTTAGGAAAGATGTGGAAGCTTTGGAGAGGGTGCAGAGAAGATTTACCAGGATGTTGCCTGGAATGGAGAGTAGGTCGTACGAGGATAGGTTGAGAGTTCTCGGCCTTTTCTCGTTGGAACGGCGAAGGATGAGGGGTGACTTGATAGAGGTTTATAAGATGATCAGAGGAATAGATAGAGTAGACAGTCAGAAACTTTTTCCCCGGGTACAACAGAGTGTTACAAGTGGACATAAATTTAAGGTGAAGGGTGGAAGGTATAGGGGAGATGTCAGGGGTGGGTTCTTTACCCAGAGAGTGGTGGGGGCATGGAATGCGCTGCCCGTGGGAGTGGTAGAGGCAGAATCATTGGCGACCTTTAAGCGGCATTTGGATAGGTACATGGATGGGTGCTTAATCGAGGTTAGAAGTTCGGCACAACATCGTGGGCCGAAGGGCCTGTTCTGTGCTGTATTGTTCTATGTTCTAATTGGAAGGGTTTGGAGGTATATGGGCCAGTTGCCGGCAGGGGGACTAGATTGGGTTGAGATATCTGGTCGGCATGGATGGGTTGGACTGAAAGGTCTGTTTCCATGCAGTACATCTCTATGACTCTAGAAACGAGTCTTCACTGCTCCCTGAGGATGAGGATACCACAGGTAGCACATGACTAAAGTGAAAGGTACGTCCTTATTTCTTTGTGGGACCTGTTATTTTAAAACTTTGTTAACTGAACATCAAATCGCCATCTCTTTGTAGATATAAGGGCAGAATAATTAGGAATGAACATAAACCATTCCAGACTCCAAACCTGTCCCACATTCCCACTGAACCTTTCCAATCGAATATGTATCAAACCCTGCCTCTGCTGCTGTCTCAGGAAGAGAATACCTGTTAGCATAGCACCACATGAAAAAAGGAGCAGAATGAGGCCATTCGGCCCATCGAGTCTGATATGCCATTCAATAATTTTTTATATGTTCCTCAACCTCATTCTCCTGCCTTCCCCCAAGAATCCTTGATCCTGTTATAAAACAAAAAAAATTACCAATTTGTATCTGTGTCTACGTGTGCGTATGTTTGTCCATCTGCTTGTCATCTGTGTATCTGTGCATGTACGTTTGTCTTTCTGTGTATCAGCCTGTGTGTTTCTATCTATGTTTATGTCTATTTGTGTGTGACTCAATATGTCTGTGTGTGTTTCTACGTGCATGTATGCCTATTCCCTTGTATGCATTGTGTTTGTTCGTATATTGGTGTATTACCAATAATTCTTTGTATTTCTGTGTCTGCATCTCTGTGCAGTGAGGTGACTGCATTTGGGGGTGGTCGGGGGGGGGGGGTGCGGGTGGGTGGGAGTTAAAGGACTGTCGTTTGAAATGCCAGTGTTTTTACAGTGAGAATTGTCTTTCACTGAGCAATGTTCCTTAATCAGTCAGTGGGACATGGATGTTTCAGAAATTTCACGCGAGGCATCCCAGTCCACTTCATCTTGTACTAGCTTCCTCCCCACATGGCGGGTGTGGGGGAGGGGTGAGGGAATGGATATTGGGCACTCCACCACCCGGCTTGGCCATTTCTGTCCTATTCCAGGCTGTTTCTCTTGGAATAGAAGGAAGTGATTGAAGGAGTGAGGGCAGGACTGTTAGTGTTGGTGGAGGTGGATCTGGGAGGAATTGTGAGGCGCCTGGAATGAGGCAGTCGACAGTTTTAAATCCATATAGTATTATTAATGTGGGGGGTATTGCGTAGGTGATAGAGAAAGTGTGGGATGGAAGTTGCTGAATTCAATAGTGAGATCGGTAGTGCCTGAGCCTTATTTGGAGATAGAGCATGAAGATTTTCTGGGGGTAAGTGCTATAACAGACATACAGAGAGGGTGATGGAGCAGAGAGAATTCGGTGACCATTATCCTGACAGAGCAGGGAGGATATTGATGCTTGTCCTATATTGATGGAGATATCTTCAGATCATCTCAGCGTCGAGGTGAGCCTCCCCGAATGTCCTGTCCAAGTTTATTACTAATAATGACACAGACCTGTCCCTCAGATTCCACAGAATCAGTTTATGTAGAACTTACAAATAATAAGGCGCAGCAAATATTGGTGTGTTATATATCGGTTGTAGAAAATCTGAGCATCATATGCTCTGGAACTTAGATATGCAATTATCATGGATACTGCAGTTTTATTGGATTTTCTCAAGCTGCATCTAAACTGTATTTACTAAGTGACTGCTTATGCTGTGCAAAATAAATTCTGTACGTGTATGTGAGGTGGGTTGAAGAGTATGTTGTGAAACAAACTATAGAGCAGTTTATTTTGGGTTTGGTGTTGTGTGATCAGAAGGAAGAATTAATAATCTTGCTTTGAATCAGCTTTGAAGGAATAGAGACGTTAATAAGGTGCATTTTACACGGTGTCTGCATGAATATAGATTGCTTGAACGTTCTGGTTAAACATCATGGTAGCCTGGAGGCTAAAGGGTCAAGTTCGCTCCAGTGAATTGGGAAAGTACAATATAACATACAGTGGGATGCAAGCAATGTTTTTTGGAGTCATAGAGTCAGACAACACGGAGACAGGCCCTTCGGCCCAAACACGTCCATTCCAACCAAAATGTCCATCCACGCTAACCCCATTTCCCTGACATTGCCCTGTATCTTTCTTATCCTTTCCTGTCTATGTATTTGTACAAATGCCTTTTAAATGTTGCGAATATTCCCGCCTCAACCTCTTCCGCGGGCACCTTCCAGAGCAATGTACCATGTGGAACCTTATTGAAGTCTTTACTTGAATCCATAAAGACTACATACACCATCCTGCCCTCCTCAACGTTGCTAGTCACTTAATCAAAGAATTCAAACAAATTTGTGAGCCATGATCTCCCATGCACAAAGCCGTGCTGAGTTTGATGATGGACTTTTCCCAAAACGTTGATTTTCCTGTTCCTTGGATGCTGATTGGCCTGCTGTGCTTTTCTAGCACCACCCTAATCTTGCTCCTAATCACACCCTGTCTTTCCAAATGCATGTATATCTTATCTCTCAGAACCTGTTCAAGTAAGTTACCTACAACAGATTTTACGTTTACTGGTCTATAGTTCCCATGTTTTTCTTTGTAGCACTTCTTGAGTAAAGACACAGCATTCGCTGTCCTCCAGTCCTTCGTGACTTCACCCGTTGGCCAGCGATGATGCAAAAATATCAGCCAGGGCTCCGGCAATTCCTTCTATGTCCTCCTGCAGTGTTCCTGAATATATCTGATCAGGACCAGGACATTTATAGAAATATTGCAAAGTCTTTTTATTTTAGATACAAGCATCAAAGAAAGGGAAAGTGACACAATGATGTTGAACATAACAAATTCGAAAATGTATTAATGATAGGAAATGGCTTCGGAAGAATTTCAGTCATTGTGGAAACCTGAGAATTCTCAGAAATTCACGATCCAGAAACTAGGGCCATGAAACTGATAAGGAAATCAAAAAATAGAACATGAATGCTAACAAACAGGAACAAAAACACTGCATAAATCTACAATCTGTATTTCAAAGGAAACAAAGTGAAAGCAAGGTCAAATATGGAAATTGGTAATTGGGAGAGGAGAGTTTATTGTGAAGAACAAGGAAATGGCCAAGAAAATAATCAATTGCTTTGTATCTGTCTTCAAGGAGGAAGAACCATAAAATCAGCCAGTAATACCAAGTGATCATGTAGCACTTGTGCAACTGAAGACGAAAAATCAATTTATATCAGTAACAAGGTAGTATTTGAAAGTGTAACTGGATTGACCATTGCTCAGCCTGACAAACCTGACGTACTTCATATTAAAATGTCAGACATAAATCAGCAACAGAAGTATTAATTGCACTGTCGATGACTGTGTTTTATTTTCCTGTGTACTCTGCAGAGGCCGGAAGCCATTTCGGATAAATGGAAGTTAGAAAACGTGGTCCAAGCACTATAGATTAATGGAAGGGATCCAAACATCTATAAAGGGAAAAAGGCATAGTTTGGAGAACTGGCGACCAATTAACTTGACATCTGCCGGGAAACTGTTGGAATCTATTATGTAGCATGTGACATTGGATATTTAGAAATTAATAGGATCAATGGAGAGAATCCACATGTATTTCTGGCAGATGTCTACCTCGATGTGCTATTAGTTGTTAGACCCCATCTACCACCCCCTGAGAAAAGGAACAGAAAGTGACTTCGCCACAGGAAATGACATCAACAACCCAAAGAAACCCTTTAAAAGCAAGCAGGAATGTGCAGCATCGCTTCGCTAGACGTCCACTGAAGATGTTACCTTGTAAGGTAAGGAAACGTCGGGAAATAAACCTGCCAGCTCAGCGAGCAAACCTGCATCCATTGTGAACAGTGTTGGTGACCCAATCTGAGAAAGAATATACTGACCACAATAAAACTGCAATGGACGTTCTCCAGATTAATCCCACAGATAGTGAGAATGTCTGATGAGGAAACCCGGCCTATGTTCTCTAGTGTTTCAAAGAATGAGACGTGGGTCACAGAGAAATTTACAAAATTCACAAAACATATGACAAATTGAAAATTAACAGGACGCTTCCCTGGCTGCCCAATCCAAATTCACGGCAAATAATGGCAAGATAAGGGATTGGCCACTTAAGACCGTAATTTTGAGGAAATTCATCACACGGTCAGAACTGCCTAAAACAGGGTCATAGAAACCTGCTGGAAGGGTAAGATTAAGGAAAATCTCCAGATATTCTGCAAGTGTGTTTTAGCAGAAATGTATAACAAGGGAACAGGTACGAGTCATTAATGACTTGCCAAGTTGCATCCAAATCAACTTAGTGTTAGGAGACAGAGGGTAGTGGTTGAAGGCTGTTATTGTGACTAGAAACCGATGTCCAATGGTGTATCACAGGGATCAGTGCAGTGATTCAGAGGTGCTGGTGTTGGACTGGGGTGAACAAACCTAAAAATCACATAACACCAAACAATAGTCCAGCAGGTTTATTCAGAGGCACGAGCTTTCAAAGCACACAACCACCTCATGAAGAAGCAGCGCTTCGATGTTAGTGCCTCCTAATAAACTGGTTGGACTGTAACCTGTTGTTGTGTGATCGTTAACCTTATTATTTTTGGTATTCATAAATGATGCAGCTATGACTATAGACGGGGGTGGTGGGAGTGTGACAACTAAGTTTGTGTTTGATACAAAGATTGGCCGGGTGGTTGGCAGTGAGGAGGAAGGTCTTATGTTACAGGAAGATAGAGATGGAATGGTCAGATGGGCAGAACAATGGCAGATGGAATGTAACCTTAATAAATATGATGTGATACACTTTGGGTGAAGGAACTGGACAGGGAGTACTCAATGAATGGCAGCAGATGAGGAAGCTCAGAGGGTGTTTCTCCACACTTCCCTGAATGTGACTAAATACGTTAATGAACAATTTTGAGAAAGCATAAGGGACCGTAAACATAACCTTTATTCATCAAGGCATAGATTATAAGAGCTATGCGGAACTTTGGTTTGGCCAAGATGGAATACTGTGTGTAGTTCTGGGAACCACATTACGGGAATGATGTGATTGTAGTGCAGGGGGCTCAGAGGAGATTCACCAGGATGCTCCCTGGGATGGAGTATATCAACTATGGAGAGAGGTGGATAAGCTTGGGTTGTTTAGTTTCGAGCAGAGAAGGCTGAGTGGGCCGTGATTCAGAAGGATAGAATTCCGAGGGACATGGACAGGATGGATAGACAGCAGCTGTTCCTTTTAGTCAAAGGGCCAAGAACAATGCAGCACATTTTAAAGTGACGGGTTTGATATTTGGAGGGAATTGAGGTTTGTTTTTTACTCGGGGGTGTTGGGGTCAAGAACGCCCTTCCTGAGAGAGGAGTTGTCATGGTAACTTCGAAATCATTAGAAAATATACTTGAAACGCCATAAGATTCAGGGCTACGGGTCTTGTGTCGGAAAGTGGGGCTAATGTAGACCGGGTTGAATTGTTGATTGGACAAAGTCTGTGCTTCTGTGTTTGTACGGCTGTGGAAGGTCAATCAATGAGTAACTTAAGATAGGAATTGATGGGTTTCTGAAGAGTATATTAACGAAGGTTTTAAGATTGAACTGGTAATATCTTCTGAAAATATGTCAATGGCAAAATTAAGTGGAAAAAGGTGCAGCTTTCTTACAGTCTGGTACCAGAGAATTGAGGACCGGGAAAAGGCAGAACTATGGAGCAAATACTTTAATTAATGTCTTCAAAAAAAAACAAAACAAAAAACAAAACTTCCCAACATTACTAGTGAAGTAGTCTGTTGAGAAAAAGGGAATAGAATGAAATTAGCAACCAAACAGTTTTAGAGGAAGTAGATTAGATTAGATTACTTACAGTGTGGAAACAAGCCCTCAGCCCAACAAGTCCACACCGACCCACCGAAGCAAACCACCCAGACCCATTTCCCTGCATTTACCCCTTCACCTAACACTACGGGCAATTTAGCATGGCCAATTCACCTGACCTGCACATCTTTGGACTGTGGGAGGAAACCGGAGCACCCGGAGGAAACCCACGCAGACACGGGGAGAATGTGCAAACTGCACACAGTCTGTCACCGAAGGCGGGAATTGAACCCGGGTTTCTGGCATTGTGAGTGCAGCAGTGCTAACCACTGTGCCAGCGTGCCGCCCAGGAGTATTGGAACTGAAAGTAATGAGCACAGACAAAGTCAACAGAGATCGATCAAATGGGAATCATATTTGTGAAAGTGACGTTTAGCATAATTATGGAGAAGCAATCAAGGCAATATGATTGTATTTTCAGAAAGATTTTTGATACAGCCCCAAGCCTATTATGCAAATTCAAATCCTCTGGGACTGGGACTAATATGGTTTTAGAATGGGCCAGCTGGCTGGAAGCAGTGAGTAGGAATAAAACAATATGGTTTTTTGAAAGGATGGCTTGGAGGATATAGCAAGGATCGGGGTTTTAGGCTCCAGCTATTCCCAATGCACATCATATATTTTATTGAGTGGATCAAATTCAATATTTCCAAGTTTGCTGATGGCACTAAACAATATCGGATTGTGAGTGGGTGAGCAGGGTGTCAAAAAACTGCAAGGTGAATGCGACAAGTGGAGTGTCTGGGTAAATACATGGCAGATGGAGAGCAATGAGGGGTGGGGGGTATGGTCTATGGGGGATATGTGATATTGTGACCTTTGATGGTAAAACCAGAACGGGAGCCTATCATTTGAAAAGGGATTGTTTGAAAAATGTTGATCTATAAAGCAACTTAAGCTGCATTTTTGTTTCCTTCTGTGCAGCCCTCCGAGGTCAGTGTAGGGCAGTGAGATCTGAATCCAGAAGTCAGTACTGGGAATGGCATTAGGACGCTGACCAGTGTACTCAGACCCAACAAGGGGGGAGGTGTAGCATTGAAAAGGATCTGGATCTCTCTGTGCACCGGTCACTGAAAGCAATTTTGCAGGAGCAGAAAACAGATAGGCAGATAAATCGTGTATTCACCTTCATTTCAGGGGGATTTGAATCCAGGAGTAAGGGTGCTTTACTGCAGGTGAGCAGGGCCTTGGTGAAACCTCATCTCGAACATTGTGCAGTATTGTGTGCAGTTTTGGTCTCCTTACCTAATAAAGGAGAAACCTGACATTGAGGGAGAGCAGTAAAGGATAACCAGACTGATCTCTGGGATGACAGGCTTGTGTGGGAGCAGAGTTTGGGGCGGCTATGTCTGTATTCCATGGGCTTTAGGAAAATGAGTGGAGATCTCAGTGAAATATATAAAACTCTGTTAGGACCAGACAGATTGGAAACAGGGGTGACAATTCCCCTGGCTGGGTCATCAAAACAAGGGGCCACAGTATTAGGTAAAGACAGGCCACTCTGCATTGAGATGAGAATAAATGTCTGCACTCAGAGAATGGTGAACCTGAGGAATTATCTCCCAGATCAGACTGTGGAAACCAAGGCACTGAATATAAAAATGGATTTCTGGAAACTAAAGGGATAGGGAGAGAGCAGGGTATGGTATGAAGATAGAGGATCAGATACCATTAAAGGTTGTTCTCCAGTAACGTGGTAGTTGCGTTCCTGTGCATCACTGTGTTGCAGAAAATCATGCCATGTTCATGATGTGGTCTATGGGGAAAGGAGGATAATGGGCGAACTGCAAAATATCAGTAAAAAACAAAAACTGAAGTTAGTCTGACACACACTAGCACAGTCGAATTAAACCTTTAAATCTTATATTGTAATGAAATAGTGCTAATAATGACAATGCAGTCACTGGCTACATCCCTGTACCTTTCACCAAACTCTTCACCAGAAAGTACGCAGGACTGACTGACCACGTGATGCCAACATGGAATTCCAGTTCTCCTGAAGATTCTACCCTGGTTTGAAATAAAGTTCCTTCTAATTGGAGAGAGCAATTCCCCGTTTCAAGCTCAGGTTCAAAGCTTTCAGAGCGGATTGCATTCCTGTTTTAGCTGAACACTCAGAGGGTGCATTTGGCAGACAGAGGATCCTGAAGCTGGGTTTTGTTGTTCACCTGGTGCCTGGTAAGGATTCGCGTCACAGTGAACGGGTGTTCACTTTATAGAAAAAAGGTGCGCAATTCACGAATTGCATTGCAGTCAAATCACTTTTAATAAACACGCATTATCCGAGAACTGCCTGTATATTGAATCGAGGAGCAAGATTGATCGACTGAAGGTCTACAACAGTTCTTATTTTATATTTCACAATGTTTAAACATATTAGTAGATATGAACACTGTGTCGGGAAAACTGCATTGAGGAGATTTTCTCCATGAACTAGAATGGGGAAAGCTCAATGTGTTGTATGACCTTTCCTGATGATTCTGTGCAGTCTGTGGGAAAGCTCTGTAAATGTTGTCACAAGCTCTCAGATGTTAGGAAGGGGGTATCTGCAAGATCAACAGGACTGTGATTCCCGCTCTCTTTTCTGATATCAAGACTGGTGCCGGGTATTCTGTCTGGTTTTTTTTTCCTTTAAGACCACGGAGCAGTGTGATGCAATAGAGTGTCTTGCTTGGCTGTTTCAGGGACCATTGAAGAGTGTATCACATGTCTGTGTGTCTGGAGTCACTTTTAGGCCATACAAGAAAAGCACAGGAGATTCACTTCCTGACAGTACGTTGGGGAAGGAGATCAAAGTTTACAATAAACATTGGATGCAAGGTCACTGTTACAATCACCGGATTCTAGATCTTGATATTTTATTAATTGTTTTTAACTTCCACCAGCTGCCAGAGCATTATCCTGTATTGGATTAGTAATCCAGTGACATTTCCACAACTGCACCATCTCCACATAGGAACCTATCGGAAACCACAAAGAGCGGGATATTTCTGGATTGCTTGTCAGCTCTGTCAAAAAGAACCCCCACCAATTTGATTATCGTGAAGGGACTGGGGGGGGGGGGGTGCGGGGTGTTAAATGGTCAGAATGTAATTATTCAGCTATTAGGGGACCTCACATAGTTGAGTAATTTTCCACATTGCCATGGAGTTGTCAGTGTTGGAGCTGGAATGAAACAGCTTCCCCAGGGACACGGCTTGTTGTGCAGCACAAGTCTTCAGTCCTATTACAGGAATGGTCTCAGGGCCCATTGTCTTAGTCGTATCTACTGTGTTCAGCGGTTTCTTCATATCACATGCAGCGAATCGAATTGATTGAACACTGCCATCCGTGATTCTGTGGATATCATGGCGAGGATGAGGTGGATAATCGATTCAACACCTCTGGCTGAGGATGGTGCAGATACTACATCCTTATCTTTTTCACTAATGTGCACGGCTGTTCTATTATTTAGGATGGGGATATTTCTGGAGTCCTCTCCTCCAGTAAGTTGTTTAATAGTACAACGACATTTATGTCTGGATGTGGCAGGACTGTAGAGCTTAGATCTGATCTGTTGGTCTTGGGATCATTTCGTCCTCTCTATCAGATGTTAGTTCTGCTGTTTGGAATGAAAGCACTCAAGCGCCGTAACTGTAATGGTTTGTCATCAGCTTTAGGTACACATGGTTCTGACCTTGGCAGGTTCACCCACACTCGTCACTGAACCATCACTCGGTTTGATGGTAATGGTAGACTGATGGAATATCCTGGGGAAAATGTTACAGATTATGTTTGAATACAATCCTGCTTCTGTTGCTGCTGTTGTCTACAGCATCACACGAAAGCACAGTTTGAGCTGCAATATCTGCAATTCAATTCTATTGTCTGTCCCCCAGTTAACATCGAGACCAATCCACCGATCAGCTGTGTACTCAGTGACATCACCTGGTTTTTAATGCAGTAATATTTCCATTTTCATATTCTCATTCTGCTGATGGTTCTCCTTGGTGCCATGCTTCCAATTTGTTACATTACTCAAACCCTTTAACATATTCATCTGAATCTTTTCCTTGCTCGTCGTGCCATCTGCGTTTGAATTAAATGTGTTTCCCTCTGGTTTTCTCCCTGACCATGAGTAAGAGCTCTGTGGTGTCAGTGATGCCAGCCTTATGCAGTTTCTGAGCGAATGAATGTGTGGACTTCAGTTCCCAGTGTAGGGCGCTCCGTGTTGGACAGGGCGTTTGAGCAGCTTTCAAACACGTCATTGGAACTTGTTCAAAAACAGAAATTGTTGAAGAAACAACGCAGCTCTGGCAGCATCTTTTGTAGTGAATGTAGAGTTAATCTTTCGAGTCCAGTGGCCGTCTGCAAAGCCCACAGTTTCTTCAGCAATTTCTGTATTCACTTTGTATTTATTTCCAGTATCCATAGTTATTTGTTTCATTGAAACTTTGTGCTGTGCCTATTCGTTTCTGAAGAACCTCAGCAAGTCTGGCAGCATCTGCAGAGACAGAGAGACAGAGTTAGCGTAACAAGTCCAATGTGACTTGTTCTGAACTGAAAAGGGTTGGCTTTTTAATACCTTGCCGGAGATGGGGGATGGGTGACTTGGAAAAGAGGGCGTGGCAAAAGATAAACGAGCTATTTTCAGTGGTGAACGAGAATATGATGCAAAATGGGTTTATATTAAGGTGTGAATGGGGGAAAGGGGTTCTCTCTCGTTGAGTGTAAGATAAAGAGACACAACCACACAAGGTCATAGGGAGAACAAGAGAGAGAATGTCGACAATGTGGTATTATATAGATCTAGATCTATATGTTTTCACAGTATACATCATTACTGCCTTCATACTATGGAATTCAGGTGCTTGACCTCTTATTACCACGAGTAAAAGTTTCATGCTGCCTTAGTTTTGTAACATAGAGCAAAGCTAACAGTATGAAGTTTGGGCTGTTTTCTACATCTGTCATTTTTAATATTCTGTCAAATTTGCAGTGTTTATCGTTAAACGTTTGATCTTGAAGTTAGTATCAGATGGAGTGTATGAGTATGAAGGGTGGCATTCTAGAAGTTTATAATATCATGGGAGGTATGGATAGAGTGAATAGCGAAGGTCTTTTCTGTAGGATCGGGGAGTTCAAACACAGATGCATAGCTTTAAGGTGGAAGGGGAGAAACTTGAAAGGGACAAAGGGACAAAGTTTTTTATACAGAGTGTGATGTATGTATGGAATGAGCTGCCAGAGAAACAGTGAGAGATGCAAGTACAGCTACAATATTTCAAAGACATTTGGACCAACATATGAATGGGAATATGTTTAGAGGCATATGGGCCAAGTGCAAGCAGATGGGATTAGTATAATTTAGAAAACCTGGTCAGCATGGACAAGTTGGACCAAAGGGTCTGTTTGTGCACGATATGACTGTATGGATGTAGAAACTGAGGAAGATGTACGAAAAGATATGATGTAATAAATTGGTAAGAAATATTAAAACAAGCATCATGAGCTTTTCTGTCAACATTAAAAAAAAAGCTTGAAGAAGTGTGTGTGAGCTGAGGGGGAAGTGAAGTGAGGAAAGTACATTGAAGCCATTAGGAGGGTGTTACTGGAGAACTGGCCACAGGGAACAGGCAGATAATTTACACTAGTATTTTAAATCACTCCTCATGAGGAAAGTAGTGTAAGCATGCCGATGGTATAAACAAAGTGGTAACAGGAGGGAAGTTATTGAACTGTCTCTAACAAAAGGAACAAGGTATTTACCTACCAGATAAGAATAAGGGTAGGCAGATCAGCAGTAATTCGTAGTTAATTTTAAAAGAAGTGGTCACAGAGTGACTTGCAGCATTGTGTGCAATATTCCATAGCTCTTTGGATTACAGGTGTGTTCCAGTGAAACTGGAGAACCTCCAATGTGGTGCCTGTCTTCACAAAAGGAATGAGACAGAACGCAGGAACAATTTAGCCTAACCATTATTGGTGCGAATCTGCTGGAGCCTGTTATTAAGGAAGGCATTGCAGGGCACTTAGAAAAGCTTAATGCAGAGTTGGCATGGTTTTATGAAGGGGAAACTATTTTTGCTCTGTAAAATCATACAAATTCTTTTTTGGTGATGCCTGAGAATGTCAAGATTAGAGTCATGCTGGAAAAGCACAGCATATCAGGCAGCATCCAAGGAGCAGGAAAATCAATGTTTCAGGCAGGAGCCATTCATCAGGAATCCCTGAGATAGTGACAAGCAGATTTGATAAAGGGAACTGGTCAACATGAGGCTTTCCAGAAAGTTTTCGCAAGGTATCACAAAATAATCGTTCTGACACAAGACAGAGGCTTGTCGTATGATGAATAATAAATTAGCATGGGATAATGGTTGCTTAACACATAGAAATCAGAGAGTCATGATTAATGGATCTTTATGATAAAGATGTATCTACTGGATTACCACAAATATCAGGCCGCTGGCATCAGTTATGTACAATCTATACTGATAACCTGACCGCGGGAGCTGAGTGCAATATCCATTGGAGTTAGTGGATCACTTTGAGAACCAAAATGCAGGCTGCTTCTTAATGAAGAGGACTGCCATAAAGGAGTAGTACAAAGGGATTGGAGTGTTCCTGAGTATGAAACGTAACGTCAGCATGCTGATGCAGCAAGTAACTGGGTTGGTTCATGTGGCAGCTTCCTGAGATGGAAGGGTTGAATTATTGAATACATTTAAAATGGTGAGGAGATTATTCATTGTGGTTGAAATGAATGAGGGGCTTATTACTGAAATGTACAAGATACAGAGGGGGCTTGACAAGGTAGATGCTGAGATGGTGTTTCCCCTGAGTCTCGAACTCGAGGTGGTAGATACTGAATAAGGAACATTTATTTTAATCTGTGGTGAAAAATGATGCATTCTCTCAGAAGGTAGTGAATGTCTGGAATTCCCTAACACAGAGAGTTGTGGAGGGAAGCAAGAAATTGGATAGGAATGTGGAGTTGAGCCCGGAAGTAGATCAGCCATGTTCTTATTGAATGAGAGTTCAGACTTGAGGGGCCGAATAGCCGTCTCATGTTCCTACTTCTTAGTTTTTTATGTTATGCTTATGGAAAGTAATTGTTTATTTTCCTGGAAGTCGTGTTGTACAATGTTGCATTCGGGAGAGGAGAAACTTTTCCTGAGTTAACCCTGGATGGGATATGGGAACTGCATTCAAAGCAATTCCAGAGCAGAAGTTACAGAGTGGGGAAGCATGGAAAAAAGGATTGCTGCTGGGGGCCACTTCCTGACCAAGCCTGGAATTTCCAAGTGCATTTCCGAAACTACACCCAACCATCGGCGTGGTTTCGATCTGCCTGTTTGTAGCAGGTCCGAAGGGCTGAATGGAACATCAGAACAGAGCTGATGAACACGAGTGCACCAAACGGCCCTTTGACACAACTCTACCAGTAAATATGGTCGTGGCTCATCTCATTGTGGTCCCCGCCGCACTTTTCTCTCCATGTACCATTATCCCTGATTCACCTGTCTATAGAAAATCAGACAAAGCCAGCCTCGATATAATATAAAGATTCAGCCATCTCAAACTTCTGGGGAAGGGAATTTCACTTGAGTGAAATCCGACATTGTGAATTTTTCCTCACTCCGGTTCTGACTGAGGATGAAGGGTGTCACTGTTTCCTTTTCTAGTCCCACTCCTCCACTGCTCACAACAAATTTTAAATGTAACCAGGTCGGTGATATGGCCGATGATAAAGGTCTCAGACGGGGTCAGGTTCAGTGATAGGAACAAGTCAGGCAAATTTATTTCATCAGCCGCAGGTAACTAATAGGGCTAACGGAGCAGCGTGATAGATTTGTGGTTAGCACTGCTGCCTCATATCAGCAAGGAGCTGACTTCAATTCCAACCTCATCCGACACTCTATGTGGAGTTTGAACATTCTTCCCGTGTCTGTGTGGGTTTCTTCCCAGTTCTCCAGTTTCCTCCCACAGTTCAAAGATGTGCAGCTTAGTTTGATTGGCCATGCTAAATTATCCAGAGTGACCAGGGATGTGAATGTTAAGTGGGTTAGTCATGGGAAATGCAGGGTTACATAGACAGGTAGGGGGACAGGTTTGGTGGGATACTGTTCAGCGGGTTGGTAAGGACTCGATGGGTCGAATTTCCTGCTTCCACACTGTAGGGGTTCAATGACAACAGCATCAAGTTTGGGCTCTACAAACTCTCAGTCAGTAGATACCTGGTTCACTCGCCTCAAGGCTTTGTATATTTCAATAAGATCAGCTCTCACTCCAAGGGTAACCTGTTAAAGTCCCCATAATATCAGCCCTTCATGCATGGAATGAATTAAGTGAAACACCTCTGAATTGTTTCCAATGTTACTATATCCTTTCCCAGATAAGAATGCAAAAATAAAACTAATCTCACACACCGATGAGTCTGTTTAGTTTTGTTTTCTCAGGGTGTAGTGAGTCTTTGGAACACTCTTCCCTGCAGACCATTCGAGGCAGAGATATTGAATATTTTTGAGGCAAGGTTCACGAATCACAGATGAGTCAAGAATTATCGAGGAATGGGCAGCAATGTGCAGTGTTGGGGAAAATGTAGTCAGTGGTACTGAATGACACGGCTCCAGAATATCCAGGAATTAAACGAAATGATAACATCGATAAAGTTTTAAAGGGGAAACAAGATGGCAGCGATCTGAAAGGTCAGCTTTGCTGATCTCTATCACAATAATGCTCTACCCCACCCCACCACAGTCATTTACTTACAATTGAACACTCAAAGAGCTACAGAATCCTTACTAATCCCGTTTTGTCAAGTGGAAATGACAAAACATTGGAAAGGTTCGAGTAAGTCCCAACACGCAGCGCACCCGTCAGAAGCTTTCAGCATGTCTGTGGCCGCACCTGTAACACCCTCTGCTCGTTCAATGGACCGAGTTACTCACCAGGACTTGGTCACCGAGTTCACCAAGTTACGGGAAATGATTGAAACCATGATTGAAGAAACAATCAGTAGGAAGATAGAACCACTCTCAGCAGTGCTCCAAAAACATGAACAGCAACTTGAAAGCCTTGGAAACAGAACGGATGAGGTCGAGAGCCAAACTGCAGGGGCAGAGACTGTGATCAATTCCTGTAAGGAGCGGATCTTCACCCTTGAAAAATAGATCCGTACCTTAACTGAACAAGGTGACGACCTAGAGAACAGGGGCAGGATAAAGAATGTTCATATCATCGGTATGCTGGACCGGACATAAGGTGATCAGCCAGTGAGCTTTTCTGCGAGAACTGGCTGCAGAGATTCCTTCACTTCGAAGCTGAAGAGGGACGGGTGAAGAGTGAGACAGTTCATCGGGTTACGGTGCTCAGGTCAGGCTCAGACCAACGCCCTCACCCTGTCCTTGGGCGATTACATTGTTGCAGGGACAAACAAAGACTTAGGGAAGCTTCCAGAACACAGGGAAGAGACCCGAAGAGGCCTCCAGGATTATGTTCTTCCAGGTCTTTTCAGCGGTATTGATTCAGAAAAGAAAATCTTTTGATGATATCAAGAGAAGATTAAGGGAACTTGAGATTCAGTATTCCTTAATGGACTCAGCGGTGCTCCGTATGCACTAGTGGATCTTTCAATAGATCCACTAGCTCTCCAGAGGATGAGAAAACTTTGTGGACACTTTAAAGTAGGGTGGGTGCGTTAATGGAAAGCGATAACCTTGGTTCTCTTTTTTAAAAGAAAGTTTGTTGACCGTTTCTGGTATTAAGCAGTGTTAAATTATAGTCGGGGATGGGTAGAGTGCACACTCTTAACTTCTTCATGAGTAATACTACTCGTTTTTCTCTTGCTAAGTTTGTGTGTCGGGTTCAGCTCAAGCTGGAGGGAGTTATGAAGGTGATCGTGATGACTGATTGCCTACCTAAGTGCAGTTCTGTCCCGATGTTTGTGATTAATTGCCCTGGATGCAGTATTGATAATGGGGCAGAAGATAGAGATTTGTGACGTGCAAATGCCCCCAGTCGGCGGGGGGTATATACCCCTCCTGAGAGCCATTGGCACTTTGCATCTTTTTTTGTATTTGTATGTATTTAGTTTTGGATCATTTTGAGAGCTTGTTAGTTGTAGTAGCTTTAGTTTGTATTTTTTAAGCTCTATGATTCTTTTATCATTGGTGTTCAGCGATTTGTAATTCGAGTTCTTTCTCTCTGGATTTCAAATATTGTTTCAGTGTGTAATGGCTAATGTCGTGCTTAAATGGTGTATCTGGAACATTTAGGGGAGCCATTCGCCAGTTAAGAAAAATGAGACAGTGGATATTGTCGTATTGCAGAAATGCACTTTGATGACAAGGAACATTTGACATTACAGCAAGGTGGGTTTGATCGGGTTTATGTCTCGTCTTTTAACACTAAGAATAGGAGATAAACCATACTGGTGACGAAGAATCTTTCATTTAAATTAGTAGACTGTATTAGACACCCACGGGAGGATCATAACCCTCAAAGATATATGGGGAAGAAAGCAGTAGTTTTAATGTTTATTGCCCCCGGCTCACTGCCTTAAATTCCTGATAGATGCATTTTCCAAATTAAATAATCTTTTTTCGTAGCACACTATCGTAGGAGGAGATTCCAACTGTCTTGTGCACCCACTGTGGACAGTATGCCGAAAGGCTCCCAGCACCATCTTTCCAATTGTAAGCAATTAGTGGATTTTTGTGTGGAACTGGGGCTGGTGGATGTATGGAGGCAGAGCCACCTCATAAACAGGGATTTTACTTTCTTCTTTATCCGGCAGAAATGCAACACCAGTGTTGATCTCTTCCTCACCGTGCAGCAAACTTCGATTCAGTGGCTTTTTGTACAATTAGAAATATTACCATTTGTGACCATGCAGCAGCATCCTTACTGGTTAAGATTAAGGGCAATAAAGCAGGTTCAAGACACTGGTGAATCCCTTTATTCTAAAGGATAGTAAGTACATTGAGTATTTCTGGAATGAATTCAGATCTTTCTTAGCCATTAATTCAGATTCAACCAGTAACACATCCATTCTATGGAAAATTGCTAAGGCTTATGCCAAAGGAATAATTCCTTAGGATGCGGCAGAAACAGGAGCAGGAACGCTTGCTCCAGGAACGGTTGAAGGCAGCCGAGAAGGCACACTGTGATAGACTCTGGGTGGATGGGCTGCAGAGGATCACAACACTTCGGTCTGCTGTGAATTTCATGCTCACACAGACAGCCAAGGAGGAACTTACTTTTGCAAAACAAAGGCTGTTTGAGCATGGTGATAACCGGGCAAGTAGTTAGCCTATCTTGCAATGAAAAAGAGAGCCCCAAAGCCATTACTTCAATTAGGGAAGGTACTGGGACCCTTTCATGCGATCTCATAAAGATTAAAGAAGCATTTCGGAGATTTTATTCTGAATTATATCAGACTGAGCATTATGAGGATAGATGGATTAAGATCGAATCTTTCTTCAAGAACTTGGACCTTCCAGGGGCAACCCCCAAATAAGTGTCTTGCATTAATGCACCGTTGTTAGTGCTGGAGGGTGTAAAACAGCTTCCAGGCAGAAGGGCACCCGGTCCTGATGGATGTCCACGTGAGTTTTATAAGGAATTTATAAACCTGTTGTCAGAGCCGATGTTTACTATGTTCGTCACTCTCACAGTCACGACTGCGTCCCACTATCCTTAAGAGAGGCTCATATCTCTCTTATTCTTAAGAAAAGGAAGACACCAAAAGATTGTGCTTCCTATAGGACCATCTCACTTCTAAATGTTGATTTCAAAATTCTGTTTGGGTCCCTTACATTGAGGATGGAAACGATTTATCCTTCCATTGTCAAAGTATACCATACCGGCTTATAAAAGGCTGCAGATATTCCAACAATGTTAGGAGATTACTCAATATGATCCAAGCGTGTCAACAGCAAATTAATCAGGTATTAATGATTCTTTAGATGCAGAGAAGGCATTTGCTTGCGTTGAGTAGCTGTATCTCTTGTATACATTAGAATGGTTTGGTCTCAGCAATGTTTTTATCAAGTGGGTGAGGGTCCTTGAAAATGACCCACTGTGTACGATCCTGTAAAATTAATATTTCTAGAGGCAGTTGTTAATGCCAGTGTTATTTACGATGGTGATTGAGCCACTGGCAGGGACCCCAACATATTTGCCCCAGAACTGGGATAGAAGTCACGTAAGATTACATTGTCTGCAGATGATGGTCTTAAATTTTTGTTAAATCCCACAGTTTTGGTACCTCACCTCATGCAATGCATCAGTTCGTTTGGTGCCTTTTCCGGCTATAATATTGATTTTATAAAGTCGGAGGCCATATTTATGGGCGAACTCAGGGAAATAACTGATGCCGTGGGAGAATCCTGATTTCCTTTTCAATGGTCCCAGGGGGAAATGGAACTGTTCCCTATTTAAGTATATTAATTAATCCTATCTTTGAACTTATATTTAACGTGGGATTTGTCCATTTGTTTGACAAAATTAAACAAGACCTTCGAAGATGGGAGACACTTCCAATATCCTGGCTGGGTCAGATAGCTCTTATTAACATGAATTCCCTTCCTTATTTGCTATACCCCGTGTGAATGCTTTATTTGATGTTTCCCAGACAGACATTTAGGAGACTAAATGCATGATGTAGCTCTGATTTGTCACCATAAGCGACCCCTTATTAATTTAACCAAATTACAACGACCCCACAGTTTGTGGGGAGTAGATCTCCCGGATATTAAAAGCTAACAATTAAGCTCTTCTTTACCCGATGGTAGTGAGGCCTCGGCGTCAATACAATTAGATATTGAAGCTTCTCAGGCAAAGTGCTCCCTTATTAGTCTGCTACTCATAGACAAAATGAGGACAGTTATGAATTATTACCATTTCCCAATAAATATCAATAATTTTAAAGTCGGGAGGGCAATGTGTCCGATCGGGGGCAACATAGCCAAACCTCATTTCTTACCGCAAAACGTGGTGTACCATGTTTCCGACGGGGAATACTGGATTCCATGTTTAAACTGGGGACAACTCGTGGGTGTATCTTGCTTTGATGGTTTATCTGAGGGAGAAACAAGGATGTTCTTTGATCAAATAAGTCGTAACTATAGACTACCGAGTAGAGATCTCTTCTGTTTTCTTTTTATCAGATAAGAGATGTTATTCAGAAAAGAGCCACACTTTTAACAGACCCGTACAGATCCGATACAGAGAAGAGGGTGCTTATTGCTAAGAACACACTCTCTGTCAGTACCCTTTATCATTTGTTGGAGAGTGGCCCCTTAGACGAGACTTTATGCCTTTCTGAGGTCTGCACAGAGTTTTGGGGGTTCAAATCTCTTCGGACACAGGGGAGGATATTTGTGAAAATACAAGAAGTATTTCGATCTGTAAGAAGACTCTTGCCCTGAAGTTGAAGATTCTTCATAGATTCTGTCTGGCCCCAGATACTCTGTCAAAATTCAAGGTGAGAGTATGTCTTAAATACAAAATGACTATGGACACTCTTACTCATTGTTTGTTGAACTTCCACCGGCGCTATAGGAGCGGTGTGTTCGCTGGGATGGAGAGGATCTTGCGGACAGAATTGGAGATGGGTCAGGATTCCCATTTCCTGGGCCTGCCCAGTCTATCTTACTCAGATATGCATAGGAAAAAATACTTCAATACCCTCACTCTCTGAGTTCAGGAAAAAGAGTTCTGTTGTGTTGGGTGTCGGAAAACCCCCGGGGTCTATTGGGTTGTCGTAAGCTCGTCATGGTGCATAGCCCTTTGGAGTTTTTAAAAGGTATTTTGCACCATAAAATAGAGGATTTTTATTAGACATGGCAGCCCTTTTTGAATTACCAAGGGACAGGCTGTCTGTCACTCTAAAAAGGACTTTTATATAGCTATGACGAACTTGACTAATGAATCTAATGTCCAGAGAGAAAGAATTACAAACAAATGAACGTGTATTAGTTCATGCTCTTGAAGTTTGACAGCTGTAGTTTTGTTACACTGAGTTCTAGTATTCGTTTTTTATTTTTATTCATTTTTCTTCGGTCCGTTGATTTACCTTTTCTTATGTACATGCACATGGGTGTAATTGTGTTCAATTTGCGTTGTTGTTTCAGTTGGGTACATATTGGTTCATTGAAGCATTAAAAAGATTTTCTCTGAATAAAAATATTTTTGAAAAAATTAAAATGTTAACATGGATAGAATAGAGTCCCAAAGGACCACTTTCTCATTAGTGATACCACAAATTATGGTTTACCTTAAGAGTCATCACACCTCGGGTGACAGGAAGATGTTGAGAAGGTGTGCCCTTCATAGCAACCTCTGTCTGTGTGGGGAATTGAACCTGCGCTGTTGGCCTTCCTCTGCATCACAAGCCAGCCATCCAGCCAACAGATTGCGAGACTGTGTAACTGCTATAGATAGAAATAGCCAAAGTCAAAGTAAAATATAAACTTTGATGAGTAGGAAAAAAAAGGTACAATTTAGATAACGGCTGAGAAAAAAAATATATCCGCTGGAAATTGTACTTTATAACGAGAGAGTTGATTGGATGCTATCTTTGTATGAATAAGTTGAACCAAGCAAAATAACCAGAATTACTAATTGTAATTAGATGTCGATAACTATACAATATGAGTACATTTTTGGTTGGTCTGTGTGAAGCATGATAACCATTGTATGAAAGTAAAAAGCTGATGGAACATTTTTTTGGAGGGTTGGTCCCCATGGGAAATGCCTCCCAAACACATGCTTGAAGAAACCCAGGGTAGAAAGTGCGTGAGTATCGTCTGGTTTGTGACAGGAAACCAGGGGGCTGAATGATTGAAAGTTCCTGCAACGTGAAGCTCAGGAGACAGTCAGATCACCCCCGATCTTATTAAATGGTACAGCACATTTGAAGGGCGAAATGGACTCATGATGGATTTTAATTGCATATGATTAAAAAAAAACACTCTGTTCCTTCACCCAATGTTTTACACACTGGAGCACTGGGAAGTATTTGGAATATTATCTGGAACATTCCATAATCAACATTCTCAGGAGCATTCTACAATCTGTGGAGATATTACAAAGGAAAGAGACACAGAGAGAGGGGGGAGCATGCTGTATGCAAGAATGAGAGTGGTGGAGCATGAGCCTTGTTCGGGTGTCGGTGCTGGAACAGACATACATTGAGTGTGAGGGACCAACAGCATACGGTGACCCTTATCCTCACAGAGCTGGGAATGTTATCGATGTTTGGCCTCTATTGCTGGACATTGCTACAGATTACAGATACTGCACTGAGCTGGGTGGTGAGCTCAGATCATGCTCGGTGGGTCTGGTGGTGTGGCCCATTCTGGGAAGAGATGTACTAACCCATCCTCCAAGATATCTGTGACCGTGTTGACAAACCGTGGTGTAATTGACCCTTATCTGCTGTGCTCTGGGTAAAACGTACATGGAAGCTCCAAATTGAGGAAAGCTCAATCGAGTGCCCATTGTCCTTTTAAAGATGGCACCAACGCCAGGGATAATGGAATATCCAGTGGCATCTGGGCGATGGTGGGTACCTCCAGCCAAAGTGGGTGGGAGAATCGGGTTAACATTGAATGAGAGGGACACCATGAGTTAGTGTGGGTAGTTGATGAGGTGAGTTCGATAAGATAGCACCAGGAAACTAGCTCGGCATCGTGCAGAGAATCCCCCTGTCACACTCAGTGAAAATCGCTCAAAGATAAATTATTATTAGATTCAGACGGATGAGTTGAAGATTCTGCTGATCCCATTCACTGTTACAGAGCTGCAGAACAAATCCTCATCCACAACTCTCCATCATCTGAACGCACACCTCTATTCTGTTCACCATCATTCCTGGTAATACTGGCTTATTTTGCCTGATGCTATCGAAATGTCTATATCTCAGCATTCTGAAACCTGTGAGCACATCCTTCCATGATATTGTTGCTCAATCTCACCCTCTCTGTCTATACCCAAAACCACTTTCATTTACAGTCATGCACGGAGACAGGGCCTTCAGCCAAAACTGGTCCATACCAACCAAAATGTCCATCCACATTAAACCCAATTCCCTGCACTTGGCCCATATCCTTCTCTGCCTTTCCAATTCATATATTGTTCGAACAAAGTGCAGCGAGGTTTTGTGACATCAAGGAAGGCCTCAGGAAAGATCTCATTGAATCTACCATTCATCTTACCCTAGCAATCAGATTACAAAGAAACAGTTTGGCTGGAGGTTATAAACAAGAAGTACAAGTAAACACTGGTGGGAGATGTGTATGGAAGTCAACACAGCAGGGAAAAAAAGTGTACATTCTAAACAGGACATTAGATATACAAGCGTTTGCAGGCAAAACCCGATGGGTCTGGCACCATTTGAAGGGAAAAGTCGAAAGTGTAGCCGTCAAATAGCACAGCAGGTTAGGGCACATCCAAGGAGTAGGAAAGTCTATGTTTCGGTCATAAGCCCTTCATCAGGAATTCACTTCAGAATTCACTTTTTCCTAATCCTCTGTAGGAAGAGAGTGAGTCAACATTTTTAATTTGGGAATTCTTCATCAGAACAGCTTTTGTTTTTGATCTCCAGTATATGTAGCTCTTTGTTTTATTTTAGATCAGCAATTATCTTGCATGCTGCAGTATTAATGGACAACTTGATCTGAGAATAAGGGGAAGGGGTGAGGGCAAAGAGCAGACAATGTGTCAGTCACAGCTTCAGTTCCTGTGGAGGGAAAGGAAGGCTTGTTGGAAGCACCACACTGGAATTCGGCATCATTTGAACAGATGTGACAGATCCAGAGGAAGTGGGAGGATGCAGTTTCTCGCGCAGCTGGTCATTGAGTGTCACAGTGGCTAGCAATACTGCCTTCCAGCATCAGTTACCTGTGTTCGATTCCACCCTTTGGTGACATTCTGTGCGGTGTTTTCACGCTCTCCGTGTGTGTGTGAGATTCCTCTAGGTGTTTGGTTTTCCTCTCACAGCCAAAAATGTCCAGTTTAGGTTCAGTGACCTTACTAAATTTTTCCGCAATATCCAGGGATGTGCAGGCTCATTGGATTGTCTATGGAAAATGTAGAATTAGCGGGGTAACGTTTGGGTTTGTTGTTCGGGATGTTATCTGGAGAGTCAGTGTGGACTTGGTGGGCCAAATGGCCTGGTTCCACACTTCAGGGCTTCTATAATTTCTATGTAGCTGTCTGTGTTTGAAAACACTTCCCAGGATCCTACCTATAAGTGCTAACACAATTTGCCTCAACAAAATGTTACACCTTCCGTTTGTCTAACATGAACTCCATCAGCCACTCCTCAGCCCTTTAGCCTGTCTGATCAGGGTCCCGTTTTACTCTGAGTAAACTATCTTCACTCTCCACTACCTCAATAATTTTGGTTTTATCTGCAAACTCACTAACCATTCCTATTGTATTCTCATCCAAATCATTTATATAAAATGACAAAATCCATTCGATTCTTGTGGTACACTGCGGGTCACAGGCCTCCAGTCCAAAAAAAAAATATACCAGTTCACAAACATTTACTTCGTCTATTACCTTCGAGCCAATTATCCCCGACTCTCCCTGTATTCCATGTGATCTCACCATGCTAACCAGTTTACCATGCGGAACCTTTTTGAATGCTATACTAAAGTCTATATTCTGTTCTACAGTTCTATTTCTGTGCCTTCGTCAATCATATTTGTCACTTCTTCAAAACGCTAAATCAAATTATTGGGACACGATTTCCCACAGACAAAGTCATGTTCAATATCGCGAATCGGAATTTACATTTCTAAACACAAATAAATGCCGTCTGGCAGAATCCCCTCCAACAACTTACCCACCAATGACATCTACGAGGTAAGGGCTTTTGCACGAAACGTCAATTTTGAAGCTACTTGGATGCTGCCTGAACTGCTGTGCTCTTCCAGCACCACGAATTCAGCAGTCCCATTTGTCTACAGTTTCCTGGCTTTTCCTTACCAACTGTTCTTAAACAATGACACAACCTTACCTGTGGCTGTCCATGATACAAATATCTCATCCAGAGACCAAACAATTACTTCTCTAGCTTCCCAACAGATCTGGGGTACATCTGATTAGTTCATGGATCATGAACACAGAACGGGCCCTTGAGCTGCTGATGTTGTGCTGGCAGTTTATCCTACTCAAGGGTCAGACTATGCTTCATGCCCTTCATTGTACTAAAATCCATGTGCCTAACCAAGAGTCACTTAAAAGGTCGGGGTGGGGGGGGGGGGGGGGGGTGGTGTTATCCACCTTAATGCATTTTAAAATATCCAGCTCCTCATCTTCTGTAATATGAACAATTTTCAAGATATCACTATTCATTTCCCCAAGTTCTCTACCTTCCATATCCTACTCCACAGTAAATACTGATGCAAAATATTTAGTATCTCACCGATCTACTATAGTTCCACACATAGGTCACTTTGCTGATCTTTAAGGGGTCCTGTTCTCTCTCGAGTTACTCTTTTGACCTTAATGTATTTGTAGAATCACTTTGGAATGTCCCTTACCCTACTTTCGAAAGATATCTTATGTCCCCATTTTGCCCTCCTGATTTCCCTCTTGAGTATTAGCCTACATCCCTGGTACTCCACAATGGATTCACTCGATCCCTACTGTCTGTACCTATCGTATGCTTCCGCCTTTTCTTGAACAAAGCCTTAATTCTGCTCACCATTCAGCATTCCCTACACCTACCAGCCTTACCCTGCTCATACACAGGAACATGCTGGCACTAGTCTCTGTCAATCATTTGTGAAGGTCTTCCACCTTCCTGCCAATAGATTCTCCAAAGCAGCTTTTCAAAGTGTCAACATAAAACAATCAAAGTTGGCCTGAGACAACTTACAACTTTAAAATTTATATTAGGAGTATTCTTCTCCATAAGTATTTTATACCTGATAATTACTTGCATAACAGACTCAAGAAACAGAATGATCTCCTCCTGTCCCTCTGTAAGAGACTTGAGAGGCTCAATGGCCTCCCCCTGTCCCTTTGTAACAGGGACAGGGGACAGAATTACTTCCTCCTGTCCCTGCGCAGCAGTCCCGATGCTCTGAATGATGTCCCAAGGTTATGGAAGAATTTGACAACAGTGCACATAAAACCAGAAGCGACATTACACAAGGTAAATGGACATTAAATATATACACTGGTTTATTGGCTCTGCAAATTACCCCACCAGTCACCTTATGCAGTTGGTCTGTTACTTTTTCACTGTCGCCGTTTATAAACAGTATGTAATATACACAGTCCTGCAGTGTTCTGGCACATACAAAGGAAGCAATAAGAATATTGACAGATTTATGGTCCATCCCTAAGCAATGCCCATCCACTCCACCCACACCGAGTAAATGTTCCCTTTTATTGGGATATGAAAAGTGATGTCAGGAAGGGGTTAACTGGACCTGTTTGTTCAGTGATTGTGATTAATGTTAGTCTCCATGGGTTGCAATTACCCCAGTGGACGGTTTCCATCTTTTAATGATAAGTGGGCTCCGTTCAATGTGTTATCCCACAGTATGGTGGGAGCATCACCAACAGTATTAACAGGAATCAGCAGCTCCAGAGAGACCGGGGGAGAGATCAGAGTCTGAGCACAAGAGTCTGGAATGTTTCAACAATTAATCAGAATCTGAGAACATTAAACTGGAATGTCCCAAGAATGGGCAGGAGTTTATATTTGGATGTTTGGTTTCTTTCTACGTATTATGATCGAAGGTCATTATCGTGGCGGATCAAATACGTACTTTACATTATGCAATATTTTTATTATCCAATCCTGGCTTTTGTTGGTGTACCTGGTAAGTCGCACTGTTCAGTCATTAATTCTGTAAATCATATTTGACAATAATACTGTTCCTTCATTCACTCACCCCTCTTTGCCACTGTTATTGTTCCTGCTGAGACTCTAAATCCACATATTAACTTGACAAACCACTACTAAATTGTTAAATCACTCTCTCCCTCCTTGCTTCTGGCAGTGTTACTCATGGGTTAGTATGGTGACTTGCTCAGTTTCAGCTGTGAACCATGATTCGCTGTATCACTGCACTTGCTATCTAAATATCTTCTGTTCTGGTTACAAACTGCATTTCCGTCCTCTGACTCCAGCTCATCCCGGCCAATATTTGAAGCTGAATTAGACAAATAACAACAGTGGTGATCCCTTTGGACATGAACCAATTCCTGACACTATACCCTGACCATTCCTAATTATAACTACTGGTAAATCCGGTATACACTCCACTGGCACATCCCATCTGTTGTTTGAACCATGAGCTGTGAAATACAGTCTTAAAGATGGCCATCGTCTGTTGCTGACACCCACAGCTGCAAACCTGCAGAAACAACTCTGAGTCAATACTCCATAGCTCATATCTGATATCACACTGAACTCCCCATCCATCCATCATTCCTGTGCGTACTGATCTATAATGCTATTGGGTCCGGCAATGCCTTTATTTAATATTCTCAAGCACGTGATTAACAGCTGCCCATGAACTATCTCTCTCTGGCCCTTATACCAAGCCCTAACAGTTGTTCACATTTAAACTGATTTCCTCCAGGTGTGCTCTCTTTTAGACAATGATTTTCACATCTAACACTGCCCCATAACCATGCACACATAAAACCCCTTGTCTTGAACTGATGCATGAAGATACAGAGACATTAATTTGTGGGCGCCCATTTACTGTCACTCGCAGTATGGGCAGCAAATTGTCCCGTGTTAGGCAGTTACGCAGTGCAAATGTAGCAGCAATATACCGGCAATGCTTTACAATACTGCTATGCTGGGTAGCTGGTCCAGCTTACTGAGCAAGATACTGGCATAGTCATCACAGCTCCCCATGCTGGCCAGATAGTCCATCTTACCGAGCAATACACCAGCATAGTCTTCACAGCTCCCCATGCTGGGCAGATAGTCCACCTTACTGAGCAATACACTAGCATAGTCTGCACAGTTCCCCATCCTGGGCAGATAGTCCACCTTACTGAGCAATACACTAGCATAGTCTGTATAGTTCCCCATGCTGGGCGGATATTCCACCTTACCGAGCAATACACCAGCACAGTCTACACAGCTCCCCATGCTGGGCAGATAGACCAGTTTACTGAGCAATACACTGGCAAAGTCTGCATAGCACTCCACGCTGAGTTGTCTACTTGTCCCAGTGTATAGTTTCTGCGTTTGTTCTGAGAAGCAAATTAAGAATTTAGTGAACAAATTTGGTCAGCTGCTCTGGCAATGCCTTTATTCAATGTTCTCAGTTTTGTGACCTGACCCACCAAGGTCTCACTCCTCCAGATAGACCCACTCCCTTGTTTTTTTTTAATTTCATATTTCAACAACATGCTCTGGTTTTGTCTTAATTGTCCGTTTCTATCTTTAATGTGAATGTCTCTGTCCATCTGTATCTTTCTCTGGCCTTGGTTTTTTGGTTGTGTATTGTATCGAATGCTGGCAGCATGAAGTTCTGAAATAATGTAATGGTGTGTGTCAGGCTATTGTTCACTTCCCACTGTGTCCTATATGTTACTCCATGGACAGGGGAGTGTGTGCTGGGCTGTTGTTCACTTCCCGGTGTGTCCCACGTCGTCCTCCATGTTGGACAGCAGTGTGTGTGCTGGGCTGTTGTTCACTTGCTGGTGTGTCCCATGTGGTGCTCCATGGACAGGGGGTTGTGTTTTGGGTTATTGCTCACTTCCCGGTGTGTCCCAAGTTGTTCTCCATGTTGGACAGGGAGTTTCAGCATCTTTGACTCATGTATTTAAAATTTGGTCTGTGCTTGTCTACTGAACGCCAGTGTTTGTCCCTCTCAGCTGATCACGTGGTCAGAAACACGAGGAGGACCCTGAAGTATAATTATAAAGGAGTAGATATCTCACTTTTAGTGGAGGGAAGTCTGATTGTCTCCTGTTATTGAAAAGTTAGTGGATGGGCTGGGGATGAGGATGGTTTGCTAGAGGTTGTGCTGTGAGCTACCACAGACATTGAGGGAGACCAGAGTATTTGGTGACCCAACTCTGGATGGAGCATGGAGACTGTAGTTACATCATCAGTGTCTGTAACATGAACAACAAATGGAGCAGAGGCTGCAGAACATGGACGCTATGAAACCACGGACTGGGTGTGTGTGGGGAAAGGGATCTGCCAAATCTGTCTGTGTCTTAATGTGAGCACAGACTCTCACTCTCATCCTTAAACATACATACACACACACACACCCTCTTTCGTGCACACACATGGAAACAAACATACACATCATCTCTCTCTCACTCGCACGGCACCCCCACCGCCCCACCACACACACACACACACACACACACACACACACACACACACAAACACACACACACAAACACACACACACACACACACCTATAAATCGGGGGGGGGGGGGTAATTTGCGTTTGCAGATTTATATTTGGGGATAGATTGTATTTTGTTCAAAACAACATTCAATTTGTACGCAGCCAATCATTGTGGCATTTTATAAAGTCCTGCTTTGGAAATAAAACCAGTATGACTCCAGGGTAAAACAAGTCGGACTCCACACAAGACCTTCCATGGTTTGTGCAGGGAAGGTCACATCTTAGCAAACGTTATAGAATTCTTTGAGGAATGACAAAGTTGATAGTGGAGAAAGGACTGTAGATATCAAATACAACGTCTTCAGTAAGGCGTTTGATGAGATAGACTGATGGAGAAGGTGAAGTCGCAGGGGTCCATAGTGTACTAGCTAGATGGATTAAAGAACTGGCTGGGTAACAGGAGACAGAGAGTAGTAATGGAAGGAAGTTTCTCAAAATGGAAAACTCTTCTGTGTGGTGTTTGACAGGGATCCGTGCTGGGACCACTGTTTGTTGTGATATATTTACATGATCTGAAGAAAGGTATAGGTGGTCTGATTAGCAAGTTTGCAGATGACACTAAGATTGATAGAGTAGCAGAAAGTTGAGGGGACTGTCAGAGAACACAGCTGAATGTAGAGAGATTGGAGAGTTGGGTGGAGAAATGGCAGATGTGAGGTGATGCATTTTGAAAGTGCAATTCGAGAACGAATTATTCAGTATCTGGAAAAAGTCCTGGGGAAAATTGATGTACAGAGAGATCTGGGTGTTCAGGTCCATTGTTCGCTGAAAGTGGCAGGTCGATAGAATGATCAAGAAGGCATACAGCATAGTTCCTTCCTGCATTCTAACAATTTAAGAAGTGGAGAACCACAGTGGTTAACTCGTCACCAACAGGAGGGAATCTGTTGGAATCTATTGCGTACAAGATTAGGCAGGCCGTATTACAGTTGTATAGGACTTTGGTTCGGTCACATTCGGAATACTGTGGACAGTTCTGGTTGCCACATTACTGAAAGGATCTGGATGCTTTGGAATGAGGGCAGAGGATTTTCACCAGAATTTTGCCTAGTATGGAGAGAACGACATATAACGAGAGGTTTGGTAGATTTGGATTATTTTCATTAGAAAGACGGAGGTTGAGGGAGGACTTGATTGAGGTCTACAAAATCTTGAGAGATGTAAACAGGGTGGATAGCAAGAAGCTTATTCCCAGAGTGGGGGATTCAGTTACTAGGGGTCAAGAATTCAAGATGAAAGGGGAAAACTTTATTGGAGATATGCTCGAAAAGTTCTTTGTACAGAGGGTGGTGGGTGGCTGGAATGCGTTGCCAGCTGAGGTAGTAGAGGCGGGGATGATAGCATCATTTAATATGAGAAAGCAGAGGTGCACAGATCCTTAGATAATGGGCGACAGATTTCGATTGAGGATCTGGATAGACACAGGCTTGGAGGGCTGAAGGGCGTGTTCCTGCGCTGTGATTTTCTTTGTTAATTGTAGATACTGGCCAAAAGCGTCTGTTGATACTTGAAAGGAAAATGAAATCAAGATCAAATGTGGCACAGGGAATACGTGGATACGAGAATTTATTGTAGAGAACAGAAAAATGACAAGGAGACGAAACAGTTACATTGCATCTGTCTTCAAAGAGGAAGATCCAGAAAATCTCCCCGAAATACCAATTCATCATGGGACCTTTGTAACTAAAGACTAAAATAATTCATACACCGTTACGAGGTAGTATTTGGAAACAGAAGTGGGATGAGTATTGATAAGTCTGACAGACCGGATATAATTCAAACTGAACTTTCTGAGAAAACAGCAGTACACATGTTAATTGCAAAAAGGACCACTGTACTTTTCTGTATTCACTTCGGAAGGTATTAAATACATTCAAATGATTTACGAAGGGAAGAAGTGGGAGAGTGGAGGACTACAGGCCAGTTCATTGTCATCCACAGTAGGGAATCTGTTGCAACCTATTGTAACAAAGATCTTATTGGACACTGAGAAACTAATAGCAAATTTCAAGTGAATTGTTCTGCATTTATGAAAGGGAAGTTATAATTTACAAAATTTTTCTTGAATATATCTCTTGTATTTGTAAACAATGGCGAATCAGTGAATATTGTACAGTCAGATATTCAGGAGGAGTTTTAATCAGCACACACAGTAAGTTAGCAGAAAACATTACAGCAAAGTGTATTGGGAGGAACATATGCAAACAGGGGAAGGTAAGCATTAGAGAAACTATTGGAGAACATAGATGGTGGTAGAAGGCTGTTTGTGTGACTGCAAACCGGTGTACGCTGGTGTGCCACAGGATTCAGTGCTGTGCCCCTTTAAACGCCTTCATTTAAACGGAATCCGAATACAGACGATGAAGAATCAACTAGACTCAAAGTGTTAGCTTGGACTCTCTTTACAGATGCTGTCTGACTAACTGTGATCTTTAGCATGTGTTGGTTTCAGTACAGATTCTGCTTCTGCAGTGATTTGCTCCTACGAGAAGTAAAGACATTCTGCAGAGTAACACAGAGAGTTGGGGAGACTGTGCCTGTCCAATTTTGACGTCGTGATCTAAGTAAAATATACTGATCACATATACTGAATGGGCTTTCTCCAGATTAATCCCTCAGATGGCACGATGGTCTGCTGAGGAGACTTGGTCTCGGATCAAGGGGGAAATTTGTGCGTGAAACTGGAGACGCTGATTGATTGTTATATGAGACCTTCACGTCTGTTTTACTTGGGAAAAGGAGGAGGCAGGTACAGAATTCAAGAAGATGGACTGGCAAGCTCTTGAATAGATTGATGTAAGATGTATTGGCTGGTATAAAATTGGACCAATGCACATGTCCAGATCAGTTACATCTCAGGCTGCTGTTGGAGACAAGGGATGAAAGGCGCTGATACAAATGTTACAATAGAACCTGGTCACAGGTGAGGTGTCCAAGGACGAGAGAACATGCTTTATAGGAAGGGTTGTAGTGATAGAGCAGGGAACTATACACCAGTGTGCTTCAGATCAGTGTTAAAGAAAATTTTGCACAAAATAGGTGGTGTTAGAAGGCTTTTTGTGTGACTGGAGACCGGTGTCCCCTGATATACCACAGTGATCAGTGCTGTGTCCCTTATTACTTGTGGTATTCATAAATGGTGCAGGTGTGAATGTAGAGGGGGAGTGGGAGTGTGATACGTAAGTCTGCGTTTGATACAAAGATTGACAGGGTGGTTGGCAGTGAGGAGGAAGTTCTTATGTTACAGTAAGATACAGATGGAATGGTCAGATGGGTGGATCAATGGCAGATGGAATGTAACTCTGATTACGATGAGGTGATGCACTTTGGAAGAAGGAACTAAATGGGGAATACACAATGAATTGTTGCACACAAGAAAGCTCATAGGGAGCTTTTCCACACATTCTTGAATGTGACGCGGGAGAATAAAAGGTTACATAAGAAGTCAATGGAAGCAGTGGGCATAGCCTTTACTCATCGAGGCATAGATTACAAGATCTATGTAGCACTTCGGTGAGGCCAATATGGAATACTGTGTGGAGTTCTGGGAGCAACATTACAGGAAGTATGTGATTATTCTGGAGGGGGTGCAGAGATTCACCTGGATGTTTCATTGATGGAGCATATCAGTTATGAAGAGAGGCTGGATAAGCTCGGGTTGTTTAGTTTGCATGAGAGAAGGCTGAGGGGGACGTGATTCAGAAGTATAAGATTACGAGGGACATGGAGAGGGTAGATAGACAGCAGCTGTTCCTTTTAGTCAAATGGTCAAGAACAGGGGAGCACACTTTTAAATGGAAGGATTTGAGGTTTAGAGATTATTCAGGGATTGTTTTTCACCCAGAGGGTTATGGGATCTGGAATGCAGTTCCTAAGGTGGGGGGAGGGGGGGGGCAGTTATCATGGGTCATCTCACAACCATTAAAAAGTATTTGGACGAGCACTTGAAGTGTCATACCTTTCATGGCTAGGGGACAGATGTAGGAAATTTGGAATAATATAGATCGTGCTGTATTTTTGATGGTACAGAGTCTATGCTTCTGTGATTGTATGGCTGTGGAAGGTCAATCATTGAACAGCTTAAGACAGGAACTAATGGGATTTGGAAGAGTACATTAACAAGCGTGAAATGTAAAATCTTCTCAACGTACAATATACCAAGGTGAAATGTTGGAGAAGATAATTGTAGCTTCCTTACAGTCCAAAACCAACGAATGGAGAAGAGGAAAATGGCAGACTATGAAGCATTTACTTCAGTTCTGCCTTCATGATAGGATATTTTAAAAATGCTTCCAAACAATTCGAGGTCTACTGAGAAAGAAAGGAAATGCAATCAATCACTAAGTAAGCAGTTTTGGAGAAATTATTTGTACTGAAATCTGATAAATCCCCATGGAATGATAATCTATATCTCTGATTCCTAAAGGAGGTGGCCATGGGAATAATGGATACTCTGCTTGCCGTGTTCCAAATTCCAGGTGATTGAATTGACAGATTTGAGAGCAGCAAATGTAATCCCAATATTTCTAAAGGAGGCAGGGAGACCGCAGGAAATTACCGTCTGCTAGCACCAGAGAAGCAGTCAGGACAATACAAGAGTCTATTAGAAAGAATGCTTTGCCAGTGAACTTTGAGAATTATGTTAATTTGAAAGTAATGAATATGGATCAAGTCAATACCAAATTATTAATGGAGAATAATATTGAAGATTCCGACTGCGAAATAAATTATGGCGAAGCAATAGATGCAGTGAATTTGAATTTTCAGAAACATTTTTGATGATGTCCCAAGTGTAGTGTTGTGACAATGCTACTCCTTTAACAAGGTTATGCTGTCTTTGTTTTTCTTTCATAGCAGTCTGAAAAGCAGCGAATCCAAAGAGTCTGGGTTTGACAACTTGGGAATGCTTTCAAGTTGAAAATTAAAACACGTACAATGAGGAGCGAGCTATGCTAGATCCGGTCCTGTGTAATGAGACAGGAATAATTAATGACCTCTTAGTTAGGAATCAACTTGGAAGGAATGATGACAGTATGGTTGAATTTAAAACACAGATAGAGAGTGAAGATAAAATTTAATACCAGGGTCCTGTGCTAAAACGAAGGAGACTATAACAGAATGGAGGGAGGACTTGTCAAAAGTCAACTGGAAACAAATACTTTATGGTGAGAGTTGACGAGCAGTGGAGGATTTTCAAAGGATTTTTTCCAAGTCCTAAGTAAAAGTATATTCAGTGAAAAGGAAAGACTCTCAGAAAAGGGGCAGTCTGCCGTTGGTGTCTAAGCGAATACGCAAGGCTATCAAATTGATAGAGATGGAATGCAAAGTGGTCAAGAACAGCAGGAACCTAGAAGATTGGGAAAAGATTAAAGATCAACAGAAAGCCACGAAAAAAGCTATAAAGAAAAGTAAGATAGAACACGAGAAAAAAAAAACTAGGACAGAATATGAAGACAGATAGCAGATGATTCCCTAAATATATAAAATTAAAATGAGTGGCTAACTTCAATGTTGGTCCTTGAGAGGATAAGAAGGAGCATTTAGTTACAGGATATGATGAAATGGCTGAGGCATTGAACAGGTATTTTGTATCAGTCTTCATAGCGAACGACACTAATAACATGCCAGTGATCGACGAAGAGATGAAGATTCTAGATTAGAGTGGTGTTGGTAAAGCACAGCAGTTCAGGCAGTATCTGAGGAGCAGACAAATCGACGTTTCGAGCAAAAGCCTTTCATCAGGACTGCTCTGAACTGTTGTGCTTTACCAGCACCACTCTAGAATCTGGTTTCCAGCATCTGCAGTCCTTGATTTTACCAAAGAGATGAAGGTAGGTGAGGACTTGTGAACAATCATTATTACAGAGGAGGTAGCATTGGGCAAGCTAATCGAGTAATGGAGATAAGGTTAGACGAATCCCCTGGCCCTGATGTAATGTATCCCAGGGTACGAAAAAGATAGCAGGAGAAATAACAAGTGCACTTGTGGTAATTTTCTACAATTTGCTGAACTCTGGGGTCGTCCCAGCAGATTGGAAAACAGCAAATGGAACGCCATTGTTTAAAAAGGCAGGTAGATAAAAGTTGGGGAATTATAAACCAGTTAGCTTAATCTGAGTAGTGGGGAAGATGCCTTGACAATATTATCAAGGAAGAAATAGCAAGGCATTTTGATAGAAAACGGCCCATTGCACAGATGTAGCAAGGATGTATGAAGGGCAGATCATGCTTAACAATCTTTTGGAAATCTACGAAGACATTACGAGCAAGATAGACAACGAGGCAGCAGTGGATCTGGTGTATCTAGGTTTCAAAAAGGCTTTGACAGGGTGCCACATAGTAGGCTGCTGCATAAGATAAAGATGGATGGCGTTACGGCTGAAGTATTAACATGGATAAAAGATTGGTTGACTAACGGGAAGCAAAGAGTGGGTATAAATGAGTGCTATCCTGGCTGGCAATCAGTGCTGAGTGGTGTGCCTCAGGGATCAGTTTTGGGGTTGCAATTATTCACAATTTATATTGATGATGTGGAGTTGGGAGCATGCGTAGTTGGCTAAAGTTTGCAGATGGCACGAAGATGAGTGGCAGATCAAAGTTTGAGAGTACTGTGAAACTTTGCAGAGGAAAATAGTTACATTGCATGAATGGGTATAGGTCTGGCAGATGGAATACAATGTTAAGTATGAAGTAATCTATTTTGTTAGGAGTACCAGTAAAAAGGATTATTACTTGAATTGTAAAAAAGTTACAGCATGCTGCTGTGCAGAGGGACCTGGCTGTCCTTGTGCATGAATCACAGAAGGTTGATCTGCAGGTACATAAAATAATTAGGAACGTAAATGTTATTTTGTTCTTCATTGCAAAAGGGGTTGAATTTAAAAGCAGGAAGGTTATGTTACAGCTGTACAGGGTGCTGGTGAGGTCATACCTGGAGTATTGTGAGCAGTTTTGGCCTCCTTACTTGCAAAGCAATGTACTGGCAGTGGAGGTTATGCAGAGGAGATTCACTCTGGTGAATCTGGAGTTGAGGGGGTTGTCTTATGAGCAGAGACAGAGTAGATCAGCATTATATTCATTGGAATTTAGAAGAATGAGGGGAGGATATTATAGAAACATAAACAATATTATGAAGGGAAGAGGTCAGAAAAAAGTAGAGAGGATGGTTCCACTGTCAGGTGAAGCTAGGACAAGATGGAATAACCTCAATATTAGAGGGAGCAGATTTAGGATTGAATTGAGAAAGAACCTTTTCACCCAGAGGCTTGTAATTCTATGGAATTCCCTGCCCAGTGAAGTAGTTGACGCTACTTCAGTAAATGTTTTTCGAGCTGAGATAGATATATTTTGAACAATGAAGTAAAATACGGATACAGTGAGAGTGCGGGTAAGTGGACATGAGTCCAGGAGTCGATCAGCCTTGATGTTACAGAATGGCTGAGCAGGTTAGAAGGACCAGGTGGCCTACTCATGCTCCTCGTCCTTCTGTTCTTATGAAAGGGGAGTGGCCAGTTCTCCCAGCGCAGACCCTCTGCTTTGATTTGTTTTGACTGATTTTTCACAGACTGGCTGTTTACTGAAAGCAGGCAGTCAGTTGTGAAGCTATCAGGCCAAAGAAGAAGGTCCATGCTGATCCCCCCGCGCCCTCTCTCTGATATCTCTCCTGGAAGAAACTGGGTTTGATTTTTCCTTTCGAATTTTCCATGAGGTGTTTATGGCGATTGTTTCAAGTACTTCGAACAACACCTTAGATTATTTAGATACAGATTACTTACAGTGTGGAAACAGGCCCTTTGGCCCAACAAGTCCACACCAACCCCCCAAAGAGCAACCCATCCAGATCCATTTGGCTACATTTACCCCTTCGCTCTGCGCAATTGAGCATGGCCAATTCAGCTAACCGGCGCATTTTTGGACTGTGCGAGGAAACCGGAGCACCCGCAGGAAACCCGCGGAGAATTTGCAAACTCCACACAAACAGTTGCCTGAGGCAGCAATTGAATTCGGGTCCCAGGCGCTGTGAGGCAGCAGTGCTAACCACTTTGCCACGGTACCACCCAATGGCTTTCAAACAATTTCAGATTCTCGGTTGAGAAATGGAGTGCTACTGAAGACCAGAAATTATCACCTGGACGATTAGCTGAGTAGCCAACTTTTAATATTTTTTAATATTTATTTATAAAACTTTAAAATGAGAAAATCTGGGAAAAGTCACTTTAGTTCTACCTACTGTGGAACTAGTAGCATGGAAATGGCTTTTAATTGGCTGTCTCTTGGTATTGTCATCCCTAATCATGTCACACAGTAATGCCCTACATCTATGTAGGCTGAATGGAAAGTCAGTTCTTGGTCTTCCCATGTACCCACTCCTTATGAATTTAATTTGCTTACATCATTAAGTTAGGATAATCTGTTGGGTTTTCGGATAGGTTGTTATTCTGCATGCTATTCTCTTCTGTTTGTGTTTCATTCCGTAACCTTGAAAATAAATTCTGTTTTATTTAAAACTAAGTGGCTTGACAAGCTGCGTCACTCCTGGAATATCTTCCATACACCTGCTTAAGGCAAGAAGCAAAGTTTGAGTCTGCACTACTTCCTTAAAATGACTTGAGGTGTTCTGTCCTGGCCCATAATAGTGTGCAACAGTGAGATCTAATATACTGGCATGGGTTGAGAATGGTAGAGAGCTGAAAGAAAAAGTGAGTCAGAATTAACAGTTCCTTTTTTTTGGAGTGGAAAGCAATTACGAGCAGGATGATCCTGGAATTGATGTTTGGCACCCATCGATTCAGGAAGTAGATTAAACATCTGCTCTGGGGTACTAAATGGAATGTTTCAAAATCTGCTGATGGCACCAAACTGAGAATTGATTGGATGAGGCGGATGTAAAGAAGTTAAAGGTAATTGAGACACGTGGAGGAAATGGGCAAATACGTGGCAGATGAACAGCAATGTGGATTGACGTAACACTGAACATTTTGGTTGGAAAAATATAATATCAGGCTAGCATTTCAAAAGGAATTGATGTGAAATGTTGGTCGATGAAGATAGTAACGTGCATACTTTGTTGACTTCTTCACTGAACTCTGAGGTCCATTCACGGCAGTGCATTCTGAAGCCAGACGTCAATACTGGGATTGGCACTGGCACGCTGCCCCATGTACATAGACCCACCAATTGAGTATATGTAACATTGAAAAGGATCTGGATCTCCCTGTACACCAGTCACTCAAAGCATTATTGGAGCAACTGAAAGCCGTTAGGAAGTTAAATGATGTGTTGACCTTCATTTCCGGGGAATTTTAGTCCAGGAATAACGGTATTTTATTACAGCTCTACTTGACCTTGGTGAGACCCCATCTCGAACATTGTGCAGTATTGTGTGCAGTTTTGGTCTCCTTACCTAATGAAGGACAAACCTGACATTGAGGGACAGCAGCAAAGATTGACCAGACTGATCTCTCGGATGACAAACTTGTTGTGGGAGCAGAGTTTGGGGCGACTGAGTCTGTATTCCATGTGGTTTAGGAAAATGAGTGGAGATCTCAGTGAGATATATAATACTCTGACAGGGTGAGAATTATTGGAAGCAGGGATGATAATTCACCTACTGGGACGTCTAAAACAAGCAGCCGCAGTATTAGGTACAGTCAGGGCAATCTGCATTGAGATGACAATAAATGTCTGAACTCACAGACTGGTGAATCTGGGAATTCTATGCTACACAAGCCTGTGGAAGGCAAGGCACTGAATTTCGTTAAGTATTTCTTGACACTAAAGGGACAAGGTTGCAGCAGAGGTTTGGTGTGGGGAGAAAGGATCAACTATCGTTATATTGAATGGGAAAGCAAAATTGATGGACCGAAGTTCCTAATTCATATTGTTCCAATAATTAATCACTTCAAAGGATATCCAGTATGAAGTGTTTGGGAAAAAAATTTGAAGAGATGTTAGACCTAAAACTAGAATGGGAGAGGCTCAATGTGTTGAATGACATATTCCTTCCCCAATGTTTCTGTGCAGTCTGTGTGAAAACTATAACTGTGTCACAAGCTCTCAGCTGTTAGGAAGGAGGCATCTTCTGGATCAACAGGACTGTGTTTCCCATTACCTTTTCTCATACCGAGATTGATGCTGGGTGTTCTGTTCAATTTTATCCATTAAGGGCTCGGAACAGTTTGATACAATAGAATGTCTTGCTTGGCATTTTAGAGACCGTTGAAGAGTTTGCCACATGTCTGTCGTCTGGAGGCACTTTTCGGCCAGAATAGGAAAGCAGGGGAGATTCACTGCCTGAAATTACATTGGGAAGGCAATTGGTGTTTACAATCGACTTGGCTTCAAGGTCACTGTTACTGACAGCAGATTTTAGATTTCGATATTTTATTAGTTGTTTTTAACTTCCACCAGCTGCCAGAGCATTAGCCTGGTCGCGATTGGTAATCCAGTGACATTTCCACAACAGCACCATCTCCACATGGGGACCAATCGCAAACCACACTGAGCAGATAATTTCTGTGCTGCTTGACAGCTCTGTCAAAAATAACTCACACATTTTTGTCTATCGTGATGGGACTGAGGGGGTGGTAAATGGTCAGTTTGTAATTATTCTTCTCTTAAGGGATTGGACATAGTTGAGGAATTTTGCACGTTGCCAGGGAGATATCACAGTTGGAGCTGGAATGAAACAGTTTCCCAGAGACACGGCTTGTTATGCAGCACAAGTTTTCAGTCCTATTGCAGGAATGGTGTCAGGGCCCATTGCCTTTTTCTTACCTACTGTGTTCAGCTGTTTCTTCATGTCACATGCAGCAAATCGAATTGGTTGGGCATCATCTAAGGGATACTTGTGGCTGAGGATGGTGCAGACATTGCATACTGTCTTTTACACTGATGTGCAGCAAAGTTCCATTCTTTCGGGGAATGGCAAAGCAATAACCTCGTGGTATTGAGCTGTTAGTCTAGCGACCCAGGCAATGCTCATGTGACCTCAGTTCGAATACTGCCACAGCAAATGGTGGAATTCAAATCCAATAAATATTTGGAATTAAGAGTCTAATGATGATCAAGAAACAGTTGCTGATTGTGTGAGAAACCCATCTTGTTCACAGATGCCCTTTCGGGAAGGAAACTGCCATTCATTCCTGCTCTGGCCTACATGTACCTCCAGACCCACAGTAATGTGTTTGACTCTTAACTACCCTCCGGGCAATACAAGATGACCTATCCAGCAACATACTAATCCCATTGAATAATTTAAAAAAAAATAATATTTGTGGAGTCCTCTTCTTTCGTCAGTAGTTTCATAGTTCAACTCCATTTCTGACTAGCTGTGGCAGGACTGCAGAGCTTCGATCTGATCTGTTTGCTTTGTAATCATTTCGTCCTCTCTATCAGATGTTAGTCCTGTTGTTTGCAATGTATGTGAGTAGTCAAGTGTGGTAGCTTTAAATGGGTTGCCATCAGTTTTAGGTCCACACGGCTCTGACCCTGATATGTTCACCTACACTCGTGACTGAAATATCATTCAGCTTAATGAGAATAATGGACTGAGGAATTATTTAGATTAGATTAGATTAGATTACTTACAGTGTGGAAACAGGCCCTTCGGCCCAACAAGTCCACACCGCCCCGCCGAAGCGTAACCCACCCATACCCCTACATCGACATTTACCCCTTACCTAACACGATGGGCAATTTAGCATGGCCAATTCACCTGGCCTGCACATCTTTGGACTGTGGGAGGAAACCGGAGCACCCGGAGGAAACCCACGCAGACACGGGGAGAACGTGCAAACTCCACACAGTCAGTCGCCTGGGCAAAAAGTTACAGATTGTAACTCAGTACAATTCTCCTTCTGTCCAATTGTGATCTACACTATTACATGAATTCCCGGGTTTGCGCTGCAACTTCTGCAATGCAATTCTGCTGTCTGTCGCCCAATTCATACAGAGACCCATTGACCTGCACCCCGTGAGCTACTGTGGTTTCTGATGTGGTAGCACTTCCATTTCCATATTCTCATCCCTCTGAGCGTTTGTTTATTGTGTCACACCTCTTATTGTCTTGTTTTTCAAAACTCCAAAATGCATTCCGTGAGGTAGCACCAAGGCTCAGTGTTTCGTGCTGCTGCCTCACAGTGCTAGGGACCCAGGTTCGATTCCATCGTCTAGCGACTGTCTTTATGGAGCTGGCGCATTCTCCATGTGGGATTCTTCTGAGTGCTTTGGTTCCCTCCCACAAACCAAAAATTTGCAGGTTAGGTGCATTAGTCAGGGGTAAATACAGGATAAGAAAATGGGTGTGCTTGGTTTACTCTTCAGAGGATCGGTGTGGACTTGTTGGGCTGAAGGACCTGTTCCACAGTGTAGCGATTCTAATTCTAACATTCATCTGAACGTTTTCCCTTGCAGTTATGCCACTTTCGGTGCTTAAATTGAATGTGCTTCACTCTGCTTCTCTCCATGACTTTCATTAAGAACTCTGTAGTGTCAATGATCCCAGTCGTATGTAGTTTCAGAACCAAGATATTTGTGCATCTTTTGTTAATTTACACTTCCCAGTGTACGGCAATCCAAGTGGGTCAGGACATTTGAGCAGCTTTGACATTCATCTTAGAATATGTTCAAAACCAGAAATTTCAGGAGAAACTCAGCAGGTCTGGCAGCATCTGTGAAGACAGAGAAACAGAGATAGCATTTCAAGTCCAGCGTGACCCTTGTTCAGAACTGAAAAGGGCTGCTTAATGCCTTGGCTAAAGTGGACGAGCGATGATAGGAAACAGAGCATGTGGAGGTGCAATGGCACAGAGGAATAGGCTTTTAATTGTGGTGAAAGAGAAACAGATATAAAATTGGTGTAAATTAAAGTGTAGATGGCAGACATGGGTTGTCTCTATTGAGTGCAGGATAAACAAGACACAGATGAGATCATTGGGAGGCCAGGAAGTAGAATACATGAAAAGTGGAGGACAGCCATAATGGAGCCAGGCTGTGAATTTGGAATTGTGTATTAACTCCTGCAGGCTGTAATACATCAAAGTGTAAAGTGAGGTGTTACTCGAGCTTGGGTGGTGTTTCATTGGAACATTTCAGCAGCTCAGGACCGAAATCTTAGGATGAGCGCAAAGTCAGTTATTGAAATGGGAAGCAATGAGAGGCTCAGGGTCATTCCTACAGAGTGAAGGTGGTCCTCGAACAAGTCTCTGTTTGGTCTCCCCAGTGTAAAGGAGACAGCATTGTGAGCAGCAATGACAGGAGACCGGATTGATAGAGAAAAAGTGAAATGCTACTTCACCTGGAAGGTGTGTTTGGGGTCTTGGACAGTGGGGATGGAAGAGGTGAATGGGCATGTGTTGCAGCTTCTGTAATTGCATGGGAATGTGTCATGGGGAGTTGGGAAGTGTTCAGGATGATGGAGGGTGTTACAGAAGAAATGGTCTCTGTGAAATGCTGTCAGTGGTCGCGAGAGAAGATGTGTTTGATAGTGCTATCCCATTGGAGATGGTGGAATGGTGGAAGATGATTCTGTGAATGTGGATTCTAGTACAGTAGAAGTGAGGACGAGGGGAGATCTATCATTGTTCTGGTAAGGAGGGGATGGAGTGAGGACAGAAGCGCGGGAGATTGGATAGTCACAGCTGGAGGTCCTGTCCACCGGAATTAGCGGATTTCTGATTTGACGGAAAAGGAGGTCACAGCACAGGCAGTTCACTGGAAGGTGGTGTCATCAAACAGAAACAACAGATACGGAGAAACTGGGAGAATGGAGTCAGCTTCCACTGATCATTTGTACAGCTACATGCAGCAGTCCCCCCGAATGATTGAAAAGAACCAGACATCTAAATTGATGCTTTCTGTCTCACATCTGATCTGAAGCGGGATGTGGAAGTAGACCCAGAGGAAGGTCAGTGGGTGTACCTGGGCAGACATTCAAGCAGATATCTAATAATGCTCTGGAATTGTTGTTTCTGTTCAAAAAGAAGGACTCGATTAGAAGATGTACCACCTATGGTTGATAAGGATACTATGATGTGCATTAGTATAGGGCCAGATTTAGGAGGTTTATTTCAGGGATCATAAGCAGATGTGGGGCATGACTTTCATTTGTGCTTCCTGAATGCCCCCCCAGAAACCCCTGTCGTTGCTGTTCCATCCTCTTCCCTGCCCCTCTCCCCTTCCTGATTCAAGTTCTCCATCTCCAATTACAGAGCACATTCTCTCACATTATGGTCCGTCCCCACTTCACCTGAAACTCGTTGATCCAGTCTACCTTCCCTGCACTGGCATCAAGCTGCGTTTTGTGCTGCCACCTTGCCTCTGGTCTGAGTGTGGCTCGGCCTCTTCATTCATGCTGTTTTAGACCTCCCACTCACATCACACTCCGGAAAGTTTCATTCTTGTAGTAAACCGTATTGAAAGCACCATTCTTCCTTTGCACTGAATTCACATTGTGATCCCAAATCCAGAAAGTACACTCAGCCTTCATCTCACTCTGCTAAAGGTGCATGCTGACCGTATGGTATAAGAATTCCTTTTTTTCACATAGAACTGGCCAAAGATACGTGTTCCCTGTAGAGATCATCACCCCTTTAAACAAAGGAATTTGTTTGCTTGACGTCTTATTAGCGCTAGTAAGAGTTTCCTGCTGCATTAGTATTGTAACATGGAGAAAAACAAATCACATTATGAAGTTTGGGCTGAGTGTTGTTGACCTGTCATTTTTAATACCCTTACAAATTTGCAGTGCTTATCTTTAAATGCTTGCTCTTGAAGGTAGAATCAGATGGAACGTTGAGGGGTGACATTCTAGAAGTTTTAATATCATGGGAGGCATGGATAGGGGGAATAGCCAAGGTCTTTTTGAGAGGATAGGAGAGTCCAAACATAGATGACGTCGCTTTATGGTTAAAAGGAGGAAATTTAAAAGGGACAAATGGACAACGTTTTCACACAGAGGGTAATTTGCTTATGGAATGAGCTGCCAGAGGAAGATGCAAGTACAGCTACAACATTCAAAAGACATTTAGACAAACATATAAATGGGAAATGTTCAGAAGCATATGGGCCAAATGCAAGCAGATGAGACTAGTTTAGTTTGGAAAACCTGGTCAGCATGGACAAGTTGGACCAAAGGGTTTGTTTGTGCACGATATGACTGTATGAATCAAGAAAACAAGGAAAAAGGGGAAGAAAAGATATGATGTAAGAAAACTGGCAAGAAATATAAAAGCAAGCAGAACAAGCTTTTCTGTGTATATGAAGAACGTTCAAGATGAATGTATGCCCTTTGGTAGAAATGAAGTCAGGAAAATATATTGAGGACGTTTGGAGCGTATGCCTCGACGGAAAAGACAGATAATTTACACCAGAATTTTATATCATTCCTCACATTAGAAGGCACTGTAAGTATTTCAATGATATAATCAAAATAGCAATAGGAGGGAAGTTCTTGAACTGCCTCTAACAAAAGGAACAAGGTTTTTCAATAAACAGATAAGAGTAAGGATATGCAGGTCAGCAGTAATTCACAGTTGGTTTTAAAAGCAGCGGTTACAAAGTGACTGGTGTTACTGTGAGAAATATTTCATAACTCCTTGCATTTCAGGAACGTTCCAGTGAAACTGGAGTCCCTACTATGTGGTGCCTCTTTTCAAGAAAACAGCGAGACTGAAAGCAGTAACCATTTAGCCTCAACATTATTGTTGGGAATCTGCTAGAGTCTATTATTAAGGAAGGAATTGCAGGGCATTTAGAAAAGCCTCACGCAAATTCAACATGGTTTTGTGAAAGGCGATCAATATTTTGCCTGTGAAATCATGCATTTTTTTTAATGGAGATCCCTGAGAATGTAACAAGCTGATATGATAAAGGGGATCTGGTAGATACGAGGCTTTCTCGAGATTTTTCATAAGGTTTCACAAAATAAAACTTGTTACACAAGACAGAAGCTATCCCTCTTTTTGATCAGTAGTTTTGATGGGCTGAATGGCTTCCTCATATTCTTGTGAAACCAGATTGAAGTGCTCAATGTGCTCCTCGTTTTACTGTGGAAATGTACAGTGCTGTAACATAAATGTTACCCAGATTTTAACAGCACAATCTTGAATGTTGTCCAGATCTAGTTGCACATGGACACAGACTGCTTCATGAGCTGAAGAGCGACAACTTGTTCTAAACATTATGTAAACTTCAGTGAATATCCCCACTTCTGCTCAGTTTTGACTCAATGGGCTGAAAGGCCTCCTTCCAAGCTGCAGGATTCCCCGCTGACAAACAGAAGATGCCTGGGCTGAGGGAGCAACCTTGTGGATCTCCTGCAGAGATGCTCCATGGCCGAGATGATTGATGCCCACCAATGGTAATCATCTTCCCTTGTGCCGTGAATGACTCCAAACAGTGGAGAGGTCACAATCGATTCTCATTAGGTGTGATTTTCCTCAGGCTCCTTGATCTCATCCTCAGTCAAATACTGCCTAGAGTTCAGGGCCAGTCTCTCTTACCTGAGCCCCTGTGTTCCCTGTATTGCTCATATCAATAGGTCATGATGTAGAAGCAGAGAATGTTTTCTTCAAACAGAGGGTAGTGAATGTCAGGAATTCTCTTACACAGAGAGTTAGGGGATCCAAATCACTGAAAGTGACTGGTGGTGATCTGCAGGGAGTGGCTCTCGGAGCCCTACTCTTTGTTTTTTCTATAAATGACTTGGATGGGGGTGTGGAATAGTGGGTTAGCAAGTTTGTTTATGACACAAAGGTTGTTGGAGTGGTACAGAATGTGGAGGGCTTTTGTAGGTTGCAACGGGACATTGACAGGATGCAGAGCTGGGCTGAGAAGTGGCAGATGGAGGTCAAACTGGAAAAGTGTGAAGTGAATCCCTTTGCAAGCTCGAATGTGAATGCAGAATACATGGTTAAAGACAGGATTTTTAGCAGTGTGGAGGTACAGAGCGACCTTGAGGTCCGTGTCCACAGATCCCTCAAATATGCTCCCCCAGTTGATGGTGTGGTTAAGAAGGCATATGGTGTGTTGGCTTTCATTAGCAGGGGGATTGAGATTAAGAGCCGTGAGGTTATGCTGAAGCTCTATAGAACCCTGGATAGACCACACTTGGAATATTGTGTTCAGTTCTGGTCACCCCTTTATAGGAAGGATGTGGAAGCTTCAGACCAGAAATTTACCAAGATGCTGCCTGGACTGGAGGGGAAGTTTCATGAAGAAAGCTTGAGGGAGCAAGGGTTTTTCTCATTGGAGGAAAGAAAGATGACAGGTGACTTGATAGAGGTGTGCAAGATGATGAGAGGCATAGACAGAGTGAATAGTTAGCGACTGTTTCCAAGGGCAGAAATATCTATTACAAGGGGTCATAATTTTAAAGTAATTGGAGGAAGGTTTAGGGGAGATATCAGAGGTAGGTTCATTAGACAGAGAGTGGTGGGTGTGTGGAATGCACTGCCAACAGTGGAAGTCGAGTCAATTACGTGAGGGAAACTTAAGAGACTCTTGGATAGACATATGGAAGAACGTGAATGGAAGCATGTAGGATAGTCTGATCATACAGCAGGATAAACGGGTGGTACAACATCGAGAGTCGAATGTCCTGTACTGTGCTCTACTGTTCTTTGTTCTGTGTTCTATGGAAATGCTCATAGAGGTTGGAGATGGATTTTGATGTATCAGAGAGGTGAGGGCTATGAAGCAGTGATCTTAGTGAAAGGCAAGGCAGGCTTCGGAGGTGAATGACCTGCCTTTGTTTCTGATATTCTCACATTCTGCTATTGGAAAATTTGATTAGATTAGAATAGATTAGATTAGAATAGATTAGATTAGATTAGATTAGATTAGATTAGATTAGATTAGATTAGATTAGATTACTTACAGGAAGGTGCCTGGAAGGTCTGCTATGGAATGTTGCAGTCAAGGAGCCCAGAGGACTTTGTGAGCCATCTCTGGGTGTTGTATGGGGCTGTATTCACAGTGAATCTGGGTCGACCAACAAATGCAGCACAAGTTGCAGAGAGGGGAAGCTCTGTAAAGAGAAATGACGGACCGCTTTCATATCCAGCCTGGGTTTTCCAATTACATTTTCCAAATCTCCCAAACCATGTGTGACAGTCATGAGGGAGTGAATGTTCTCCTCTGTTTCTATGCACCAGGTGATTGCAGTAAGTAGCCTCCAACTGCTCAGATCCAGCAGGTTTGAGGGTCTGAATGGAACACAGAAACAGGGGACTGAGGAGTAGGAGTGGGTCCTGAGATACTTTGAGCCATCTCCACCAGGCACTAAGATTGTGGCTGATCAGGTTTGGTTTCAGCCCCACTTTCTTGTTTGTATCCAATTAGCCATGACGCAGTCTCTGTGAAATCTTTAACGAACTCAACTGTGAATACTTGCAATCAGAGAGGCACCACAAACTTTTGGGGAAGAGAATTCCCATTCAAAAGCCCTTTTAGCATTTTTCCTCATCCCTGTGATAGAATAGGAGAGTCATACAGCATGGAAACACATCCTTTTGTCCAAATCCTCCATGCCGATGAGGCATCCTAACCTGACCTAGTCCCAATGCCTGCATTTGGTCCGTATCCCTCTGAACCATTTCTATTTATGTATCTATCCAGATATATTTTAAACATGTATTTGTACCTGCTTACACCACAACACTTTCCGTGCACCCACCAGTCTCTGCATGAAACAGTTTCCCCTCAGTTTCCATCTAAATCTTTCCCCTGTCATCTTCAACCTCTGCCGTCTAGTTCTGGAAGTCCCTACACTGGGAAAAAAGATGTTGATCATTGAGACTATAAATGGCCCTCAGGATTTTGTAAGCCTCTGTCATGTCACTATTCAGACTCCAACTGTCCAGGGTAGAAAGCCCCAACCTGTTCATCCTCACCTGCAGCTCAATTCCTCAGGTTCCTGAAAATCCTTGTAAATCTTTTTTGCACCCTCTCAAGCTTAGCAACATCCATCCTTTAGCAGTGCCAACTGAATTGTATGCAATATTCTTAACGTGGCCTCACCAATGTCCTGAAGAAGCATAATATGCTACCCCATCTCCTATACTCAATGTTCTGACTGAACATTAAAACTCTGTCTTCCTGATACTCCACTTTCAAGTAACTATCAACCTGCATCTGTCGGTCTCTTTGTTCAGCAACATTCCCCAGGGTACCACCCTGCTTTAACTTACCAAAATGCAAAACCACACAAATGTCTGCATTAAATTCTATCTGCCAGTCCTTGGCCCTTTGTTTGTCAAGGATGCCGTTGTACTCTGAAATAATCATCACTGTCCACTGTCCCACTTTTTTTTATGTTACCTGTAAACCTACTAACCATGCCTCCGATAATCACATACAAGTTGGTTATATACATGATGAAAAGCACTGAGCTCAGTACTGATTCTTTCAGCACACCCCGGCCCACAGGCCTACAGTGTGGAAAACAACGCGTTACCTTCAATCCAATTTTGCATACAATTGGTTAGCCTTTCCTGAATTCCATATGACCTAACCTCTGTATTCTGTCTACGATGAGGAACCTTATTAAATGCCTTGCTGAAGTCTGTGTGAACAATGTATATCACAGTGCCTTCCTCAATCTCTTTGTCACTTTTTCAAAATACCAATCACATTAATGAGACATGATTTCCATCATATAAAGCCATGTTGACTATTCCTAATAAGTCCTCGTCTTTCTAAATGCATGTAATTCTTATCCCTCAGAATCCCCTCCAAAAATCTCCTCTACACTGGCATTAGGTTGACTGAGTCGATAATTTCCTGTGTTTTTGGATCGCTGTTCCCTATTCTAGTCCCACTCGTCCACTAGCCACAAAAAAATAATTTTAACTAGATTGGTGATATGGCCAATGATATAGTTAATAGAGTGTCTCAGAGTCAGTGTTCGGAATAAGTCAGACAGATTTCTTTAATCTGTTAAAACAACATGTATATGACCAAAGCAAAGTTGCACAAACTACGATGGAAAAAAAGAATGATGAGTGGATATTGCAAATATGTACATTGGTATTTCCCTTTGAAAAATACTGCAGAACACACATACACACACACACACACACACACACACACACACACACACACACACACACACACACACACACACACGATGGATATCAAACTGAAAAGGAAAATCTCTGCAAAGTTATCTTGAAAGAACGTTGTCCAAGAATTATTCGAACTCATGACCAAAGGAAGAATGAGAGTTTGACCCAAATGCTATTCTACTTATAGAGTCATCAAGTCCTACAGCATGGAGAGAGGCCCTTTGTCCCAAACTGGTCCATGCTGACACAAATATCCATCCACATTAACCTCTTTTCCCAGCACATGTCACTTGTCGTCCTTTCCTGTCCATGTACTTGTCCAAAAGCCGTTTAAATATTGTTAATATAAATGCTTCAACCACTTCCGCTGGCAGCTCATTCCCTTTGTGTACCACTCTCTGTGTAAAACAGTTTCCATCAGTTTCCCTTTTATTCTTTCCCACCTCACCTTAAATTGATGCTCTCTAGTCCTCAATTCCCCATCTCTGGAAATAAAGTTTCAGTCCATTCACCCTATCCATGCCTCTCATAATCTTGTACACTTCTATGAGATCCCCCTCAGTCTCCTACGCTCTAAAGAAAAAAGTTCTCGCTTGTCCAACCTCTTCCTATAATTCATACTCTTGAGTCCTGGCAACATATTTGTAAATTCCGTCTGCACACATTTCAATTTAAAAACATCCCTCTGATCGCAATGTGACCAAAACTGAACTCAACACTACAAGTGCAGTCTCAACGACATCCTGTATAACTGCAACATAACTTAGAAACTTCTCTCCTCCATGTCCTGACCGTTGACTGCCAGTGAGCCAAAAGCCTTCTTCACTGCCCATGTCTACTTGTGACTCCACTTTCAGAGAACGGTGGACCTGAACTTCATGGTCCCTCTGCTCAACGACACTGCTTAAGGCCTTACCATTCACCATGAAACTCCTACATTGATCTACGTTTGCAAAAAATATTCCTCAGCCCACTTCTCCTGTTGATCAAAATCCTGCTGCAATTTCTGGTAACCTTCCTCACTGTCCACAATACCACCAATTTTAGTGTCATCATCAAATTTACTAATCATGCCTTGTCCATTCTGAAGAATATCATTGAACTAGATAATAAACAACAATGGGTCCAGCACTGACCCCTGAGGCATTTCATGTGTTACAGGCCTCCACTCCGCGAGCATCCTTCCACTATAACCCTCTGTTTACTACCATCAAGCTAATTGTGTATCCAATTTGTCAGCTCTCTCTGGATTCCCTGCGATTCTAACCTTCCAGATCAACCTATCAAGAGTAATCTTGTCAAAGGCCTTACTGAAAACCATACAGACTATGTCTACCGCGCTGCCCTCATCAACATTCCTGGTCACTCCATCAAAAAACTCAAGCAAATTTGTGAGGCATGATCTCACACTCACAAAGTCATGTAATCGTTCCAGTCTAAAAACAACTATTAAAAAGTATTTATTAAAATAAATAACAACAAACAATAATATATAATAATATGATGGCATTTTCAGCGGAGAATAAATTATCCATGGTGTGTGGCATTGGAACGTGCATCATTCGTGAAGGGCAGAATAGATTTTGTCCCTATGTCATTGAACTGCGTTGAAAAAAAGCAAGGGTGGCATGGTGGCTCAGTGGTCAGCACTGCTGCCTCATAGTGCCACTGATCCGGGTTTGATTTCAGCCTCGGATGACTCTCTTTTGGAGTTTGCACATTCTCCCTGTGGTTGTGTGGGTTTCCTCTGGGAGCTTCATTTTCCTAACACAATCCAAAGATGTACAGGTCAGGTGAATTGGCCACAGCCTTATGTGCATAAGTTAGGGATAAATATAGATTAGGGGCATGAGACTGGGTGGGTTGCTATTCAGTGGGTCCGTGTGGTATTGTTGGGCTAAATGGCTTGTTTCTATACTGTAGGAAACTGAAAAAAAAAGCTATTTCTAATCAAACCCTGTCTTTCCAAATGTGTGCATATCTTATCCCTCAGAATCTTCTCAAGTAACCTACCTACTACAGATGTTAGGCTTCCCGGTCTATAGTTCCCAGATTTTTCTTTGCTTCCCTTCCTGAATAATGGCACAACGTTTGCTACACTTCAATATTCTGGAACCTAACCTGCGGCTAATGATAATGCAAAAATATCACCCAGGTCCCCGTAGTTTCTTCTGTAGCCTCTTGCAGCATTCTTGGATGCATCTGTTTAGGACCAGGAGATTTATCCACCTTCATACATTCTAATGCATACAACACATCCTCTCCTGTGATATTGACTAACCCCAAGATATCACCAAGACGTTTGTTAACCTCCCAAGTCTTCATGTATTTCTCCACGATAATGAGAGGACAGAAATATTCATTGAGAATCTCACACATCTCCTATGGTTCTAGACATGCATGTCCACTTGGGACCTTGAGGGGTCATATTCTCATGTAGTTATTCTTTTAACTTTAATATACTTAAAGAACCTCTTTGACTTCACCCTAATCTTCTCAGACAAGGCTATCGCGTGCGCTCTTTTCGCCCTTCTGATTTCCTTTATCGGTAACCTCCTGTATTCTCTGTACAGCACCGGGATTCCATTGAACCCAGCTGCATGGACCTCCTTTTTGCATGTCAAAGCCTCAATATCTCCTGACATCCAGGGTTCCCTCTTCCTGCCAACCTTGCCTTTTATCCTCACAGGAACATACAGATCTTGAAATCTAGCCATTTGCTGGAGGTTCCTTCTCCTGCAAACAAACTCCTCCAACCAACCCCTACAAGCTCCTATTTAATTCCATCAAAATTCGCCTTGCCCCGAATTTAGAACTTGAACATGCGGGCCAGTTTTGTCCTTCTACATAAGTATTTTTAAACTAACACAACTACGGTCCCTGTCCCAGCGTGCTCCCCCACTGTCACCTCAGTCACCTGTCTTGCCTTATTTCTTCGAGTAGGTCAAGTTTTACCACTTCCCGAATTGCTCCCTCTACATAGTGCTTTAGGAAACGTTTCTGAACACACCATCTCAATTACATTCTATATAATTCTCAGTCAATGTTAGGAAAATTAAAATCTCCGACTATGGCAATCCTATTGGCCCTGCAAGTCTCCCCAATCTCTGTACATATTTTAATTATTCTAATTCCCCGTTTACTATTTGGGGGCCTATAGTACAACCCAAATAATATCATCATTCCTTTTTTATTTCTTAGCTTCCCCCACAAATCCTCACTGGATGATCCATCAGTTATTTTATCTCTGATTACTGCTGTGGTACCGCCTTAATCAAAAATGAAACCCCCACACCTCCTTCCACCATCTCTGTCTCGCATAAAGCACCTGTACCTTGGTACATTAAGCTGCCAGTCCTGTCCCTCCCTTAGCCATGTTTCTGTAATGGCTACAATATCCCAGTCCCACGCACCTATTCACGCACTGAGTTCATCGGCCTTACCTGTCAGTCATCTTAATTTGAAACAGATGCAATTTAATCCAACAGGCATTCCATGCTCCCTGTCGTGTTCCTGCCTAACCTATCTCTGCATTTTACTGTTTGTCATAACGGTATCTCCTTCAAGCCTCGCACTTGTATCCCTGCTGTTGAGGATCCCACGCTGTCCCCACGCCAGCCAATCTAGTTGAAACACTCCCTTGTAGCACTAGCAAACCTGCCTGCCAGGATATTAGTCCCCTTCCAATTCAGGTAAACCTGTCTTTCCTGAACAGGTCACCTCTGCCCCACAAAAGATCCGAGTGATCTAAAACTCTGAATCCCTACCTCCTGTACCAATTATTTAGCCACGTATTCATCTGCCATGTCCGCCTGTTCTTACCCTCACTAGCACGGACCACTGGAAGTAAACCGGATATTACACTGTCGTGGTCCTGTCTTTTAACCTTTTTCCTCGCTCTCTATAATCACTCTGCATGACCTCATCACTACTTCTACCTGTGTCATTTGTACCAATGTGCACAATGACTTCTGGCTGCTCCCCCACACCAGTGAGAACGTTCTGCAGCCGCTCTGAGATATCCTGGACCCTGGCACGTAGGAGGCTATACATCATCTTGGATTCCCATTTGCAGCCACAGAATCTCTTGCCTGATCCCGTCACATATCGAGTCTGAATAATTACTTCTGAAGTTATTCGTCTCGCATAACCTTCTGACAATGGGATTTCTTCCTGAAACAGTTGGATTTGGCTGAATTGCTTTGCTTCATGCAGTGGGGAGATTCCAATGAATCATCATCAGGAATCTTCCATGAGTGGAAAAGACGACTAGGCTTTTTCTCACTCCCACACAGTGCTGTGTGGAGCGGCAGGGAAACAGAAAAGGGGTAATAGGCTGTGCCTTCACAGGTAGGCTACATTTTCCGATCTGTGAGTTAAATCATTCACGTTATCAGGCCCCAGACTGGACCATGTGAGCTCTCCTTGAATATTGTCCGAATTATATGACTCCATCACATTCTCGTCTCCAGGCCAGTTCATTAATGCTGTTTTCATACACAGAATCAATTCATTAACAATAAATGGTTCTACTTGTTTTCAAGATGTGTTAATATGTGCCTGCATATGTAAACATAAGCGTTTGATGACTTCACAATATCTGTGTTAAGATGAATATGTTTTATTCTTAAACAAATAGAGAAATTGCTGGAAAAGCTCAGCCTGTCTTGCAACAGATATGAAGTGAAATCAGAGTTCAATGTTTCGGTCCAATGACTTTTCCTTTGAACCTTAGTTATTCTTAAATTATTTCCCCAATTTTATTCTCCCACATAAGAAGAACTATCCATCCAGTAATTACCAACTACACTCTTCTCAAGATGTTATACGGTCAATAAAACATCTCTCATTCTCAGGTCGAACTGCTCCTTCTTCGTAACGTAACGTCTTCATCCCAAGAATGAGTAAAGAGAAAGATCTTTGAAACGTTTCGAAAGCAATTTTGTTTTTATCAGTTAAGGCAATTATAACGACACATAATACATCAGATGTGATCTCAGCAATGCCCTGTACTGATGCAAAAATCATCGCTAAGATCAAACACAACACCCATTACACGGAACAGAATAATTCCATTTATTATCAAATCACCAGCTGCCTCTTCAGAGTAATTTGATGTGATTCATGTACAAAGACACACAGAGCCCTCTGTACCACTCAGTTCTGCATTCTCCTTGCATTTAAATAATTTTCTGCTGTTTTGTCTATTGCCCAAAACAGAAAATTCCCATCACAGAAATGTTGTACTTTGTTTTCTGCTGAAGGTTTGCTCAAAACTGTCCTTGGTCTATCACATTGCAGACGCGCAGCCCAACCCTGTCTGTATCCCATTGCAGACGCGCAGCCCTCCCTCTGTCTGTATCCCATTGCAGATGCTCTTCCCTCCCTCTGTCTGTATCTCATTGCAGATGCTCTTCCATCCCCTGTCTGTATCTCATTGCAGATGCTCTGCCCTCCCCCGTCTGTATCCCATTGCAGACGCTCTTCCCTCCCCCTGTCTGTATCCCATTGCAGATGCCCTGCCCTCCCCCTGTCTGTATCCAATTGCAGACGCTCTTCCCTCCCTCTGTCTGTATCTCATTGCAGATGCTCTTCCCTCCCCTGTCTGTATCTCATTGCAGATGCCCTGCCCTCCCCCTGTCTGTATCCCATTGCAGACGCTCTTCCCTCCCCCTGTCTGTATCTCATTGCAGATGCTCTTCCCTCCCCCTGTCTGTATCTCATTGCAGACGCTCTTCCCTCCCCCTGTCTGTATCCCATTGCAGACGCTCTGCCCTCCCCCTGTCTTTATCATATTGTAGACGGTCTGCCCTCCCCCTGTCTGTATTCCACTGTAGACGCTATCCCTTCCCTGTCTGTATTCCATTGCAGATGTGCAGCCTTCCCCCCGTCCCGTATCCCATTGCAGACGCGCAGCCCTCTCCTGTCTGTATCCCACTGCAGATGCTCTGCCCCTCCCCTGTCTGTATCCCATTACAGATGCTCTGCCCTCCCCAGATCTGTGTCCCATTGCAGACGCTCTGTCTTCATTTGACATCTTATTGATTGACTGTCCTGATGTATGAGCAAACTGAGCTCCATCCTCTCCATCCAGTTCATTGGTGTGGATTGTAATTTGTTGATGACCTCACACAGATCCCTGAAGAATTCCACTAGTTACATCTTGCCAAAAATAAATTGAGTAATGATCTCTTGTCTGTATTTCCTGATGCTGCCCAAGGCGCCCCTGCTCCTGCGTAACAGCCTGGGATGGTTAAATGGCATCCTCCTGTGCTGTGTAATTTACTGAAATGATTTGAATACTTCATTCTATTCCTGTCTAACCCCATAGAGGTGCATTATGGCCTGATCTTGCTGTATTATCACGATGCTGACTGGCTGAATGGGATCTTTCTCTCCCTCTGTAACAGCCTTGTGGGTGAATTGACAGACCAACGGATGAAGTAGGAACAGCAGTTGCTCATTCGTCTCCTCCAACTTGCTGCTCAGTTTAGAAACATTATGGCTGGTCTGATTGTAACTGAATACCCCTTTCCTGTCAGTTCCCAATAAACATTGACCCTCCTGTCCATCAACGGTCAGTCAAGGTCAACCTTGAACATACTCAGTGACACAGACTTCACTGTTCCCGGGGAATGAGAACGCCACAGATTGCATAATCCAAAGGAGAAAGGACCAATTTTATCTCAAATGGAAATAGGAAACACCTTTTATATTAAACTGTGTTAACCTCACAGCAAGTCACCTCCTCTTTTCAGAAACAAGGGCACAGCAAATAGGAACAAACATATACAATTCAGCCCCTCAAATGTATCCCACAGTCCCATTGGCTGTTCTGTCAAGTATTTATCAAACGTAGTTTCTACTGCACCCTTGGAAAATAATCCTGACACCTTAAGGCCACAGAGCATAAGAAATTGGAATTAGGCCATTTGGCCCATCACGTCCACTTTGCTATTTGATCCTGTCGGGTGTGTGTTTCTCAACACAACTTTCCCACCTTCTCACTGTAACTCTCGATCGTTGTTTTAATCTAACCTTTGTCTTAAAGACATGGTTACGTCAGTGTGTCGGTATGCGTGTGTGTTTCTGTGTATATCTGTTTAATGGCAGGAGACAGGGTGGTGGTGGATGGTTGTTTTTTGAAATGGAAGCCTGTGGGCAGCGATGATCCAGAGGCAAAATTGTTGGGTCCACTTTTGTTTGTCATTTATATAAATGATTTAGATGAGAGTAATAGAAGATATATTTCGCAAATTTGCGAATAACATCAAGTTTGGGTGTACAGTGGACAGTGTTTGTATAATGGTGAACAACTGAAGATTACAAAGAGACCTTCATTAATTAAATCAATGATTCATAGAGATGTACAACATGGAAACAGACCCTTCAACTTGTTCATGCCATCCGATTATTCTAAATTACTCCACTCCCATTTGCCAGCATTTGGCCCATGTCCCACTAATCATAAAGCCATCCAGTTGCTTCTAAAATGCTGTAATTTTTCCAGCCTCCACCAGTTTCTCTGGCAGCTTATTCCATACAAGCACCATCCTCTGCAGGAAAAAAAAGTTGTTCTTCATTGTCTTTCAAATATTTCTCTTCCCACCTTAAACCTATGCCTTCTAGTTTAGACTCTCCTACCTTAGGGGGAAGGAACCTTGACCACGCATCCAATCCATGCCCTTCATAATTTTATAAACCTCTAGAAAGTGTAAATGTGACTCCAATCAAGACGGTTGGCTGTGCTTTCAGTCATCCTGGGTCTATAGTCTCAAATTCAGTAGTCGTACCTCTTCCTTCTCTATCAAGGCACGATTCCAAAAAAGTTTAATCAACTTGTTCAGATATATTATGAAACAGCTCTGTGGGATTTGGAACTAGAATTTTCGGCGCAGTGATAGGGACCTACCATCATTCAGCATTACCCCCTAAAGCTGCAACATGATGCTCCTGTATGTTGTTCATCAGTTGTAACATGCTGTGACACACCTCCACAGGACATGACTCCACTCCACCTTCTCCAGAGATAGGGGCACTATCAGACAGTCATGGACTGGAATCGAATCCAGAGCTCCGGCGCAGAAACGTGGGCACTATCCATTAAACAAGGCCTAAATCATGCCCAGATTTCGGGTCATATTTGAAGTGTATGGATTTATTAAATTCTGGTTAACATTACAAAATTATACAGGGGACATTTCGAATTGAAAAAAAAGTACAAGTTATAAGGCTCAACTAAAGGATATTGAGTGCATTCGCTATGCCATTGAGATAACCAATGAACATCTTCAATTGCTTGGCTATGTTTTCTGGTTTAAATAGCTATTACCAGCATTCTGCTATATTAGGGAAATAAATCCTGCAGACACACTCTACACTATGAAGGTTCTCGAGTAGATATCAATACTGAACATCAGAGACGAGAAAGGAGCACAATTCTGGGCCCAAAACACCGGTCACTATTTCAAATCCCGTGCCTTCCCTCTTCCTAAAATCATTCATTGATACAAGGCAACTGTTTCCTTTCCAGCTTTTGCTTTTCGACTCCTCCCTCTGCCTGCGCAAGGCAAACCAAGTTCTGGGTCTTTGGGAAACTCAAGGCTGGTGTTTGTTGGCCTTATGGACAGGGGATTGTCATTTAATCCGAAGGGGGAGTGTGAGGGGGCAGTAATATCATTCACTGGGCTGGGGTGTGGCAGATGGGGTTTAACATGGATGCATGTGAGGCATTGCATTTTGATAAAACAAACAAGAGGAGGGCTTATACAATTAATGGTGGGCTTTGGTAGTTATATAGTAAAGAGGGACCCAGGGACGCAGGTATAATTCTTTGAAGTTTGTGGCGCAAGGTGTTTAAAGTTACTTCATTGCTCATACTTTTGAGGTTAGAAGTTGGGAAGTCATGCTGAGATTGTGCAGGATATTGACACAGCCTCTTCTGACGTACTGTGTGCAGTTCTGTTATAGGAAGGAGATTATTAAGCTGGAGATGTTTGAGAAGAGATTACTAGGATGCTACCAGTAACACCTCATCTTCTGCCTAGGAAGACACAAACACACGGCATGAACATTGGATTCACTGATTTACAAATCTCCCCTGGCCAACCCAGATCCCAGATCCAATCCCCGGACTCACATCTGCCCTCTCGAGGAGACCTAATGTCCATCTTCCTTCCCACCATCTCCTCCACACTCCCGACCGATCTATCACTATCACCTCCGACCTTCACTCACCGATCACTGATCTTTCCCCCAGCATCACCCCATCGCCCATTTTCTCTTAGCCCCTTCTCCCTGCCCAGTCCTGAAGAAAGGTCCTGCCTGAAACGTTACTCTCTTGCTCCTCGGATGTTGCCTGGCTTACTGTGCCTTTTCCACCTCCATGCGTTACCTGCACTGAATTATCCATTATCTGCAGTCCCCATTATCTCTTAGATACAATTCCCTTTTAACATAGCCATGTCGCAGTCTGTTATAACTGCATGTATTCTTCGGGATATTTTCTTATCAGATCATGGACGATAAAAGTTCTCTCAATGTCTTCCTGATAGTGCAGTGCCTGATCAGTAGATGCAGAACGTATGTTTCAATTTATAAACGGAGAAGCATGCTTATATTCTGATAAACCCCTGGCATTGCTCCCATATCCAAGGGAGATTGAATGCTTACACATGATTGATCTACCAGACCTAACATAACGTATGCTGTCCCTCAGTCACCCCCACATATCCCATCCAGAATATGTAAATTTTAATCAAAATTTTGAATTTTAATAAAAAGTATTGAATTGAAATGGTTTAACGGGAGGTATTTGTTCAGCGACTGTGATTGATGTCAGTCTCCATGCATCCTAAATATGTCACTGGAAGGCTTTCCTCTTCTATTAATTAGGGACTCGGTTCAATGTGTTATCCCATAGTATCAGTGGGAGCATCAGCGACAGCATTAACAGGCATCAGCAGACCTAGACAGAGGGCGAGGTGAGATCAGGATCTGAGAACATTAGACTGGAATGTTCCAACAATGGATCAGAATCTGAGAACATTCGACTGAAATGTTCCAACAATGGACAGGAGTTTATCCAAGGGTCTTTACTGTCTGTCTCGGCCTTGGATCTCATTAGCTTTGTGGATCTATGATGTACTGATGGTTGTTCAACCTGGTTACTATCCCATCCTCGCTAAATTGGTGTTCCTGGTAATTTATACAATCTGTTCATTAAGCCAGGTTGGACTGAATTGCTGCACATATTATTTAAAATTTAGAAAGGTGGATGTCAACATTTTCAATTCCAATGAACTATTTATTTCTTCACAAATTGTATCGAGCAAATTACTCATGACAAATTACTCACCAAATTGTGAGGAGAACCAGTTGGTTCTCAAACTCCATAATCCTTCTAGCCCTGCACAGATCTACATTTCTATATCCACCCCACTCACTAATCCTGTCCAATACCAAAATCATGATATCCCCGACTCCTCCTCTGCCTCAGTGCATCTTCTGAATAAACCATCAATTGTGCCTTTGTTAAATCTGGATACAATTTATCAAGTCCCTTGTAACCACATGTCAATTACAGAATAATTGCTCTTGAGTATGTTGGACTTGTTTACTGCACAGATTCTGTCAGACGGGCAGACACTGCATGCTGCTTAAATCATTGACACATAATCTAGAGGCACAGAATAATAATCTGGTGATATCTAATGAACGAAATTGATGTAATTGAACTGAAACTATCATCATTTGTGAGAAAATGCTCATCTGCTTGCTTCATTTTCCTCAGAGAAGCCAATGCGTTATCCTTCCCCAGTCATGTCTGGGCAAAGCCCCAGCAATATGTTTTACTCTTGACTGTCCTGCGGAACAGCTGAACAAGTCACTGAGTTCAAGCTCAGCATAACAAGCTGGCCTGACCATGACTGCACACATCCCGTGAGAGAACAAAAGTAAAGTTAGCTCCCTTCCTCTGCCTGTTTTCCTTATTTCTACACTTCATTTCCATTCAGGTAGGTGACCATTCCCTATTTCAAGTGCAATCTTTCTGACTGAGTCTCTCCCCAAGAGTGATGTTCAACTCCACGGGCACCTCTGGTCCTGAATTTACTGATGCTGACATGCAGATGTAAGGAACTTTTAAATTCCACAACAGTGGCAGTGCATAGAGAAGGAATGGGTTTTTATGTAATAATAAAGATACGGAGACCAATAAGTGAGGGAAAGGAATTATTGTGATCATCACTAAGAGTGTAGTTGAGGTAGTATTTCGGGTATTATGGACAGTTTTTACTCCTTTAGAAGGAATTATCTCACGACAATAGAGGCTGTGTAAAGGAATTTCATGAGACTAATCCCTGGGCTGATGGTAAAAGAGGAGTGAGTGAAGGTTAATCTATAACACTGTCAGAGAATAAGAGGTCATTGCATTGAAACTTGATGGAGATGGACAATCACTCGTTATGTTCTACACAGTCACCGAGAAGGGGATTAATTCCATGATTTGTATTTTTATTTTTAATCGGGATGCATGATTCTGGATATTTAAGTGCCTCTGTGGATAAAATCTTCAGTCAAATCCTGCCTTGATATCGGGGTCAATCCATCTTACCTAAGCAGGTCAGTTAAACACTTTTGTAAATGTTAATACGTGATGGTGTCTGTGTGGAGAGTATTTTCTTCTCATGGAGGGTAGTGAATGTCAGGAATTCTCAGATGTAGAAAGTTAGGGGGGGCGATATTATTCAAAGAGGAGGTAGATGGATTTTTGACCTGTCAGAGAGCTGAGGGGTGTGAAGAATTGCGCATTAAAGAAGAGTTAATGCCAACAGTAGGTCAGCCATGATAGCATACAATGGTGTGAGCATCCAAATTACTACTCCTCTTTTTATGTTCTCATATTCTGTCTTTGGAAAGTTAATGGTTTTAATTTTCCTGGAAGTGTTGTTATTGAATGTTGAGGACAGTGAGAAAAAAGCATTTTGTGAGCCATCTCTGGGAGAGGTATGGGCCCGATATTCACATGAATCTGGGTCTACAACATGACCAACATACGAAACACCACTTGCAGAGAGGAGACACTCTTTAAAGAGGTGGGAGACCACTTTCATACACAGTTTGGATTTCCCATCACATTTTCCAACCCACAGCAAACCACACAGTGTTGAGGGACTGAATGATTTCGTGTAATACTGCGGACCAGGTATTTGGAGCAAGTCGTCTCCATCTATTCCTATATAAATGGTTTTAAGGACTGAATGGAACATAGGAACAGAGAACTGAGGAGCAGGAATGGGTCATTAGACATTTTGTCATTGCTCGACCAGACAATAAGATCATGGCTGATCTGATTGTGGTCTGCGCAGCACTTTTCAGTCTGTCCACAATTTTCCTCCATTCACATGTCTGTGAAATGTTATAAAACACAACTTTGAATAAATGCAGGCACCCAGGCACAATACTAGGAAACTGCACAAAGTAAAAGTACACAGGCAGCACAATTCTGGAAGGAAACAGGCATTTATCTATCAGTCTTGTTCCCATCCAATTAATTCTGCTGCAGTTTATCATTTTAGATTTGTTCATGGAATGTGGGTGTTGTTGATAGGCCAACATGTATGGACCATGTCTAATTACGCTGGAAGTGGTGGTGTTAAGCTGCCACCTTGAGCTGAAACTTCTGGAGAAGGGAATTCCCATTTGAACAGCCCGTGCGAATTTCTCATTTCTGCTACGACAAATGTTGGAGGGTTGCTGTGTCCTTTTCCAGCCCCACTTCTCCACTGGTTACAACAGGTTTGAAGTGTAACCTAGCCCAGTCTCTCGAAAAATGTGAGACACAGAGTCACACACGTACAGACACATACACAATCGCACTGTCTGAAGATGAAAAAGAATAGGAAAAGGTTTCCAGAGTTTCATAGTAGGTGAACTTTTTTCAAATGGAAAAGAAATGATACGTCCCAACTGATAGTCTGTCTCCGACGTTATTCTACACAAACAAGCTGCTGGTATGAGACTTCTTCCTGGAATAGTTGGATTTCCTTTCCTTCAAGCAGTGGAGCGATTCCCATGAATCCCCAACAGGAATGCTCCAAGTTTGGTGAAGATGACTCAGGGATTTTTTACTCTCACATTTTGCTGTCAGAAGGGACAAAGTGAGAGAGAGGGAGCAATAGACTGTGGCTTACGACCATAAGATCATCGGATATAGGAACAGAAATTAGACCATTCAGCCCATCGAGTCTGATCCACTCTTCAATTATGGCTGACAAGTTTCTCAAAACTATTCTCCTGCTTTCTCCATGTAACCCTTGATCCCTTTGATACTCAAGAAGCTAGCTACCCCTATCTTAATTATACACAAAGACCTGATCTCCACTGCCTTCTGTGAAAATGAATTCCATAGATTCTTCACTCTCTGGCTGAAGACGTTTCTCCTTACCTCCGTTCTAAAAGGATTTCCCTTTACTCTAAGGCTATATCCTTGGGTCCAAGAGTCTCCTACCAATGAAAGTCTTCCCACCATCCGCACTGTCCAGGCCATTTAGTATTCTGTATGTTTCAATTAGATCCCCCCATATCGCTCTGAACTCCATCAAGAACAGACCTAGAGTCCTCAAACCTTCTCATATGTTAAGCTTTTCATTCCTGAGACCATTCCCATGTACCTCCAGTGAACCCATTCCAAGGTCAGCACATCCTTCCTGAGTTGTGGGGATAAAAACAGCGCATAATACTCCAAATATGGTCTGACATGAGCCTTATAAACCCTCAGAAGTACATCCCTGCTTTTATATTCAAATCCTTTCCAAATAAATTTCATCACTGCATTTGCCTTCCTAATTACTGACTCAATCTGCAAGTTCACATTGAGAGAATCCTGGAGTAGAACTTCCAAGTCCCTTTGTACTTCAGACATCTGAATTTTCTCGGTAGTCCATGTTTTTATTCTTCCTAACAAAATGCATGTTCCCACAATTTCCCACTTTGTACTCCATCTGCCATTTCTTTGCTCATATTACTAACCTATCCAAATCCTTCGTGAGCCTCCTTGCCTCTTCGATGTTACCTGTCCCTATACTAATTTTTGTTTCATCTTCAAACGTAGATAGAATGCCTTCAGATCCTTCATCTGGATCGTTAATGTAGAAAGTGAAAAGTTGTGGTCCCAACACTGAGCCTTAAGGAACGCCACTTGTCACCGACTGTGAACCTGAGAGGGACACGTTTATCGATATTCTTTGCTTCCTGCCAGACACCCAAACTTCTATCCATGCTATCACCTTGCCTTTAACACCATGGGCCCTTGCCTTACTCAGTAGCCTCCTGTCGGCACATTGTCAAAGACTTTCTGGATGTCCAGGTGGATGACATCCATTGGCTCTCCTTGTTCTAAGCTGATCATTACGTCCTCAAGGTTTTCTAGCAGATTTTCCAGGCATTACCTCCCCTTGATGAAACCATGGTAACTTTGTCCTACTTTATCATCCACATCCAAGTATTCAGAAATCTCATCCGTCACAACGGAATCCAGGATCTTACCCACAGCCAAGTTTAGATTAATCAGTCTGTAATTTTCCGGTTTTTTCTTTACTTTTTTAAACGGGGGTATCACGTTCGCGATTTTCCAGTCCTCTGGGAATCTCCCTGATTCGAGAGATTCCTGAAAGATTACCAGCAACGCCTCCCCTGTCTCATCAGCTATCTGCCTTAGAAATCTGGAGTGGAGTCCATCTGGTCCAGGTGATTTACTTACCTTCAGGCCATTCAGTTTTTCCAACACCTTCTCCTAGGTGATGGCCACCTTACTCACCTTACTGTCCACTAAGTCTTTTCAATGTTTGGGATATTACTCGTGTTTTCAACCATGAAGACTGACAAAAAGTAATTTTTCAGCTCCTCAGCCATTTCCTTGTTCCACATTACTATCGCTCCTGCATCAATTTCTAGCGATCAGATGCCCATTTTCAACTCTCGTTTGCCCTTTATGTATCGAAAGAAGCTCTTACAGTCTTTCTTGCTGGCTGGCTTGCTTACCTCATATTTAACTTTCTCACTCCTTATATCATTTGTTTTGCTCTCTGTTGGTCTTTGCAAGTGTTACGATATGGGGGTGAACGCCTCTTAATTAAAACAAACACCCAGGAAAGCTCACCTAACCCGTCATCTATTAGAATATGAGTGATAGAGAACTCCCAAATTCCACTATTTAAAGAAAAAAACGCCAATTTATTTTTAACTGTAAAAGTGAACATTACGCCACAACTATTTACAACTTTAACCAGCCCACCCCCCACAACTGCCCCCAAATCTCTAACAATATGCTGTTTCAATAAGACACTTATGAAGATTACATCAACTTAATTTCAAAACCACACAGCCACTGCCGTCCTCTGTGATGTTACTCTCCTGGCTGCTGAATTCCCTGGGTCGTCGTATTTCTGTTTACTGTGAATAGGTTTCATATGAAAAAATACATATGATTAGTGAGCATTTCCTAATTTCTTACAAAGCAAGATGGTTGGTCCCCAGGCTTTATCCATCTCGATGGCATCTGCTCTCTCCCTAATTTTCAAAATGTTCGCATTTTTATGTCCCTAGCATCCAATTGTCTCACTGGTTCAATGTTGGCAAAACAATAAATTCAATCTCGATTTGCTTTCAGTGACAGAGTGAAGGAAAGAGAGTGTTGCATGCAAAGGTGAGAGTGGTGTAGCAAGAGCCTTGTTCGGGGGTAGGTGCTGTAACAGATATAAAGAGAGTGTGAGGGAGTAGAGAGAATAGCGAAACATTTGTCCTGGCCCAGCGGGGAAGGTTATTGATGTTTGTCCTGTATTGATGGGCATTTCTTCAGATCATCTCAGCATCGGGGTGAGCCTCCCCAATGTCCTGTCCATGTCTATCACTAATAACACCACACACCACATCCCTCAGCTTCTTCAGAAACAGTTTGTATGTATCGTGCAAACAACAAGGAGGAGCATACATTGGTGCCTTACATATCTAAACCAAAACTGTTGTGCAACTTTGTGCATCCAATTATCTGGAAATTAGATATGCAAATATCGTGGGTGCTGCAGTGATACTGGATGATCTAAAATTGCATCTAAACTGTGTTAACTAAATGATTGCTAATGCTGTGAAAAATCAATTTCATGTGTATATGAGGTAGGTTGAAGAGTATGTTGTGAACTAAAGTAGAGAGCAGGTTATTTTGGGCATGGTATTGTGTGGTCAGAAGGACTGATGACTGACCGTGCTCAGAGGCAGCTATTGGTCAATCGTGACATTAATATCTTGCATTTTACACGGTGCCTGCAAGCAATATAGAATGTTTGAACATTACAGTCAAATATCATGGAAACCCAAAGGCTAGAGGGTCAAGTGAATTGGAAAAATACAATATGACACTTAGTGTGAGACAAACATTGGCTGGTAGTCATAGAAATACTGTAAAGTCTGAAAAATACGTACATATCACTAAGTTACAGACACCAATGAAAGGGAAGGTGACTCATTAATGGTTTACGTAAGAAATTAATGATTGCATTAAATTGAAGCAGCTTCAGAAGAATTCCAGATATTGTGGAAACCTGATCATACAGAGAGATTTACTTTTCTGAAAATAAGGACGAAGAAAGTGTGAAGGAAATCAAAAAGAACATGAATACAAACAAACAGGAAACATAAAGACTGCTTAAATCTCCGATCCATATACCAAAGAAAACAAAAGTAAGGCCAAATGTGGAAATTTGTAAGGTATAGGAGAATTTATTGTGGGGAACAAGGAAATGGCAGAGAAACTAACCAGCTACTTTGCACCTGTCTTCATGGAGAAAGCGCCAGGAAACCTCCGTGTAAAGTGATCACATGGGACTTGTGGAACTAAAGATATAAAGTCCATTCATATCAGCAAAAAGGTAGTACTTGAAAATGGAGCTAGATTAATCATTGCTAAGTCTGATGAGCCAGATATACTTCATATCAAAATGTCAGAAATAAAACAGCATATTTATTGAACTGCTGGTGACTGTGTTTTATTTTCTTGCAGATCCAGCCATTGTAGGTAACTGAAAGGTAGTAAACATGTTCCATCTATGTATATAGGGAAGAAGTGATAATGTGGAGGACTGCAGACCAATTAATTTGACATATATATGGAAAGAGTTGGAATCCATTATATAAGATGTGATATTGGGTACGTAGAAATGAACAGCAAAATTTCAGAGAATCACAATCCATTTCTTACAGAGAAATCATGCCTGACAAACTTCGGAATTGTTTGAAGTTGTTTCTTGCAGCATAGACCACAGACAACCAGGGGAAGTAGTGTATTTGGATTCTCAGATGTCTGGGCGGGCGGGAAAAATTTCTGGCTGTAACAGCTGCTCCTCTTTTTGAGGTATTTTAGGTGTTCGAGGTGATTTACTCGAATTCCAGAAAGCAGCAATTACTGTTTTGTATGCACTTGCATTGTTTTGGAACTTTGGGAAAAAGAAATTCAAAGAAACAGCAGCTTTAAGAGGGAAAAGAACGGACAAAGGAAGCACATGGTGAGGGGAAGAAACTGACAGGATGGCGTACCGGCAGAGTTACTGCCTTTGCTGTTTGAATTTATGTATCGCTGGATATCGGAGTGCCTCTAGGAAAATTAACAAACAGTGAAATTTACAACTGGTTTGGAGGAACTGTTTGAGCAAATTTCCCAGCCAGATAGTGGATGGTTTTAAATGTGTCCTACAGAAAGTCTGCAGAAGTAAGTAGAGTGGGTTATTCCTTAATTATATATTTTTGAGATCTGTCATTTGATTAATCTTAAAATATAAGCTATAAATATTAATATAACCTTGGGCAGTGTTTTGTAGAGGATTAAGACAGTTTTCTTTTTCTGGGTCTGTAGATTGTGAAGGAGCACAAATGGCCTCAGTACAATCATATGTGCTTCTTGTCAGATGTGGGAGTTTAAGAAGGATTTAAGGGTTACTGCGGATTATATCTGCAATAAATGCTTCTGGTTGCGAATCCTATCAGATTGTATGGATCGGTTGGAGAGACAGTATAAGACAATGAAGAATTGGTAACAGCAACAGTATATGATGGATGGCAGTTATAGGAAGGGGGGAAAGTCTCAGATACAGTTACATCGATGGGTTAACTCCAAGAAGGGCAAGATAATGAACTAGCTAGTGCAGGAGTATTCTGGGGCTGTCTCCATTTCAAACAGATATGCTGTTTTGGAAAATGTAGCGGGTGATGGATTCACACAGGAACGTAGCACAAACAGGCAAGTTTGTGGTATGGAGACTGGCTCTAATGCAACAAGGGATACGTCGGATTCCACGTGGTCAATTGTGTTAGGGGACTCGCTAGTCTGAGGTACAGACAGACGGTTCTGTGGACAGCAGAGAAATAAGCAGATTAGTGTGTTGCTTCCCTGGTGCCAGGATCAAGGATGTCTCAGAAAGGATGCAGAATGTTCTCACAGGGGAGAGGGTCCAGCAAGAGGTCATTGTCCAAATTGAAACCAACGACATAGGAAGGGAAATGTTTGAGATTATGGACGGAGATTACAGGGTGATAGGCTGAAATTTAAATAGGAATTTCTTGAAAGTAGTAATATCTGGTTTACTCCCGGCGCTGCAAGCTAGTGAGGGCAGAAATAGCGGTATAGACCAGATGAATGCATGGCTGTGGAGCTGGTGTATGGGAAAAGGATTCATATTTTTGGATCACTGGAATCTCTTTTGGGGTAGAAGGAACGGATTGTATCTAAATTGGAAGGGGACGAATATACTGACATGGAGATTTGCTAGAGCTGCTCGGGAGGATTTAAACTCATAAAGTGGGGGGGGGTACTGGGGGCAGGGAGATAGTGAGGAAATAGATCAATCTGAGATTGGTAGAATTGAGAACAGAAACGAGTCAAACAGTCAGGGCAGGCAGGGACAAGGTAGGACTAATAAAGTAAACCGCATTTATTTCAATGCAAAGGGGCCGAACAGGGAAGACAGATGAACTCAGGGCATGGTTAGGAACATGGGACTGGGATATCATAGCAATTACAGAAACATGGTTCAGGGATGGGCAAGGCTGGCAGCTAAATGTTCCAGTATACAAATGTTACAGGAAAGATAGAAAGGGAGACAGGCCAGGAGGGGGAGTGTAGTTTTTGATTAGGGATAGCATTACAACTGTACTGAGGGAGGATATTCGTGGAAATACATCCAGGGAAATAATTTGGGTCGAACTGAGAAATAAGAATGGGACAATGACCTTTTTGGGATTGTATTATAGACTACCTAATAGTCAGAGGGAAACTGAGAAACAAACTTATCAGGAGATCTCAGCTATCTGTAAGAAAGTAGGGTGATTATGGTAGGAGATTTTAACTTTCCAAACATAGACTGGGACTGCCATAGCGTTAAGAGTCTAGATGGAGAGGAATTTAATAAGTGTGTACAAGAAAATTTTCTGATTCAGTATGTGGACGAACCTACTAGAGAAGGTGCAAAACTTGACCCACTCTGGGGAAATAAGGCAGGGCAGGTGACTGAGGTGTCAGTGGAGGTGCACTTTGGCGCCAGCTACCATAATTATATTAGATTTAAAATGATTATGGAAAAGGATAGACCAGATCTTAAAGTTGAAGTTCTAAATTGGAGAAAGGCCAATTTTGACAGTATTTGGCAAGAAGTTTCAAAACCTGATTGGGGGCAGATGTTCACAGGTAAACGGACGGCTGGATAATGGAAAGCCTTCAGAAATTAGATAACAAGAGAAAGTATATTCCTGTTAGGATGAAAAGAAAGGCTGGTAGTATAGGGATTGCTGGCTAACGAAAGGGTTTGATTAATAAAAAGAAGGAAGCATATGTCAGGTAGATCGAACAAATCCTTAGAAGAGTATAAAGGCAGTAGGAGTATACTTAAGAGGGAAATCAGGAGGGCAAAAAGGGGACATGAGATAGCTTTAGCAAGTAGAATTAAGGAGAATCCAAAGGGTTTTTAACAAAAACATTGAGGACAAAATCATAACTAGGGAGAGAATAGAGATCCTCAAAGATCAGCAATACAGCCCTTGTGTGGAGCTACAGGAAATGGGGGAGATACTAAACGAGTATTTTGCATCAGTATTTACAGTGGAAATGGATATGGAAGATATAGAATGTCAGGAAATAAATGGTTACACGTTGAAAAATGTATATATTACAGAGGAGGAAGTGCTGGATGTCTTGAAACGTGTAAACGTGGATAAATCCCCAGGACCCGAACAGGTGTACCATAGAACTCTGTGGGAAGCTTGAGAAGTGATTGCTGGGCTTCTTGCTGAGATATTTGTACTGTTGATAGTCACAGGAGAGGTGACAGAAGACTGGAGCTTGGCAAACGTGGTGCCACTGTTTTAAGAAGGGTGGTACTGACAAGCTGTGGAACTATAGGCCAGTGAGCCTGATGTCGGTGGTGAGCAAGTTGTTGAAGGGAATCCTGAAGGACAGGATGTACATGCATTGGAAAGACAAGGACTGATTAGGGATAGTCAACATGCCTTTGTGCATGGGAAATCATATCTCACAATCTTGATTGAGTTTTTTGAAGAAGTAACGAAGACGGGAGAGCAGTAGATGTGATCTATATGGACTTCAGTAACGCGTTCAACAAGATTCTCCATGGGAGATTTGTTAGCAAGTTTAGATCTCACGGAATACAGGGGCAACTAGCCATTTGGATACAGAATTGGCTCAAAGGTTGAAGACAGAGAGTGGAGGTGGAGGGTTGCTTTTCAGACTGGAGGCCTGTGACCAGTGGAGTACCACAAGGATCAGTGCTGGGTCCTCTATTTTTTACCATTTACATAAAAACTTTGGATGCGAGCATAAGAAGTATCGTTAGTAAGTTTGCAGATGACAACAAAAGTGGAGGTGTAGTGGACAGCGAAGAGGGTTACCTCAGAGTACAATAGGATCTTGGTCAGATGGGCCAATGGGCTGAGAAGTGGCAGATGGAGTTTAATTCAGATAAATGTGAGGTGCTGCATTTTGTGAAAGCAAATTTTAGCAGGACTTATGCACTTAATGGTAAGGTCCTGGGGAGTGTTGCTGAACAAAGAGACCTTTGAGTGCAGGTTCATGGCTCCTTGAAAGTGGAGTCGCAGGTAGATAGGATAGTTAAGGCGGTGTTTGGTATGCTTTCCTTCAGTTAGAGTATTGAGTATTGGAGTTGGGAGGTCATGTTGCAGCTGTACGGGAAACTGGTTAAGCCACTGTTGGAATATTGCATGGAATTCTGGTTTCCTTCCTATCAGAAATATGTTATAAAAATTGAAAGTGTTCAGGAAAGATTTACAAGGATGTTGACAGGGTTGGAGAATTTAAGGTATAAGGAGAGGCTGTAAAGGCTGGGGCTGTTTTCACTTGAGTATTGGAGGCTGAAGGGTGACCTTCTCGAGATGTAAAAAATTGTTAAGGGCAAGGACAGGATAAAGGGATAAAGTCTTTTCCCTGGTGTTGGGGAGTCCAGAACCAAAGGGCATAGGTTTAGGGTGAGAGGAGCAAGATGTTGAGCGGCACAGTGGCACAGTGGTTAGCAATGCTCCCTCACAACGCCAAAGACTCCGCTTCAATTCCTGCTTCAGGCTGTGTGGACTCTCTATGTGGAGTTTGCGCATTCTCCCTATGTCTGCGTGGGTTTCCTCCCACAATCCAAAAATGGGCAGGCTAGGTGAATTGGCTATGCTAAATTGCCAGTAGTATTAGGTTAAGGGGTAAATGTAGGGGTTTTGGTGGGTCGGTGTGGACTTGTTTCCACTCTTTAAAAAATCTAAACGTAAAAGAGACCGAAAGGGCAACTTTTTCATACAGATGGTGGAACATGTATGGAATGTGGTGCCAGAGGATGTGGTGGAGGCTTGTACAATTGCAGCATTTAAAAGGCATTTGGATGGTTATATGAATAGGAAGGTTTCGAGGGATATGGGCCAGATGCGGTCAGGTGGGACTAGATTGGGTTGGGATATCTGCTTGACATGGACGGATTGGACTAAAGGGTCTGTTTCCATACTGTACATCTCTATGACTCTATAATTCACAGAGTGAGTTAGTAAATGCAATTAGTGTGAATGGTATTTGGTGCAATACATGTAATTGGAAAGTTAAAGTTAGGTTGGAGTTTGTTTAAGGCACTCGGAATAGAGAGGTAAAGACATCATGAAGCAGTTGCATAGAGTGCTGGTGAGAATGTACCTGAGGTATTGAGTGCAGTGTTGGTGACCTAATCTAAGAAAGATTACACTGATCACAGAGGACGTGCGATGGACATTCCCCAGATTAATTCCTGAGATGACAAGATTTTCTGATGGGAAGATTTGTCCTTCGACCTCTCCAGTTTCAAAGCATGAGAGGTGATCTCAGTGAAATTTCAAAACTCTATGCGACATGTGATGTGGTCGAAATGCATAGGATGTTTCTCTAGCTGTCTACTCTATACTTAAGGTAAATAATGACCGGATAAGGGATATGTCATTTAAGACCGTAATAAGAAGGAAATCCTTCCCTCAGAGGGGACTGACTAACACAGGGGCAGGGAAGGGCAAGATTAAGGAGAATCCCCAGATATTCCTCACGTATATCAAGTGGAACAGAACAACCAGGGAACATGTAGGGCCTATTAGTGACTTGGCAAGTTGCATCCAATCTCAACTTCATGATAGAAGGCTGTTTGTGTGACTGGAGCCCAATTTCCCCAGGTGTACCACAGAGATCAGTGCTGTGTCCCTTATTATTTGTGGTATTCATAAGAGAAGTGAATGTGAAGTGGGTGGGGGAGTGTGATAAGTAAGATTGTGTTTGACACAAAGATTAGCCGGGTGGTTGGCAGTGAGGAGGAAGGTCTTATGTTACAGGAAATACAGATGGTATGGTCAGATGGTCAGATCAATAGCAGATGGAATGTAAACCTGATAAATATGAGGTGATACAGTTTGGATGAAGGAACCAGACAGGGGAGTACTCAAAGAATGGCAGCACACTAGGAAGCTCAGAGCGTGCTTCTCCACGCATCCCTGAATGTGACTGGATATGATAATTGATGAGTTCAGCATGACTGTAGATAAAGCTTTTATTCATTGACCCAATGCCATACGAGTTTTATATGGCAACTTTGGTTAGGCCAAATGAGATATTGTGTGCAGTTCTGGGAGCCACATTATAGGAAGGATATGATTGTACTGGATGAGGTTCAGAGGAGATTCACCAGGATGTTCCCTGGGATGGAGCATATGAGCTATGGAGAGAGGCTGGGTAAGCTCGAGTTATTTATTTTGGATCAGAGGAAGTTGAGCGGATAAGTCATTCAGGTTTAAGATTACAAGGGGCATGGACAGGGTGAATAGACAACAGCTGTTCTTTTTAGTCGAAGTTTCAGATTCCTTTCAGTCTGAATCCAGGGAATGGAGAATGGAGAACAGAGAAACATGACACAACTACTTCATTTCTGTCTTCACATAAAAATACATAAACAAAGCCTTCCCAGCAATAGGAGAAAACCTGAGTCTGATGAGAAAATGATGTGGAATGAAATTTGTAATCAAACTAATTTGGAGAAATTATTGGAACTGAAAATAATGGGCATAGAAAAAAAATCAACACACATTGATGAAATTGGAAACATATTTGAGAAACTGACTAGTACATTAGAGAAAAATAACAATAGAGGCACTGAACTTGGATTTTCAGCAAGAATTTTAATAGAGTCCCAAGCCTAGTGTGCAAAGTAAAAACACATGGGATCGGGGGTAATATATGAACATCGTGTGGAAATGGGAGTGTTGACAGGAAACAATGAGTAGGAATAAATGGATGGTTTTCAGTTTGGAAGGCTCATGAGGCATCGCAATGATTGGTGCTGGGGCGCCAAATATTCACAATACATCTCAAACATCTCGTTGAGGAAAACAAATGCAAAGTTTCCAAGTCTGCTGATGGAATTGGATTTTGAAAATTGAGTAGGATGTGAAAAAAACTTTAAGGTGATTGAAACAAATGGAGTGAATGAATAAATATGTCGCAGATGAAGAGCATTTGGATAGATGTGATTTTGTCCACTTTGTTGGGAAACACTAAAATGCCAGCCAACCATTGGAAAAGGAGGTGGTTGAGAAATGTCGATCTATAAAGGGAACTGTACTTTTCTCCTGTTATTGTTTGGACAGACATCTGAGTTCCATGCAGGGCAATGAGTTCTGAAGACAGAAGCCAATACTGGGAATACATTGGCACACAGACAAGTTTACGCAGACCCACCAAGTGGGGAGCTGTAACATTGAAAAGGATCTGGGATCTCCCTGTACACCAGTCACTGAAAGCAAGATTGCAGGAGCAGAAAGCAGTCAGGAAGATAAATGGGGTGTTGACCCTCATTTCTGGTGGACTTGAGTCCAGGAGTAAGGGTATCTCAGTGCAGCTGTACAGGCCCTTGGTGAGACCTCAACTCGAACATTGTGCAGTATTGTGTGCAGTTTTGGTCACTGTCCCTCATAAAGGACAAACTTGACATTGAGGGAGTGCAGCGAAGGATGACCAGACTGATTTCTGGGATGACAGACTTTTTTATGGAGCAGCGTTTGGGGGCGACTGAGCCTGTATCCCATGGGGTTTAGGAAAATGATTGGCGATCTCAGTGAGATATATAAAACACTGACAGGGTGAGGTAGATTGGAAGCAGTGATGATAATTCCCCTGCCTGGGAGGTCTAAAACAAGAAGCCACAGTATTAAATACAGATGGGTCACATTGCATTTAGATACGAATAAATGTCTGTACTCAGAGACTGGTGAACCTGGGAATTCTCTCTCACATAAGGCTGTGGAAGACAAGGCACTAAAGACTAATAAGGATGTCTAGACACCGAAAGGATGGGGGAAGAGAGCAGGAGTGTGGTGTAGAAATAAAGGGTTTTATATATATATATATATATATATATATATATATATATATATATATATCATTATATTGAATTGGATAGCAAACTCGACAGACCAAGGGGACGACTGTAGTTCCTATTTTATAGCTTCACAAGGTTAATCACATTAAGGGATGTGTACAGTGTGTGGGGAAAGTGCATTGAGGAGATGTTCAGACATGAACTAGAATGGGGCAGGCTCAATGTGCTGTATGGCCTATTCCATTCCCGATGTTTCTGTGTGGTCTATAGGAAAGCTCTGTAAATGTTGTCACAAGTTCACAGATGTTAGGAAGGAGGTCTCTGCAGGGTCAACAGGACTGTCTTTCCAGTTCCCTTTTCCATACTGAGGCTGGGGCTGGGTGTTCTGTCAGGTTTTATCCTTTAAGACTTCAGAGCAGTTTGATACAATAGAGTGTTTTGCTTGGCCTTTTCAGAGACCATTGAAGAGTTGATACATGTCTGTGTATCTGGAGTCAGATTTAGGCCAAACCAGGAAAGCACGGGAGATTCACTTCCTGAAAGTTCATTGGAAAAGCAAATTGATGTTTACAATCAACGTTGACTTCAAGGCCGATGTTACTGGCACCAGATTTGAGATCTCGATATTTTATTAATTGTTTTTAATTTCCACCAGCTGCCAGAGCATTAGCCTGGTCTGGATTATTCATCCAGTGACTTTTCCAAAACAGCACCATCTCCACATGGGGACCGATCAGAAACCAAAATGAGCAAGTTTATGTCTGTGCTGCTTGACAGCTCTATCAAAACGAACTCCCAATTTGACTATCGTGATGAGACTGAAAGGGTTGTAATTGGTCAGATTGTAATTATTCCCCGACACTGAGTAATTTTCCACATTGCCAGGGAGATGTCAGAGTTGGAGCTGGAAGGAAACCGCTTCCCCAGGGACACGGCTGGTTGAACAGCACAAGCCTTCAGTCCGATTACAGGAATGGGGTCAGGGCTCATTGCCTTTGCCGTCTCTGCTGTGTTCAGCTGTTTCTTCATGTCACGTGCAGCGAATCGAATTGGTTGAAGACTGATCTGTGAATCTGTGGCCATGATGATGACGGTGAATTGAATCATCGACTCAACACCCCTGGCTAGGATGGTACAGATACTATTTCCTTGTTTTTTACACTGATGTGCAGAGCTTATCCATTGATAGAATGGGAATAATTGTGGAGCCCTCTCCATCAGTCAGTTGTTTAATCGTCTTCACGATTTTTGGCCGGATGTGGCAGACTGCAGAGTTCGATCTGGCTGTATTGAACTTGTGACAATTTCTCTCTCTCTATCATTAGATTTGGTTTCATTTGATTTGATAGGAGTCATTGTCGTATGTATCTAAGTGGAGTGAAACTCTTTGTTTATACACAGTTCTGGCAGATCATAGTGAGAATTGGAGCTGCCTTTTTTTTTAGAGACATGTAGTGGCCAAAATATAAAAGTCTACTTCAACTGTCTGTTTTTGAAGAGCCACAAAATAGACAGAAATTAAAATGATTGCTTCAGCATTAGTGAAAAAAGGGCCTTTGAAAAGGGAATTATTCCAAAGCAAAATAAATGATAATCTGATTCGTAAGATTCTGAAACATGCCAACAGAGTGATAAAGAAAGTTCTTTTTTAAAGAATCGATTATTTTTAACAGAACACAGATGAAATAATGAAATTGTAGCACAAAACCTTTGAAGAATCATAACAAAAGGTAACTTATTCTGATCTCAGTAATGATTCTTTTCATCCACAAAAACAGCAACTCAAGTTATCTTTCAGAAGCTCGCTGTGCCTTTGAAACTATTTACAATTGTAATAAGTCCGAGTTAAATATTTGGTAAATAATCATGGACACAGATTTCAACGGAATTCTAAAACCTTAAAGAGATGCCTGCCATATCTTGTCTAATTCACAAAGAAAAAGTTTAACAGTAGAAATAATAATAACAATACGAATTTTGTAACAGAATCAACTTTTTAATGTAAAATGTGATCTCGGAATTTGATAAGAGATAGCCTGCCCATTGGAGAATAGAATTTATGTAATCCTTCAAGATAAACAATGGGGGATGTGACTGAAAAGAGCACAGCCATTAACTTTGGGAATGCATTATAGAAAGATCCCAAGGCCTAGAGATAACAATTGTTAAACTTCCAAAACAAATAAGAACCTCGGTCTGTCCATGGGAGTGTCCATCATTGATCAGTTGTTTTACAAGATTGGTTCTGCAGAAGGGGAGTGGAGTGTACACTGACAAAGTTGTATATGATCATTGCAACACAGAAAGTATAAAAATACTGTCCTTTTACTGTAAACTCGAAGTGTATGATTGATTTGCCGCCTGATCTGAGCTAAAGATTAAGGAAAATATTGTCTTCTCATGTCAAAGCCAGATTCGAGGAAGATCCTTTGGGATTCTCCCAGCATTAACCAGGTTTTGCTTGAATTAAAGTCCATTCCGTGCCTGTGCCCTGTCTGCCTCCAGAGTCTTTGTCCCTCGCTGGGGAATCTCACTCCTACAATAAGCAAGGACATACAGATCATAGGGTAAAGGAAAAATTTGTACTGAGGCATACAGGCTACACCAGAAAGGGCATGCAATAGGCAACATCAATGTGAGCAAGATCAGCATAATTTGAAGTTAGAGAGTCCATTCATTAGTTGAATAATGGCTCGGAAGAGGCTGTTCAGGAGCTGCTGGTTTGTGTGTTCAAGCTTCTGTATTGTCTCCATGATGGAAGAGATTGTAGGAGATCCAGGGTTCGATGGGTCTTTGATAATGTTATCAGCCTTTCCCTGGCAGTGAGCTGTGTAAATGGAGACAATGGATAGGACGTTGGTTTCCGTGATGGCATGGGCTGTGCACACAACCTTCTGTCATTTCTCTTACTGTCCTGGGCAGGGCTGTGGCCACACCAGGTCATTATGCACACAGATACTTTGCTGTCAGTGGTGCATTTGTAGACATTGGTGAGGGTCCTTGTGGAATGTCAAATGTCCTGAGCTGCCAGAGAAAGAAGAGGCGTTGTTGTGCCATCTCGACTGTCACATCTACATGGGAGGTCGGTTATCGTCACTCCAAGCAATTTAATGCTTTCCACTCTTTCAACTTCAGTTCCATTGATGCAGATGAGGGCATGTTCTCCTCATTTCTTTCTGAAATCATTGATCAGTTGGTTAGTTCTGCCAACGTTGAAAGAGAGATTGGTCTCAGTGCAGCACATCACCATGTCCTCTATTTCCGTTCTGTATTTTGACTTGCCATCATTACATACCTGCCCTACTATGATGGTGTCACCAGTGAACACGTAGATGGCATTTGTTCAAAATTTGGCAATACAATCGTGGGTGAAAAGGGAGTATACTAGGGGGCTGAGGACACATTCTTTGGGATTTTAGTATAGAATGTTTTCATGGAAGAGATACACCTATTTTCACTCACTGTGTACTGTAGGTCAGAAAGATGAGGATCCAAATTCAGAGGGCGGAGCCAAGACTAAGGTCAGGGAGTTTGGTGATCAGTCTGAAGGAATAATGGTGTTGAAGGTGAACCTATAGTCAATGAGCAGGAATCTGACGTGGGTGCCCTTGTTGTCCAGATGTTCCAGAGATATGGCACCCGCTATGGACCCATTCCACTGGTAGGAAAATTGTAGGGGATCGAGGCAGGCTGGGAGACTGGAACTGATGTGGGCCATGACTAGCTTCTCGAAGAACTTCATGCCTCCCTCAGTCTCCTGCGCTCTAAAGAGAAATGTCCCAGCTTATCCAACCTCTACCTATGACTCAGACCCTTGGATCCTGGCAAAATCCTTGTAAAGTTTCAGTTTAATACCATCCTTCCTATAGCAAGGTGACCAAAACTGAACACAATGATGAACTGGGAAATATTTGGAACTATAAGATTCACTCTGCTGCCAATTATTATGCTGCTGTGATATTGCTTTATTTTTTGAGTTATTCTGAAATCTTATTATTCATTGAATCCTCTGACGGTAATCCCCTCGGGTGAACGTCCTGCTGACTGTTTGAATTTGAATCAATCTATTTTGTTTGGACTGATATTTTGAGGCCGCTGTATATCAGAGAACAGGAAGAGATGATGGATGATTGTGCAGTGTGTGTCCTTTACTGGACCAGCTTGTCTCTCCAGGCACCTAAAGCTTTTATTGTGGGCCAGAGTACCTCAGAATCGTTACATCAGAGAAGAACACTACTTAGCCCATTGTAGGTCCATGCACACAGAACATTACTGCTCAGTACCTACAACATCCTTCAGCACTGCCGACAGATCCACCGACCTTACTGTCAACCGTAAATTGACTAACTCATCCTTCTATACCCTCATTAAGGTCATTTTCAAAAGGACAAACAACAGTCACTCCAAAGCAGATCCTTGCAGTATACCACGAGTAACAAAACTCCAGGATGAACATTCCCCATCAACTACCACCTTCTGTCTGCTTTCAGCTAGCCGATTTGTGATCCAAACTCTAAATCACCCACAATTCCACGTCTCCATATTTTCTGGGAGAAAGTAAGGACTGCAGATGTTTGAGATCAGAGTCGAGAGTGTGGCGCTGGAAACGCACAGCAGGTCAGGCAATATCCGAGGAGCGAGGAGAAAATGAAGACTACAGATCCTGCAGACCATAAAACTGATTCCTGATGAATGGCTTACAAGAGAAACATCAACTTGCATGCATCTTGGACGCTGCCTCATCTGTTCTGCTTTTCCAACACCACACTCTCCATATTTTCTTCAATAGCCTACCATGAGGGACCTTATCAAACGCTTAAATGAAATCCACATAACTGAATTTACCCTCATCCACCTGTTTGGTCCCCTTCTCAATGAACTCCATAAGATTTGTGAGGCATGACATACCCTACACAAAACCTTGTTGACTATTCCTAATCAAATGATTCCTTTCTAGATGATAGTAAATCCTATCTCTTATAATCCTTTCCAACACCTTACCCACAACCAAAGTAAGACAGGTATCTAATTACCAGGGTTGTCTCTTCTCCATTTCTTGAGCAAGGGGACAACGTTTGCTGTCCTCCAGTCTTCTGGCACTATTCCTGTAGATAATGGCGATGTAAAAATCCGAACAGATGGTTGTGTAAACTCCTCCCTAGCTTCTCAGAGAATCCTAGGATAAATCCCATCTGGCCCAGGGGACTTATCTATTTTCACACTCTCCAGAACAGCTAACATCAATTACGAACTTCAATCCTGTCCAGTCTAATAGCCTGTATCTCAGTTTTTGGCCTCAACAGCATTTTCTTTTTCCATTGTGAATACTGATTCAAATATTAATTTACAGCCTGTCCTATCTCCTCAGACTCCACACACAACTTAACACTACTGTCCTTGATTGCCATTAATCTTCATTTGTTCATTCTATTATTCATGACGTACTGATAGAAAGGTTGAGGGTTTTCCGCGATCCTACTTGCCAAAGACTTCTCATGCTCTCTCCTGGCTATTCTTAGCTCTTTCTTTAAGACCTTCCAGGCTAACTTATAACTCTCAAGCATCTGAACTGAGCCTTCACGTTTCATCTTAAAATAAGACTCCTTCTTCCTCTTGACAAGAGATTCAACTGCTTCAGTAAACCACAGCAGCCTCACTCGACCACTTCCTCCTTTCCTGACAGGTATAAACGTATCAAGGACACACAGTAGCTGTTGTTTGAAAAAGATCCACTCTTAAATTGTACCCATCCTCTGCAATTTCCTTCCCCATCTTATGCATCTGAAATCCTTTCCTAATCGCATCATAATTGCCTTTCCCCCAGCTATAACTCTTGTCCTGCGGTATACACCTGTCCCTTTCCATTGCAAAGGTAAACATAACTAAATTGTGGTCACTATCAGCAAAGTGTTCACCTACCTCAAAATCTAACACCTGGTCTGGTTCATTACTCAGTACCAAACCCAATTTGGCCTCGGCCCTTGTTGGCCTATCTACATACTGTGTCAGTAAACCATTCTGCACAGATTGGACAAAAACTGACCCATATAAAGTAATTGAACTGCAGCATTTCGAGTCAATATTTGGAAAGTTAAACTCTTCCATGACAACTACTCTGTTATTTTCGCTCCTATCCAGTATCATCTTTGTAATCCTTTCCTCTACATCTCTGGAACTTTTCAGACGGCAGTAGAGAACTTTCAGAAGAGTGACCTCTCCGTGTTTGTATCTAACCTCTTCCCATACGTCCTCACTAGACGAGTCCTTATCAAGCATCCTTTCTACCAACGTAATGCTGTCTTTGATTTTCAATGGCACCTCACCGTCTCCCACCCCAACCCCACTCCCGCCCCACTGTTAGTACCTTCCTTGTTCTTATTGAAGCATCTAAACCCGGACCCTCCAACGATCAGTCCTGTCCCTGCTCTATCCATTTCTCCACGTTGTACAACTGCACAATTTGGAAACAGGGAGTGATTGGAGGGATGTTAAAAGAGGGTGAGTTGGATAGATCAGAAGACAGCATGAGGGGTGATAGACAGGAACGGACAGAAAATGGAAGTTTTATTTAGAAATTCTCACGGATGGCAAGGTCTTTATCTATTGCCATACCGTTTGAGCACTGTGCGGATACTGGCTGTGGTCCCAGAGCATTTATCACCAATAATATCACAGAGCTGAGTTGCTGACAGTTAAACAGAGTCCAAAAGGCAAAGTGGTTTTTTTTTCTCTACAGTGAGAAGGTGATTTAATTTAAATAGACTGGATGAACAGCAGCAGGAACTGAGAATTGTGATCGATACTGAGATACTGCGCCAGAGAATCTCAATGAGGTGAATCACTGACAGAGGGGAAATCAGCATCTCAGCTGTGGGCCAAAAAATGATTGACAAAGATTACACACCACTTCCGTGGTTTTGTAATGCACATTTCAATTTATGAGGCTCAATATCATGAGTGTATCTTATTTCTTTGTACTACCCATAGTTTAGCACGGACAGAAAATTATTTTGTTCCCGTACTTTGTAAATTTTACTCCTCATTCCTCACTTTAGATGTATCCTTGAATCTGTTCTTCACATGAGTTATAAAGAGTAACATTCCAATGCTGATGACTGGGGAATATTATTGTCCCTCCCTCCAGTCTGAACTGCCATGTCTCACAATTCTCTCTGTTTCCTGTCTCCTCCACAATGCCATAATCACACTGTAATTGAAGTCCAGTAAATAACATTTCATCACAGTTCACTAACATCGATAACATCAATAGCACAGGCCTCATCTGCCTCTCTCTAAACCTGGAATAACAATCTGAATTGTATTCGCCACGTTCAATTCTCTGTTAACATATCCATGCTCCGTGTCTGTGACAACGCCACGTTTCTCAGACACGCATTCACCTGAGATCATGAATTATAAAAATTGTCTCAAAGTTTAATTGAAATTATGATGCTTGATCTATAGTTCCAGGATGTATGTTTCCATTTATAATCAGAGACACGTGTTTATGTTCTGATAAACTTATGGCATTACTCCTGCATCCAAGACAGATTGAATGGTTACACTCAATTGATCTACTGGCCTCAAGATTTGTTCCATCAGTCACCCTCACATCGCCCATCTAGAAAATGACAGTTTGAATCATTGTTTTGAATTTGAATAAAACAATATTGAATTGAAAGGCGTTGGCTGGAGCTATTTGTTCAGTGACTGTGATTGATGTCTGTCTCCGTGGATCCGAGATGTGTCACTGGAGGGTTTGCCTCTTCTATTAATTAAGGACTCGGTTCAATGTGTTATCCCAGTATGGGCAGGAGCATCAATGACTGGACGAACAGGGATCAGTAGCTCGAGAGACAGGCGGAGGAGAGATAAGAATCTGAGAACATTAGACTGGGATGTTCCATTAATGGATCAGAATCTGAGAACGTTAGACTGGAATATTACAACAGACAGGAGTTTATCCTTGGGTCTTTACTACCTTTCTCAGCCTTGGATATCATTCGCCTCACGGATCGAATATATCCTTTGGATTATTCAAGGTGGTTACTATCCCATCCTCGCTATAGTTGGTGTTCCTGGTAAGTCATTCCATCTGACCATTAAGCTGAGTTGTACTGAATTGCTGTTCATATTCAAATTTTAAAATTTGCAAGTCATCATTTTCAGGTCCAGTCAAAAATTTTATTCCTTACTGATTATAACTAGCAAATTACTATTCACAGCTTACTCAACAATACACGAGGAGAAACCAGACTGTTCCTAATCTCCATTATCTTTTTTCTTCATTCATATTTACATTTATACTTATTCTCCCCACTCACCAATCCTGCCCAAGACCACTATCAGGATATTTCAGTCACCTTCTCAGCCTCAATGCTGCTGCTGCTGAATAATCCATCGTTTGTGCCTTTGGTAAATTCAGATATAACCGTTTCAAGTCCCTTCTAACTATGCTTACGTCACTTGAGCTGGTTAATTTGTCCTCTCCACAGAATCTGTCAGATGGACAGACAGTGCATGGTGGTCAAGTCATATACTCATAATCAAGCGGCACAGAATAATAATCTTTTGGTATCTCATGAAAGAAGTTGATGGAATGAAAATGAAATCATCACCACTAGTTTTAAACAGGAGCATATCTGTTTGCCTCATGTCCTTTAGAGAAGGCAATGGGTTATCCTTTCATGTTCAGGTCTCTGTGTGACTGCAAATCCACAGCAATGTGGTTTGCTCTTTATTATCCTGTGCAACAGCTGAATCAGCCACTCAGTTCAAGATCAGCATAACATGCTGGCCTGACCAGGGCTGCACACATCCCGTGAGGGAAGAACAAAAGGAAAGATAGCTCCCTTTCTCTGCCTGATTTCCATTTTCCTGCAAGTCATTTCCATTCAGGTAGGTGACCATTCCCTGTTTCAAGTGAATTCTTTCTGATTGAGTCTCCCTCTGAACGTGATATACATCTCCATCGACATCTCTGGTGATGACTGACGCACAGATGTAAGAAACTTCAAAATTCCACATCATTCGCAGTGCAGAGAGAAGGAATGGCTTTTTATACCACAGGAAAGAATCTGAGACAGCTAAGTGAGGGAACAGAATTGTCGTGATCAACCTTAGAGTGTTGTTGAGATAGTATTTGGAGTATTGTGCACAGATTTTCTCTCCTTTATAAGGAATAATCCTCTTGGCAGAAACAGTATAAAGGAGTTTTACCAGACTAATTATTGGGATGATTGTACCATCGGGAGTGCATGAGGATCTGTAGCGTTTTGAAGAATAAGAGGTGATTGCATTGAAACTTAAGGTGATGGACAGTCACTCATTATATTCCAAAAAGAACTAATACGGTGATAAATTCCATGTTTTTTTTAAACTTGGTTTACATAATTCTCAATGGCTTAAAAGACTCTGAGAATGTCCCTCTCAGTCCACGCCACTCCCCATTTCGATAAACTCTTCCAACATTAATCCAGTGCCTTTAGTGTGTGATCATACATAGAACTTCACGTTATCCTCCATCGCGACAGGAGCCACAACACCTTCATTCTAAAACAGTTAACTGTCCCCACCAGCTTCTGACACCCACGAAGAACATGGGTCTGTCTTCTTGGAGATGGAAAATGCCTCCTTGAGGCTTGGCACAAAACATTTGATTCCTTCCTCATTGCCAGAAAAACACGTTAAAGTATAATTTGTTCCACAGGCAATGGAGCCACGAGGAGCATTGTGAGCAGTCTATGAGTGCAGTCTCTGCTCCGTTCGTTTTCCGGGTTGGAGAATCAATGACACCCTCCTATTCCTGTATACGTGTCTCGAGGGGTGAATGGTCTCCTCCTGGTTCCATAGAACAGATTTAGGGGTCTTACTGAAATCTGCCTGTTCCTGTTTAACCGCTCAATGTACTGACCAGACGCCTCCTCTTCCTGTGGAACAGGCAGAAGGATTGAATGGGTTGTCCCTCTTCTTGTTCAGTCATTTCGATGGGCTGAATAGTTTCCACATATACGGGTGTAACCAGCTTGAGGTACTGAATGAGTTTCTCTTTTAATTGTGGAAATGTGCAGTGCCTGGCCGTTCTGTTACATCAATGTTACCGACACTTTAACAGCACAAATGTGAATGTTGTTTGGGTCTTGCTGAATATGGACACATACCAGTTCAGGAGCTGAGTGGGGACAAAATGTTCTGAATATTGTGTGATCTTCAGTGATCACTCCGCTTCTGATCTTGGGATAGATGGGGGGCGCCGTGAATGGGGGCACATAGACGTTGACGAAGGAGCTGAAGATGCTTGTGCTGAGGAAGTTAATCTGAGGATCTCTTGAAGTGATGTCCTGGGACTGAGAGGATTGTCAGCCAACGACCACAAACATCTTCCTTTGTGCTCTGAAAGACCCCAACCAGTGAGGACGTTAGACCTGATTCTCATTAAGCTCAGATAAGTAGGTGGTCTTGATGACATCCTCAGTCAACTACTGCCTTGATATCAAGGCCATTCACTCTTTCCTGAGCCCCTGTGTTCACCTCTTGTTCACATCAACAGGGTGACGGTGTATGTGTAGAGAGTGTCTTCCTCTCACAATCAATGTCAGGAATTATCTGGACTAGAAAGTTAGGGGAGCTACATCACTGAAAGTATTTAATGGGGTGGTACATGAATCTTTGACCTGTCAGAGAGCTGAGGAGTTTGAATAACTGGGCATTAAGGAGGAGTTAATACGAACAGTAGATTAGCTATGATCGTATACAATGGCTTGACCATCCGAATTACCTATTCCTGTTCCTTATGTTTTCATTTTCTGTAATTTCAAAGTAAATTGCTGTAATTTTCCTGGATGTACTGTTATTGCATGTTGCAATCAGAGAGAGCAAAGCACTTTTGAGTCATCTCTGAGTGAGGCTCTTCCATGCACTATGATCTGATTCAGGTCTCAGCACTTTTCTGTCAGTGTACCATTTTCCTACATTTATTTGTCTTTCAAATGTCTTACATAGACAATTTTGAACAAATGGAAATATCCAGGAAATATCACAGTCTTCTGTGGAAGGGAATTCACAGCTTGACAACCCTATGAGAATCTCTTGTTCGTGTTCTGACCAGTGTTGGAGGGTCACACATGTCTTTTCCCACTCCTCTATTGGTGAAAGCAAATTTTAAATGTAACCAGTTGAGTGCTGTGTCCAATGATATAGGTATCGGACTGGGTAATTTTTCTTCAAAAATCTGAAACACAGAAAGTTGAACTGTGAACAAATGGTAAAATGATCGTGTCCCAAATGTTTTTCTCTGACTTTCAACTTATTCTGCTCACACAAATGTCTGGGAATGCGGAGTTCTTCCCGGAACAGTTGGATTTGTCTGAATTCCCTTTGCTTCGAGCTGTACAGAGATGCTTATGAATCCTCATCAGGAATCCTCCACGAGTGGTAAAGATGACTCAGGAGTTTTCTGCTCTCACGCCTTGTTTTCAGGCTGAAGTAAGTAAGAGAGAGAGACCAATTGGCTGCTGCTTCTGAAGCAAATAATATTTTTCTCCGTCTTTGTATGGAAAAATACAAGAATGTCAACTGAACACCAAACTGGACCATGTGCCGTCTCCATGTACATTCTCTGGAATGGATGATAATAGACTGTATGCTGTATGCAGCATCATTGCTGTTGTTGTGCACAATTTTTGTTCATTAGTAAAAGAAAATAATGTCCGCAACGACCACCCCACAACCTCCATGTACAGCATATGATCCGCCGCCATTTCCGCCACCTCCAAACGGACCCCACCACCAGGGATATATTTCCCTCTCCTCCCCTATCAGTGTCCCTACAAAGAAAGTAATGTGCCCGTTTGATGATTTGATGAGATGTTTATATACATCTGCGTAATTTTTAAAAAATGGGTTGATATCTTCATAGTATTTGTGTTAATACCAATGCATCTAATTCAAAAAATTATTATCTAGCTTTAGTCTTCTTAACCTTGGAAAATGTGTATCCAGCTGAAAAACTTCTCTGAAAATCGTGGTTTAATAAGATTTCTCATCTAAGATCAAAACAGATAATCCCTGATAACAAAAGGCCTTCATTTCAGGAATGAGTAAAGGGAAACATCTTTGAACATTTTTGAAAGGAATTGTATCCGGTTGTATTTTTAGTTTAGAGGATCAGAACTTCACCCAGAGTATCTGATGTCGTCTCAGCAATGCCCTGTACAGATACAGTGAAATATTCCGAATTAAACCCAATAACCGTTGCTAAAAACAGCATCATTCCACTTACCTTCCGAATCACTTGCTGCATCTGCAGACAGACATCGTATCAGTCATGTCACAAGAATATGAAAAACATCTGCATCAAAGAGTTCTGCAATCTCTCTGCATTTAAATTGCTCCCGACTGCAATAAACAACTCACATTATATTATTTCTGCTGAGGGTATGCTCACTAACCTTCCCTGTCTACATCATAATGCAGATTCACTCCCTCCATTTGAAGATCTATTGAATGATCATTTTGGTGTACGAGATAGTTCAGCTTTGATCCATTCAGTCCCTTCATCCAGATATTTTACATAGATTATTGATCATTGATGACCCTACAGTGATCTCTGAGTCAAAACTAGTTACAGTTTTGTTTAAAAAATCATATATCTCTACGATATCCTGTTATTGACAGCATCCCTGTTCCTGTGCAGCAGTTCAGGCGGGTTGAATGGCCTCGTCCTGGGCTGTGTAATGTACTCAACGAGCTGAATTACTTCATCCTATGTTACTGAGAAATTCTTTGGAGGAGCAGAATGGTCTCCTCCCGTCTCATTGTAACGATCCATTCAGGCTGAATGGGATGGTCCTCTACCCTGTAATCGCACTCTGTGGTGGATTGAGGGAACAACACATGGGGTATGGTCAGCAGTATATCTCTGTAACGTCCGGGAGCGTGGATTGAGGGAACAACAGATTGGAAAGTGGCAGCAGTTGGCCATTTAGCTGCACCATCCAGAATGCTCATGGCTGATCCGAGTGTGTCTGACCATCCGTCTCCTGTCTGTTCCCAATAAACATTGTGTCTCCTGCCCGGCAAAGATCAGTCAAGCTCAAACTAAAATACCTAAATTAACCGAGTCTTCACTGCTCCCTGAGGATGAGGGCACCACAGACAGCACAACAGTAAAGGGAAAGGGACATCCTTCTTTCATTGTGGGACACAGTTTTTTTAAAAAACCGTGTTAACGTCATATCAAATCATTGCCCCTTTTCGGATAAAGTGGTCCAATAACTAGGAATAGACATTAACCATTCTGCCCTCCAAACTTTTCCCACGTTTTCACTGACTGCTTCCAATCAAATATGTTGCTGCTGCTGTCTCAGGAAGAGAATATCTGAAAGCATAACACCATACGGGCATTAAAAAAAGGAGCAGAATTAGACCATTTGGTTCATCGAGTCTGATATACCATTCAGTCATTTCTAATATGTTCCTCAACATCATTCTCCTACCTTCTCCCTAGAATCCTTGATCTCCTTATAAATCAAAAACTTATTTATTTGAGTCTTAATGACACTCACGTCTGTGTCTTAATGTGTATTTATGTGTGTGTGTGTCCATGTGCTTGCTAATTTTGTATTTGTGTGACTATGTCTGCCTGTCTTTGTATCAGCCTGTGTGTTTCTATCTGTGTTTGTGTCCATTTGTGTGTGACTGTTTATGTCTTTGTGTGCTTCTCCGTGTGTGCATGCTTATCTCCTTGTATGCATTGTGGATGTTAGTATATTGGGGGTATTTACCCAAACATCTGTGTATTTCAATGCCTGCATCTCTGTGCAATGGGGTGTCTGTTCTTCTGCGAGTGAGACAGATGAGGTTGGAAATGGCAGTAGGTTTGAATTGAGAATTGCTCTTTACTGAACACTGCTCCTTATTCGGTTGGTGCGACGTGGATGTTTCAGAATCTCCACACAAGGCCTCCTGGTGCTCTCCGGAGCTCTCCAGGATCCTCTCCACATATCAGGATAGGGGGATGAGGGAACGGATATCCGGCCCTCCACCACCCGGGTTGGCCCTTTCTGTCCTATTTCAGACTGTTTCTCCTGGAATGGGAGAAAGGGAGGGAATGAGTGAGGGTGGGAGTGGATGGCCCTTTTGTTAGTGCTGGACTTGGTGAGGTGTGACATGGTGAGATGGCCGGAGGGAGTCTGTTCATAGTGTTGTATCCATATAGTGCTATTAGAGTACGGGGCTCTTGCATCAGGGACAGAAAATGTGGGGGAGGGAAGGTGCTGAATGCAACAGTGAGAGTGGTCGTGCTTGAGCCTTACCTGGAGATAGAGTGTGAGCCTTGGTCAAGGATAGGTGCTGTAAGAGACAGACAGTGAATGTGAGGGAGCAGTGAGAATATACGGTGACACTTATCCTGACAGAGCAGGGTGGATATTGATGCTTGTCCTGTATTGCCGGACATGTCTTCACATAATCTCAGCATCCCCGGATGTCTTATTCAAGTCTATCACTAATAATGAGACAGGCTCTGTCCCTCAGATTCCACAGAATCAGTTTGGGTGGGTCTTACAAATAGCAAGGAGAAACAAACTTGATGTGTTATATATCTGAACCAAAACTGACGCGCAAATATTTTACATCATATGCTCTGGAATTTAAATATGCAACTATATGCAAAGGGAAGCTATGACATACTGATATTATCGTTGGGCTCTTAACCCAGAGACCCAGGTAATGTTCTGGGGACATGGTCTCAAATCCTGCCATGGCAGATTGTGAAATTTGAGTTCAATAAGTATCTGGAATCAAGGGTTTATGATGATCAGAAATCCATTCCTGATTGTTTGAAAAACTCATCTGGTTCACTAATGTTCTTTCGGGAAGGAAACGGCTGTTCTTATCTGGTCAGGCCGACATGTCACTCCAGATCCAAGGCAATGCTGTTGACTCATAACTGCCGTCTGGTATGGCCAGGAAATGCTAGGTATCCAGCTAAGCCCTCATCCTGTGAATGAGTCACAAATACTCGTGGGTTCTGCAGTAATAATGGATGGTGTCAAGTTGCATCGAAACTGAGTTGACTAAGTGACTGCTCATGTTGTGAAAAATAAATTCCATAAGTGTATATCAGATAGGTTGGAGAGTATGTTGTGAACCAAACTAGAGAGCAGATCATTTCGGATTTGGTGTTGTTTGATACTGATTAAGGATGATCAGCCATGATCATATTGAATGGTGGTGCAAGCTCGAAGGCCAGAATGACGTACTCCTGCACCTATTGTCTATTGTCTCTTGTCTATTGTGTGATCGGACGGACTAATTACTAACCTTGCTCTGAAGCAGCTTTGGAGGAATTGTGACATTAATATGTTATATTTTACACGGCGTCTGCATTCAATGTGGAATGTTTGAACATTCTTGTCAAACATCATGGAAGCCCAGAGGTTAGAGTGTCAAGTTCACTCCAGTGAATTGGGAAAATACAATATAACATTCAGTAGGAGAACAATGGTTGTTAGACCCATATAGTCTTATAGTACGGCGACAGGCCATTCGGCCCAAACTGGTCCATTCCGAACAAAATGTCCATTCACACTAACCTCATTTCCCTGCCATTTCCCTGTATCCTTCTAATCCTTTTCTACCTGTGTATTTGTCCAACTGTATTTTAAATTTTGTGAATGTACCCGTCTCAAACACTTCTGCTGGCAGCTCATCCCATATGCATGCCACCCTGTGTTTAAAAGAAATTGCCCCTCAGGTTCCCTTTTACTCTTTCCCCTCTGACCTTAAATTGATGCCCTCTAGACCGTGATTACCCAATCCTAGGGAAAAAAAGACTGAGTGAATCGATGCCACCCATGATCTTATACACTACTATCAGATCCCCCTCAGCCTCATGCATTCTAAAGTTAAAAAAGTCTAGCTTGTTCAACCTCTCCCTATAACTCAGACCATTGAGTCTTGGCAACATCCTTGTAAATTTCTTCTGCACTCTTTCCAGTTTAATAATATCCTTCCTCGAGCAAAGTGAACAAAACTGAACATGATGCTACAAGTGTGGACTCACCAACATCTTGTATAACTGCAACATTACTCCCTAATTTCGATACTCAGTGCTCTAACTGATGAAGGCCAGTGAGTCAAAAGCCTTTTTCAGTGCCTTGTCTACCCGGGACTCCACTTACAGAGAACTGTGCACCTGAATTCCAACGTCACTCTGTTCCACTGCAATCCTTCAGGCCCTGCCAGTCACCATGAAACTCCTGCCTTGATTTGATTTTCTAAAATGCAAGAACATACACTTATCTGAATTAAATTCCATTTGCCATTTCTCGGCCCAATTCTCCACCTGATCAAGGTACTGCTGTAATTTCTGAAATTTCTGATAACCTTCCTCACTGTCCACGATACCACCTATTTTAGTGTCACCTTGAAACTTACAAATCATGCCTGTACATTCACATCTAAATCATAGATATGTGTAATATATGAATATATGGTCGCAGCACCGACCCCTGAGGCATTCCACTCATCACAGACCTCCAGGCTGACAAGCATCCTTCCATGATTACCCTCTTCCTCCTATCATCAATCCAATTTTCAACCTAATTTGCCAGCTCCCCCTCAATTCCATATGATCTAACCTTCCAGAGCAGCGTACCATGGGGAACCTTATTAAAGGCTTTACTGCAATCCATATAGACTATATATACAACCATGCCCTTACCAAAGTTACTGGTCACTTCATCAAAGCACTCTAGCAAATGTGTGAGCCATAATCCCCCATTCACAAGGCCCTGTCTTTCCAAATGCATGTATATCTTCTCCCTCAGAATCTCCTCAAGTAACTTACCTGCTACAGATTTTAGGTTTACTGGTCGAAAGTTCCCCGGTTTTTTCTTTGTAGCCCTTCTTGAATAAGGGCACAGCATTCACTACCTTCCAGTCCTCCAGGATTTCACCCGTTGGCTACTGATGATGCAAAAGTATCATCCACGGCCCCCGCTATTTTTTTCCTGTCCTCCTGCAGTGTTCCTGAATATATCTGGTCAGTACCAGGATATTTATAGAAATACTACAAAGTCTGAAAAATATCTTTATTTATTTCAGGTAAAACACCCAAGAGTGAGAAAGTGAGTTAACAATGATTAGCATAATAAATTAAGATTATATTAATCACAGGAAGTGACTTCAGAAGAATTCCACACATTGTGGAATCCTGAGAATTCTCAGAAATTTACGATCCAGAAAAGCAGGGCTATGAAACGGGTAAGGAAATCAAAAAGGGCACATGCATGCAAACAAACAGGAACACAAAGACTGCATAAATCTATGGTCTATATTTCAAAGGAAAGAGAGAAGCATAGTCAAATGTGGAAATCTGCAATCTGGAGAGACGAGCTTATTATGGATAACTGGGAAATGGCCAAGCAAATAACCAGTTACCTCGCATCTGTCTTCATGGAGGAAGATCCAGAAAATCACCCAGAATTGCAATGTCATTATTTAGGACTTATGGATCAAAAGACAAAAAGTCAATTTATATCAGTAACAAGGCTCTACTTGAACATGCAGCTGGATTGAGCATTGCTAACCTTGACAAACCAGATGTCGTTCATACCAAAATCTTCAGAAATAAACCACTAATAGAAGTATTAGTTGCACTGTCGATGACTGTGTTCTATTACCCAGTGCATTCTGCATCGTCTGGAAGCCGTTGCAGATAAATGGACATTAGTAAACGTGATCCAAGCACTAGAGATGAACGGTAGTGATTCAAGCATCTACAAAGGAAAGAAGAGATAGTGTGGAGAACTGCAGACCAATTAACTTGACATTTGTGGGGAAACTGTTGGAGTCTATTATATAGGATGTGATATTCGTTATTTAGAAATTAACAGCAACATTGGAGAGAATCAGTCTGTATTTCTGAAAGGGAAATCATACTTGACAAGCTTTGGAATTGTTTGAAGTTGATTCCTACAGCATAGATAATGGGGAACCATTACAATTGGCATATTTTAGATTATCAGAAGGCTTTCTATAAGAACTCACGCAATGAGTTCATAAATGCAATGAATGTGAAGGGTATTTGCAGGAATATATGCAAGTGGTAAGTTAAAGTTTGGATTGCCTTGCTTTAAGGGAGTCAGAATATAGATGTAAAGACATTTTGAAGCAGTTTAACAGCGTGTTGGTGAGTTCTGTACCTGGAATATTGAGTACAGTTTTGGTCACCAAATCTGAGAAAGAATATACCGACCCCAGAGGAAGTTCAATGGACATTCTCCAGATTAATCCCTCAATTGGCGAAATTGCGTGATGAGGAATCTCCGCCTGTGTTCTCTAGAGTTCAAAGAATGAGAGATGGGTCACTGTGAAATGCAAAAAATTCACAAAACATGTGACAAGTTGGAAATTAACAGGATGTTTCTCCGGCTGCCTAATACACAATCAAGGGAAATAATGGCAGGATAAAGGACAGACCATTTAAGACTTCAATAAGGAGTAAATTCTGCACGGGTCGGGGACTAACTAACACGGGGCATGGAAACCTGCTGACAGGGCAAGATTAGGGAGAATTCCCAGATAATATACAAGTGTGTCCAGCGGAACAAAATAACCAGGGAACAGGTAGGTCTCATTAGTGACTTGCCAAATTGCATCCAAATGAAGTTTAGTGGTAGGAGACACAAGGTGGTGGTTGACT